>NW_022900921.1:46135251-46153716 GCF_012274545.1 Fukomys damarensis
TATTTATATATATTTCATTTTAATCTTAATGTCAAATGTTTCTCAATGAAAGTTATGTTAATTTCCTCTCCTGAGAGAAGAGGATAGTTCCTAACCAAGATTCAATACTTAGCAGTTTTTAAGAAAATATTTGACAATGAAAATGTGCTCATTATATTTATAATTTGTATTTTCTTGGCTACAAAGGAGTTTGAACATCATTTCACTCTATTATGAGCTTTTCATATATTTTCTGGGAAATGGATTTTCATAGCATTTGGCCAATTTTTAAATTGCACTTTTTCTTATTGATAATTTTCAGAATTCTTTATTTTGAATGCTAATCCTTCTTCAGAGAAATACTTCTCTCAGTTTATTGCTTATCTCTTGCAATTTCTTTTACGGTCTTTTAATAAGCATAAGTTCTCAATGCTAAAGCAAATACATTCATCAGATTTTATTAGTTTATATTCTTTTGACAAATTTTTCTTTACTTTGAGATTATATTCTTCTATATTGTCTGTTTAAACATTGATGTATCTAGCTCTGCATTTAATCCTTTAATCAAACTGGTGTAAATTTGGTGCATAGTTAAGATAAAAATTAAATTTTATTTTTTTCTCATAATAACTGAATTGAAAGTAAATTGATTATTTTGCAATAGTTACACAGATATTGACAAAAGATATTAAACTACTTGATTGAAAACACACACAGTTTTCCTCTAGGATGGTAGATAAATTCATTTTTCTTTGAAGCATATCAATTTATAACTTGTATGTTTCTGAGGTTGTCATACTATGTTGTAATGCTAGTTTAGAATTGTTATATAGTGAAAATTATACTTACATGAAATTTAGAATTGCTATGTAGTGAATTACACTTTTTATTATAATGTTGTTAGTGAAACTTTTTGTATTAAAGTATATTTGATCTGAAATTAATATAAAAACATAATTTACTGGGTTTTATTTAGATCTTGAGATCTAACTTTTATCTACTTTATCAATATATAGCTCTTAGATATAGTTTTAATTTTTATATTCCCTTTTCAATTCAGACTAAGATCTTTATCTTTTAACTGATTTAGTTCTGATGTTTATTGTAATCACTGTCTAATTTAGAATTATTTTTACTTTATTGACTAAATGTCTTTTCTTTCCCCACCTCATCTTTCTTATTTCTCCTTCATTCTATTCTTACATCTTTTGGATTTTTTTCTATCTGTTTTGTTTTCATTTTCTCCTTGTTATCATTTAAATTTACAATGTCCCCCAAAATTTTCATATTCAGAGATGGGGCTAGTCAGAACTGACTGATCACTCACCATGTGAATAAGAAATTGTATTCTTGTCCTTTTCTTCTCTCTGTTTTTTTGGCCACGATGTGGTAAATATTCATCCTCTGCCAAGCTACTCTGCCATGATATTTCTGCCTTGGCATCAAGTGACTATGGACTAAACCCACTGAAACTATGAGCCAAAATAAAATTTTCCTTCTTTAGGCCTGGGTGTTGGGTATTCTGTCTCAATTATGAAAAGCAAATAATATACTCCCCTCTCCTTTTTAGGAAGAAAACTCTGTCCTCACCCTACATGACTACCAAGAAGAGGTGGGACTTTTACATCATGGCTGTGTGGAGAATTGTATAGGGCACCCATAAAATCATGCATCAGTCAGCTCCTTTGATATTCCTTTTACATGTGGTAATGGTGAGTGAGGAGGTGCAGCCCCTTGGGAATGAGGAAGATGTGATTGCAGAGAATTACACCTTCAATGGTAGGGGTTACAGTCATCCTACCAGAAAGCTCCCTAACAGTGTAGAGCTCAGAGCTGAGGGGCTGGGGAATTCAGAGCAGGGTTAGGTGGAAGGAAAGTGAAAACTAACTGTAACTTCAAGACCAGTAAAGTGGTGAGTACCATTCTTCCTGGTTACATGCTGTTCTAAATTCTGAGAGAAATCATAAGGACTACGGAGAGTGCCTCCATAACCATGCCCAGCTAAGCATATTTTTCCATCTATCCTAAAGCATAAAGGACAAAAGGCTCAACTCAGTAATCCCTACAAAGAGAGTTACTGTGAAGAGGCAAAGAGCAGTGTTCTCTATGCTGAGTGTAGTGGGCAGTGAGGGTTCTTCTCTTTCCACCTTGCACAGAAATCCTCCCTAGAGTGGAGCCCAGTGACTGACCTTGGACAATGGGGCCTTTCTTTGACTTGCAGTCCAATGCATGACCTCCCTCTGCCCAGTCCTCCTTCTAGTTTCTTCTTCTGGGCCAGCTTCAGCATCTACAGATTTCTCCACCACTCCTGGACCCACTTCCCATTACTTTTCACAAGCATTATCACCAATACATTGCTTATATGATCAAATTTGCAATGGTGTCTATTTTCTGAAGGATGCAAATTCATGCCTTTGATTCATTACTAGAGCCTTTATACCAAAAGAAATATCTGCCAAAGATAGTTCCAGAGAGCTTCATAAGTATTTACATTCTAAAAACCTGTGGAATGTTTCAAAAATTATAACCAAAATTCAAAGAAAAATCAACCTCGGATATGCTGTCTTCTCCATATTTTGGCAAATGATTAATTTTGTTTCTCATTCTAGATCCAGGTATACTGAGAAGGTCATTTTTCTCCTCTGGCTTTATTAACTACCTACATACTAACTCCCAAGTCTGTGTCTTTGAAACTCAAGCCATTTATATTCCTTTCTTTACCAAATTAGCTCCTTTTCCTGTCCTGAAAGGACGATTACAAATTATGAGAAGAGCACCTGAAGCTTCCTGCACTCTGGCGGAAGGCATGGTTGTTTGAGATGTGATGGGTTTCCAGTGCAACCCATGTATATCCAAAAGGAGTTCATTCCAGAAAAATGAGCTATCCAGATTCCTTATCAAGCCAGATTTCATTCTCTTGGAATAAAGGAAATTATATCTCTGAAGGAAGGAGTTCTTGCCAGCCTAGCCTCTGCCTTTGCCACCCTTCCATCTTGCCTCTACCTGCCCCCATGTCTTCTCCAAAATCTCCATTCAGTCTTGTTGCTAGGATGGCTTGGGTTTGAACACCAGTCTGCTGAATTTGAGAAATTTATGAGGCTTAAGTCTAGCCAGGAAAGCTATGGAGACTGAAAGACACAATTGGTTCTTCTGAAAAGGTGAGGAAGAGTTAACTTAAAAAGAAAGTGATACTGGCAGGAGTGAAGAGAGGTAGAGACTAGAAAAGGCAGGATAGCACTTCCCTTGGAGGGAGGAGATAGCTAATGTGAGACTGTACTACAGCCCTGGGGAGGATACCAAAATGTCTGCAGGAGAAGTATTTCAATCATAGGTAGAGTATGGATTCACATACATGGCATGGGTTGGGTGTTCAGTTCTTCATTCTCTTTCTGCTGTGTTGGAACTTCTAAATTCAAGCATGGAGCCTTCAGGAGAAATAGTTTTCATCATCTCCCATCCGTAGGGATCATAGACTCTGCTCTGTAATGCAGTGTCCCTTTCCTTATTCATATCCTTCACTGAGTTCTAATTTGAAGTTAGCAATGGCTTTCATACACATTTATCATTGACTAGCACACAGGGCAAAGGGAATAAGAAATTTAGAATATACTCCTTTTAAAGAAAATCGTATAAAGAGCAGCACGTGGTACTTATTTAACCTAGGGATTTTCAAAAGTGCAGAGAGCTGAATTAATCAAGAACAGTGGCTTTTTCAAGTTCTGTGGACCCTTCCATATTGGACTTTTTTGAGGTTGTGAATGTTTTCTGAAACGTAGTTATATTTTCTTAGATATTTCATGTTACTTCTTAAAGTATAGAATCGAAGTCTTACATAATCATTAGCTATACACCAAGCATGCCATATTGGATATGAGTAACGATTGTGTCACATTCAACAATCCATGAGTTTTTGAAGGAAGTATTAGGCCATTTCCTGGGGGGGGGAGATGGAAAGGGGATGAGCCTAGGGGAAATAAGTATGGCTCTCCGTGTACAGAACACAACTCAAAAGTGGCTTTGACAGAGCTACACAGATATATAAGGCTGTTTGCTTTCATAAAATCATCTTTGTGGCTCCATGCCCAAACCAAACCTGGTCTTGCTACCCAACTGAATTCAGTGAAGAGACAGCTTGTGGTGGGTCATTCTTGTGTATTATGCTTTGCTTAATATTTCCCCGCAGAGCAAGTGAGCAAGAATGGCTGCGCTGTGCAATGAATCTGTTGAGAATGCCGCAGGCACTGAGCCAGAAAGGATTTCCATGAAGCTTGTGAGAGGCTTACAAAGAAAAGATGCCATGCAATGAGGAGCGATTTCAGCACAGAACATGAGAGGGGCTGTCCTCCTGCCCAAGTCCTCTTTCTCTCCTACATCCATCCTCATACACTATCGATTTGTTTAATCTGGAAAAGGTTAGATGGTTTTTAAGGATACAACATTACTGAAATGATGTCAGGAGAGATTTATTTGAAATTATAATACTATTCAGAACATATAGACTATGTCAAATACCAGCTTGTACAAAATGTGTAAGATGGACTTAGAGTCTCTTTATTTCCTACAGAAGCTTAGTGTTTTCATGAAGACATGAATATTTAGTTTCAATGTGGGAAATTCACACCACTACATGGAAAATAGTTTCCTCTTAGGGGATCCTAGCCAAGTATTCAAAGGGTTATTAGGTTTTAAAGGTGAAAGAGATAACAGTTTGTGTTGCCATTGACATAGTGTAAGTCTCCTGGTTATCTTTTTCTTTCGATTCCACACAGCAAGAGGCATCCAGCTGTCAAATAGTGACATTCTATCAGGGTAGCTTCCAGCAAAGAAAAAATGTTAGAGTCAGCATGACAGAGTCAGCCAATGCTGTCTTTCTGGGCTCCAGTCATATATATATGTATATGACCTCATTCCTACCTTTGTCTGCGTCATTCCAGAGTGATGGCTGGAGACATGGAAGTCTCTTGTTCTGCACTGAAATGAAAGGCAGGGAAATTTAATATGGTTTTGTCTCTACAATCACATGCTAAAAAATTTAAGTAAATGATGTGGTATTTCTGTGCCTGAGCTTCCACAGTGATAACATCAGGACAGCAGTATTTCACGTGCTCTCCCCTTTCAAAAATGGAGCAGAAAATGTGCACAATACATGTGTGAGTAAGTCTACATGATTGAAAGTGTGTACAAATGAATGTGTGCAGTTGTGTGCTTTTTGTAGGGAGCAAAGATATTAGAGTGATACCTAAGCCTTATATCTGTATGCAATTCATTATATTATGACTTTTTATTGTACTATAAGATGGTTTGAAGAAAGTAAATGCCGTTGAATACGGAGTGTATGTTTTCTGAATTTAGACTAAGTTAGGGAGCTTTTACTTACCTTAGAATGTTCAGGTTTGAATGTCTCAGAGCGACCGGGCAATAAAAGTTTATTCATTAATGCTACATTTCTGTTGATATTTTAGGAGCACATAGCCTTTTGGGGAGCTATGATTTACACATTTCCAATTGTAGAATTTTATGACAGGATCTTATTTTAGTGACCTTAACTGCTATTATATTTTATGTTAAAGTAACACAGGCATTCTCATATTCTATGATTCAACTGAGCATGTGGCATCAGAGCTGAGTCTGGGACACAACACATTTAGGTGGCAATGTTTTCAGGAAAACTTGTTCCAAGATTGTCTTTCTACTTTGTAATTATCTACCTTATCCCCAATTGATACTTGGTTAACAATGCCTCCTCCACCCAAAGGATCTTAGTCTAGCATTTGCCCATTGTTATAGAGTCCCTATTTCCACCTAATGTCTTCTCAAGCCTTTTATGACCTTAGATAGATACTTATAAATACCTGATTTTTATTTTTTCCTCTCTAATTCATCATTAGAAATTATAGTTGCCAGTGGTCAGCTATTGAGTGGTTTTACTTTTAATCTCAAGCAACAATTTTAAATTTAGATATAATTTTATCTAAAAATAAGTCACTAAACTAGGCTGAGAATAATTCTTTCTCTGAGAGTCTACAGGGTGGCAGTGTCCTGTGCTCTAACCAGAATAACCCATCACACTCTTACATCATTCTAACTCCTCTAACTGTCATCTCCAAACCTTTCCAAACTCCTCCCTTAGCCCATTTCCAAAGGCTGCTAGAGCACATGATCAGTTAATCAAAGCAATAACCCCACTCTTGGTACTAATCTTCTGAATTTGTCAGATTTCCTGTTGCTAGGACACAATAACCAATATTCACAGGTTAAAGGAGGAGAGATTAAATGTGGCTCATGTGTTCAGAGGATTCCATCCAGGCTGAGTTCAGGGAAGAAGAACCATGGTGGAAATAGCATGGTGTTGAACCTATATTTGCACATACTGCAGTAGGACTACAGCTCTGTCTTGATGCAAGCCAAATTGCCCCAGCCTCACCCTAAAAGCCAAGTACTGGATAATAGTGCACAGAGAGGAAATGTTGGCACTTGAATAAATAAGTGGGTTTTGGGTTGCCATTTGGGCACTCAGTCTCTAAAAGGTTCACCATCACTGGTGTGGTGGAACACAGATGCTTAGTTCACTCGCTCCAGTGGGAATCAGATCAAGAGAACAACATAAAGAGATGAAGGGGCGGAGGGCCAGATACAGGACTGAAGGTCACTCCTCCATGACTAATCTGTATCCACTCTGAGGTGGTGTGCTTACTACCCCCTGCAAGTGGTGGCCAAGTCAATCAAGTTGATACCATCAAGCTTAACTACCACAATGGTTTAAACTTAACTATAGCATTGCATAGTTCCAGGCTCTAGAAGTCCAGATCAGGATGCTTGAAGGCTCAGTACCCTAAGGGCAACATTAGGGTCCCTCCCAAGCCTTTTTCTTCTACTCATCGTGGGACTATCATCCCCATGTGCCCCTTTGCATTGCCTTTTCTCCATTTACAGATGACACCAGTCTCTTGAGTCGGTGCTAACCCTAATGATCACATTTTAACTTGCTTTTTCTGTAACAACCCCATCCCAAAATTAGGGATATTCTGAGCTTCTCAGGTTAGAGGTTCAACATATTTCTATCAGAAAAAATAATTAAATTTATAACTCTACTTATTTTTACTTTCTGTCTTCAAAATATATGAGTTCTCATCTAAAAGTGTGGTGAAAATTTAAGTTTGTAAAACTTTGCTGCAGTAGAAGACACATTGCCATAAATCCACCTTGAAATACTCCCCTCTTCCTTCTAAGGCATTGATCCCATGGTCTTGCTGCTTTCTGAAGCAGTGCTGGAAGTTCTCTTTCCTTAGTGTCTTTATGAGAAGTGATTAAAAGAAATATGGTGACTGATGCAGCCAACTCTCATCCAAAGGAAAGGCAGGCTGGCAAAAATATTACACTGTGTCTTAAACCACCTTACTCACCTGATTTGATATTGTCTAACTTCTAACTCTTCTCCAAAATCAAAATGACCCTGATAGGTCAATGTTTTGAATGGATTCAGGACATCGAGGCAGCCACAGCTGAAGTCACTCATGAAAAGAAACTTTATTGTTAAAATAAATAAATAAATAAATAAATAAAATTTTAAAAAAGAAACTTTATTGTTGATGTCTTCCTATCCTTCATGTTAGTAACACTCTGCACTTTTTGACTTAGCCATTAAAATGATCATGTTAAGAAATATTTACAAAGGAAATCAATACCACTATTTACCTAATTAATTTAAAGCATTTTATTTGATGATGATTCAAAAAATTTTAATCAAGTAATTAAACTAAGGGGCTGAATTGGGCTTTGTTAAATAGGTCACAGTACATGTAAAGGCTGGCGTGGTCATTATTCGGGTCATATTATCGTTAACATACATCAATAATTAAAATAATAAATAATATGTTATTATTATTATCCCCAAAAATGTTTTATCAAAATAAATTGAACTTGTTCCTGCATAATTTTAATTTTCTGTTTCCTTTAAATTTGTGTATCTTATTCTTCTGGTTTACTCCATTGTTGAAAGGAAAAAAGTCATTGTGAAGCTCTTTTCAAAATCTAAAGTGGTGATGAGTAGGTTTCAAGTAATGAAAACTCAGGCTCAACTTCTTGACCTCCTCCTTCCCATTCCATCCTCTCAGATTCGAGAGTCCTCATCATTCACACTTGTGCTGATCCAGCTGATCAACACCAGAGTGAGACTTTGCCCAGTTCTCCAATTCCTCTCCCTCACATGGCTGTCCCTCCATGTATTTTCTATTTTCCATGAATGTTTATTAAGCATCACAGCATGGTAGGTGCCCTATAGCAAGGAACATCACACAAATCCATTTCAGCCACTGATGAGACTGAAAGATCTCCATTTCTCTAATACCTCCTCCCTCTGTGTACTTCCAGTTCACTTTTCAACTCTTAAGAGAAGCTTTATTAATTTCTTGTATCTTTTTGCTCTCTCCTGGACTATTATTCACCATTATGTATTATTTATTCTTTCACTTTCCATAAACAACACTTATAGGTTAAGAATTGAGGTATGAAAGCTTAAAGGAATTCTTGCTATATTTGTTACAAATAATAATTGCCATTGACAACCTTGTCTTTGACTGAAATGTGCCAGTAGGAAGGAGATTGATTCATGCAGATCTTTCTTATTCCAGTCCACAAATTAGAATTATGTTGCACTCTATGAAAATGCTCCTCTGGCATAATGAAACAAATGACCTTGACCACAGACATGAGAAGAGGCTCTGCCCTGGCTGTTGGGTGCTCTTAGATTCCCCAGCATCCTTGTGGACTCCTTGCAGTCTCAGGCTTTATCTACATCATCTCTGGAATGCATTCACAGCACTCCTGGTGACTGCAAAAATCTGAGATCCTCTAGCAGAATCAAGGGTGCAGGGAGGAGAGGAACTGTGTACCTAATACATGTGGCTCTTGATTTTCAGTGTGGCCACTGCAAACCCAATAACCCAGATGCTGTTTTCAGGAAGTTTCATTAAAACCAGGAAGAGGAAAACTCACAAGAGGAATAACCAGCATCTCACTAAATGACATCTCCTGGTCCATTATTATTATTAAAAAGGTAGATAAACCCAAATCTGGAATGCTTTTTCTCATATCTATAGCCCTGGCTAAACAGTAATTGCTCTATAATTCATAGCAGCGGAGGGAAAATATTTCAGACTCAAAAAAAGTACTGTCCTTCTGCAGTGTCTGTGACTTGACTTGAAATTTTTTCTTTTTTCAGTTTCAGGTGAGGAGTGAAAGCTTCATTAGATGATTTCATAACAGGGACAATGAGTGTAGACATTAAAAAATTTTATTTTAATATTAAAAAAGAAAAAGAAAAGAGTGAGTCAACAGAAATTCAGAAAACTGAGGGTAAAGAGTGTGAAGAATACCAAATTTGTAAAGTTATCTGGCACATACAGATACAAAATATGGTATGAATCATTAATGTGAGCTTCCCTTACATTGACCCATGCCTTTTTTGAAACAAAACATTTTTTAACTTATTTGTGAAAAAATTACAGTAAGTCCTGGAAAGAATTTCTTCTAAATGTCTCTGGAAAACTAGAAGTTACATAAGAAGATTTGTTTTAAGATATAGGTGATATTACATCTAATCATAAAATGAACAATTTTAGCATCACAAGCGGAATTCATTGAAGTGATTATCTCTACTGGAAGAATGAACAGAAAGGGTGAGAAATCATGGAAAATGATTGGCTTCGTTTTCCTCCACTTTTTAACAATTTGATGTTTTTGTTTATGTTTGACCTTGATGTCTCTGAGGAAGAAATCAGAAACATATGAGAAAATTAATTTAAAGAAGCTACACAAAACAATAACTGTGAGGAGAAATTGCAGCTTTAATAAACACAGAAGTAAACAGGCAAGTCAGGGATCAAAGTGCATCTCAAACTGAGCAAGAATCTGGACCCTGTACCAATGAAGTCAAGGAGTTCATCACGCAAGCAAATTACATTCTTCTGTCTGCAAAACATCTGGACTCACCATAGTTTCTTATTTATGGTTATAACATTGTTATGATGAATTAGGAATTTGGATGAAATAATTAAATCTGACTTTATATCCAGCTCAAAATTCTAGAGCCAGGCTTCTGTGGGAGTCAGTGAAATTAGAGAAGCAATTCTCTCAGTAGAGGAGACTCAAAATATAAATGCATGGAGGTTACAGTTAATTAACTTTCTACTCTGCATATATTTTTCTTTGACAAGCTGACTATATATTTTTTTAAATTAATGCTACATATGTTGAATTTTTTTATATTTTTACAGAAAGTTGAATTGGGCTTTAAGCCATGGAATGCATTTTGGGAAACTCTGAAATAATAGTCAAGAAGTAGAAATCTCAAAAATAATTTAGCTATAGTTCCATTAATTTTCAATTTTAAAAGACCATATTCTTGAAACTCATGATCCTGGGTTTCAAATTTGCCACTGCACTGCAATCCTGGGTGAATAGGATTTGGTGATTCACTGTACAGGACCTCTCCATCTCCCTAAGTTGACTTATGCTGGTTACCACCAACTCCATCCCCCTGGTCTCCTCTCTTTCCCCACCCTCCTAAGATCCAGCCTCTACTACTTCATCAGACAGTGACACACTGACCTCGGCCCTACTGAAGAAACCTGTACATTCCACAGCAGCTCAGCCTGAGAAATACAATTGTCCCATGTTAGTAGACGAGACACAGCTTCTTGGTGGTTGAGTCACACGTGGGGAAGTCACGTACTCTGTGAATGGATCCTGGGCTTGCAGTGCCTGTGTGTCATTCCATGGAGCAATCTCCACCTCAAGCCCTTTGCCTTTTCTGCACATCCATCACACTTGTGATATGGGGCTGGAAGTGCAGACTTGTGCTGTGGAGCAAAGCAAATGTAAATGGCCCACATGGGGACTGAACCTGTGACCTTGGCATGATTAGCACATGGCTAACAAACTAAATGAATAGCAGTAGCTATTATCCAGATTGCTTTCATACACTGTGATTTTTTTTTTTTGTTTGTTTTAAGGGCATATTATGAAAGTCAAGTAGGGAAATCTGTTGAATCTGTTAATGCACACACTCACCTGGTCACATTGGTCCTTTTTCTAGATCATTCTACAATCGTTATTTAGGTCTATATACAAATGTGCATGTGCACACAGCTGGATAGGTGTGCATGTGGCTATCTATGTATGCAAATATACACAAATAACTGAGGAAAGAAAATGCGGCCCTTTTTCAGGCCTGTGCACTAATGCTTGGGTCTGTGTTTCTGTCCTCATGTCATTAACATAGAGGGTATGCAGTCTGGGTGTACATTACAGAGTGACCAAGGCATCACCAACCTCTCATGTCAGTCAACTTCCTAGACATGCTGGAGATGTGGTCCAACAATGCCATTAGGTGCCTGCCCACCAGTAGTGCCAAGCCCTGAACATATAATGCTTTTCATATGTGTCCTTCAGCACTGCCACATAGCAGCAGAGTAACTGTCCTTCATAGTGTATGACCCAGTGCTTTCTATGTGCTTTGTACTCACTTCCAGGAAGACACTGGCATGAAGAAACAGTAGATCTAGTAACTGCAATGACACCTAGGTGACTGATTCGTGTGTCTGTGTGGGTGACAGAGGACAGTGTGAAGACTCATGGCCTGTGAGGGATGGCTTGAGATTTCCTCACACTACCCCGAACAGTGCATAATTTAAAAGTTGGAAATTGTTATTTCCAGAATTTTCTAGACACTTCAGTTCTCAAGCAGACAAGAAGGAGTTTCTGAAGTTCTGCTTTCCTGTCTTCTTTTGGGAGTCCTAAGGATTTCTGTGGGAAGTGTAGCAGATATTATCCTTTGTAGGACAAAACTATAAAGAAGAGATGGATTGCTGCTAATTGTGCATAATGGCTTTATTTGTGCTTCAGTCAGCTCAACACACCAGAATAGCAAAGTGTTAGAAAGAGCAAAACAGGTTCTTCCCAGACAGGTCCTTTCCACCAGGAAGCTGAAGGACTGACCATCCACCTATTAAGGAGAGAAGAATTAGACTCATTAGGATTGTTCTGTGATCTCCCATGAAAAGCAATTGCTTTATCATTGCCAGGCATTTCTGAATCCAAGTTAGAAAGGGAAAAAAAATTCAAAAAACGCTTGCCATATTCTTAGTACCATTTGCCTTGACAGGAAAAACAACAGCCTCTAGCCTCCTCAGCTTATTCCTCATCAGTGAACTCTTCCCCAAACAAGACACTCCACATCAGCCATTTGGGATTCCTTCCATCATGTTGTAACGAGCTCATCTATGCCGTTTGTACTCACTGTGAGATGTACCGGAGCCAAGAGCAGGGAGTTGGTAATCTGGGCACCCACAGTTGTGATGAGGCTTCTTCAGTGTAATCGTCCAAATCAAATATTTGGCTGTGCTTCTTTAGATGCGATATCTCATATTGTCACTGTGGTGCTGGCACAGGAGGGAGCTGGCACTGGAAGAGAGGCGCCAGGGAGCGGGGGTGGGGAGAGAAAGGAGAGAGGAACAGAGTCCTGTGCTGTGTCCTCTCCCTGCCACACACCCTGCCTTGGCCCTTTGTTCTTCCTGGCCGTCCATCCAGGATGGCTTCAAAGCTTGGACAGGGGCCAAAGCTTCATAGAGCTGACAAGAAAGGCAGCAAAGAACAAGACAGACATGAAGGCTAAGCTTGCAGTGTTGCAGCAAGCATTGAAATGACTGTCCCAGTACTGCTGCTTTCTGACCTCTGTCTGACCCACTTCCATGCTGTTTTCCATGGTGGTGACATGGTGACATGTTTTTGCACAAGTGTCTTCCACTATTTCTAGGTATGCTAGCTCTTTTGATTCTATGAAGGCCAGCCCTATAAGCCAAGAGTTCCTCGGGCCTGCAGGGTTCATGGAGCTTAGAAGAAGCTGGGATCATGGGCTCAGCTCTGTGGCCTCCCATTGCCCCACTCTTGGGGAAAAAATTACTACTATTCCAGGAAGCATTCAGTCTTTTATCAGAAATGCTTCACGGAAAAAACTTTGTAGTTGTCTCTAAAACTTGCCTTAAAGATATTTATTTGTTTTAAAGGAAGATTGATGATGTGAGGATAGTTTCCCCCTAACAGTCCTCCACTTTCTTTGGTGACCACCTTAGACTAGGCAGAGGATGTGATCTCCCTGTAGGTCTAGCCTCACCTTGGTGCTCAATCTCCTACCTCTGTTTTTTCTGTTTCCTAAAGTCCAGTGACTCATCTGGAAACCCTAGTGCTTCCTCTTAATCTTTATCCCAGTGCCATGTGCTTTTCAGTCCATCAGTGCACTTTCCTGGCTGGCTTTGCAAGCTGGAGTTCACAATATCACCCTGCAATGGATTCCCCATTCCAAAATTCTACTTGTTCTAGGTTCTATTGCTCCATTGTTAGGCCTCCTGATACTGTGCTGACGTCTGCCTGTTTCTTTATCAAATGCTTCTGATGTGTTTCTTTGATTCCTGGACCCACAAAATCTACAGGTCTCCTTTGATTGTGTCTCTCTAAGCAATGTTTATTCCTAGCTTCTCTCAAGACTCCTCCATGTTAATGTCATTTTCTTTACAGACCAAGGCTACAAACTACCTAAAATACAATGAATTACAATAATTTTTGGAACAAAGTCAGATTACGGTAGTTCTTTAAAAAAATAGGGTAGTTCTAGACTTGATTAAGCAGGAGAATGCAATGCATGGTAGACTCTTAAGCAGATTCATGAATTGAGTCAAAAAGTATTTAAGAAAAATAATATACAATGTTATGAAGAATAGACTGAAAATAGGATAAGGTTACAGAGACTAATAAAATGTTATTTCAGTGAAAGAGTGGAGAAACAGCAGGTGGGACTGGAAAGAAAGGAAACCCTGAAATATTTCAAAGGGCAGAGTGATGGTACTTCATTCATCGTCCTCACCAAGGGCCATTCAGTAATTCAATGCACATTTATTTATTGAGAATATTTGTTATGAATTAAACTGAATGCCCTCAAAATTTATATATCAAAGTCCTAAACTCCAGTAACTCAGAGTATGAATTTATTTGGAAATCAGGTCCTTGCAGATATAAGTAATAAGGACACAGGTCATACTGAGTAAAGTAGATTCCTAATCCAATATGACTGGTGCCCTTATACAAAGGGAAAATTTGGGCATAGACAGATATGCATAGAAAAAAGAATCACGTGAAAAAGTCAGAATAAGAATGGGGAGGGGAAGAGGAGGTAAAGGGAGGGCAGGGACAAGAGGAAAAATTAGAACTTAGACCTGTCATGTAAAGGTACACGATCCCAATAATGAATGTAACTGTACTGTACACCTAAAATGTACCAATAAACTCAATGAGAGAGAAAAAAAAAAGAATGCCACATAAAAACCAAGAAGAAAGGTTTGGGTCAGATCTCACCCTCTCATTGCCTCTCAGAGGCAACCCACTCTGCTGGCACCTTGACCTTGGACTTCTTGAGTATCAAACCAGTAATTCCATAAATTTCTACTGCTTGATTCACCCAGGGTGTGGGATTTTGCCATGGCAGCTGGAGTAAATTGACACATATGAATGTGACAGGTACTCTTCTAGATACAGGAAACAGAGCAGGGCAGGGCTATCCTCTACACTGAAGAGTAACTAACTTACTAATAAATAAAAGCACATATGAATGAGTGTCACTACCAAGGAATGAGAAGATACCACTCAGGAATGTGAAGGAAGTGCCATGAGGCCATAAGATTTGATCAGGAAATTGAAGGATGGGTGGAAATTCATGAGAAGCAAAAGACAAGGGCATTCATAATGGAGGCCAGGACATGAGGCCTGCAATAGTTAAAGAAGCACCCAGGACATGAGTGTGGTGAAGGGATGTAAGTGGGGGCTGAGAAATGAGAATGGATACATAAAGACCAAAGAAACAGTGGTCCAGGTAAGGAGGTTGGATTTACCTTGGTAAATGATTTAGGAAGAATCTGGATTTGGAAATGAGGTCAGTGGCAAATGAGGTGAATATTTTCGAGGGTAACTTCAACAGCATATAAAAGATGAAAGAGTGTGAGGGAGAAAGCAGGCTGGTCAGATGTCCACAGGAGAGATAATTAGATGAGGGCTAGCGCAATATCAGAGGGGACAGAGGAAAGGCAGGGACCCAAGGGTATTTTGAGCACATTATCTTGAGTTTGTAATCACAGAAGTAGGTGGTGAGAGTAGGGATGAATGGAAGATAACTTTAAGTTGACCTTAGAGTTAGAGGACTTAGTAATACCTGGCAAATAGCAGAGGCCCAGTGAAGGTTAATTATTTATGTGGTTCTCAGTTTGTACAAGAAGGAACTGAGTTGCAGATAAAAGCATTGGAATGCCTGTATTCAGTGGAAGAATTGGGCAGGGTGAGGTTGATTTGCTCGTCTCCTCCTTCAAAATGTTCAGAGTGTTCTCTGCAAGAGACTGGCAATGGGTAGGGTTTTTCTTTAAAACAAAATACATTGTCAGAACTATTTTGAGAATGAGTAAAAAAGCACATATTGCAAAGCTAAGAATATTCTGACCTATAGTTGCCTTTTGCAGAAACAGAGAAACAAACAGAAAACAACAACAGATAATTTCCATGACACATAATTTATCCCAAAGGCATTTTAATTTTTTTAACTACACAGTTCATTTAAAAAAGCTGTCTCATTCAAATCTTGGATACCAAACCTTAACATACATATCATGCATACAGAAAAACCACTCAGCCAAATGAGAAAGAGGCAAAACTCCAAACTAATTTGGAAAAAAAAATCTGATTGAGAAGAATTGTGGAAAATCTTACCACCAAATTTTCAAATGCCCATTTCTACTCTCCAATAGTGGCACAACCACACTATCATCTCTTACATCGGAAAAATCATTCTCCACATCAGCTCTGGATCCCACACCCATTGAAGCTTAGGTCTTTTTAGAAGGCTCTTTGGTTCTCATTTCTGTATATCTGGCCTACCTTGGCTGACCACAATTTTTTAAGTGTCTGCCTCTCAGTGCATTTTTTTTCCAAACACCTCGCAGACCACTACCCATTATATGTATATAACCATATAATGATGCGTTTCTTTCTGGTGTATTGCATGATTCTAGATATGCTATAGCTGCATCCCTCACTTTATTCAGGCAATCTATCTCCTGATTTCTTGACAATATCAAATGTATATTTACCAGAGACTCCAATAAAAGACTTGAGTCTGACACAATGGCTGTTCCTAACATTTCCTTATTCAAACACTCAATCACTATTGTCACTACTGACCACAGTACCTTTTTGAAATCTTTTCTATATGTCTGTTTCTTCAACTGTTCCCTTTGAAACATTTTTCTGATCTTTTTCTTTTGGTTAGCCTTCAGATCATGGCTTCCCAAGCTCTACTAGGAATAAAAAAAAAATAGATTATTTTCCCCCATAGTACTTTTCTTTTGCAGATGTAACGAGAATCAACTTTTTCTAAGAGAGACAACTACTGAGAACTTAGCTTCTAGTTAGCAGTTGCTGTTCACCAACCATGCACCTTAGGTTTGATTGGTATTCATCCCACAAGCCCCTCCTGGGACACTCACCACTGGGGCTTTAATGCATACCCAGAACTAGGTGGCTGTCCATTTCACTTCCATCTGTTATTGCCCTTGGCTGTTGTATTAGCTTTCTTTTGCTGGAACACAATACCTAAAAACCCACAAATTAAAAGAGGAGAGGTTTAATTTGACTCAGTTTCATCACAACATTCAGTCACACAATATTAGAGGTGCTATGCAGACATTATTCATTTTCTGATTGTTTAATTAACAAAGTTTGCTTTATCCTTAGCAAATCTATATTGCTTACTCATAAGCATTTTTTAATTTCAAAAATACTTTATTTGAGAATTTTGAGGAAATCCACTAAGCACCCTGAAATTCACACACTTCATTTTCTTCTTTAGAGTTTAACAATTTATCTGCCTCCTGGGTTCTAGGACTTTTTTTTTTGAAAAGCTTTGTTGGTGATTACAGAGTAGACATAGTGTAATTTTTTTCTTTTCTTGGATGAAAATGATAATGGTTCTAACATTTCTCCTTTAAAGAAAAGATCATTGGTCTGAAAACAGAGAAGTAAAATGCAAGTTTTCTGATAAATTGTTGACATTGTGTAGCAATTACCCAATTAAGAAGCTCTTTTTTGCCCATATAATATGGCTTATTACCAATTTGTAGGCTTTCTTAGACCATGAGCTGCTTCATATATATGGCCTTTGCTTGTGTGTATGTGTGTGTGTGCATGTGTGTGCTCATCCTTGGTTAAAATTTGTCTCTTACACATTCGAGTTTAATTTTTTCATATCACCAAAATCAAATATTTCTTACAAGGATAAATCACCAACTCTTTTGCTTTCATGCCTTTCCCTCTAATGCTCAAATGCAAAACTTTTTCAATGCTTTTGGCTCTATCTTGAAGTTTTTACCTCCATTTTCTTTACATACATTATTATGATACCTTTCTGCCTTATTTTAATATCTACATTTTAAATAGGTTCCTAATATGAAATATGTAGACTTCACTCTGAACATCATTACTGGTGACAAATTAACATTGGCTAACTATATTATCATTTACTAATATTATTTGCTACTAAGCTATTACCCATTTAACAATGAGCTTTAGTTCTTCTATTTTTAAAAATTTTTCTGTTTAAAATGATTTAAATTGTCTCTGCACTTAACTATATTTTTCTTTTTGTGCACATGAGGGAGTTGCTCTACAACTGGGACACTTTTTGTACACGTGTTACTATTATTTTAATGGGCACTCAGATTTAGAAATCAGACACACTTTGATTTATTATACTTTCACATAGTGTTTCTAGCACTTGCCAGAAAAAGCTGTGATCTTGTATTTTCAATCTTTATGTTATCTTTGTGAATTTTAAATCTATCTTTATTTAAATACCACATATCTTTGTTATTGATATTATTATCTTATTTCTTGAATATTCATTTAGATTTGCCAAGTATTTATTCTTTTCTGCATTTATGTTTCCACCTAGGCTCACTTCAGAGTCACTTCTAGTGCATGATCATTTTGAGGGGGTGTTTGCCTAAAACACTCTCTGTTTCCCCTTTTTTTGGAAGCATTTTCTAGGCATGGAATCCCAGTGCAACAGTCCTTTCATTGTTTCCTGGCCTCCATTCTCACTATGCTACTTAGAGAATAACATGATTTTGCTAAATCCACCCCTGCCTGACTCTGTTACCTTTAAGATATCTGTGACTGAATTCCTATTGGATTGCTTGTTTGTCTATTTTTGCTCTTGAATATTTAATCAATTTGTTTCTGGTTTTTATTTTACTTAGAGGTTATAGCAATTTAGAATATGTGACTTGATGTCTCACATTAATTTAAATATTCTCAATCTCTCTATAAATATTGCTTCGCCTTTTTGAGATCTCTAATAACACAGATATTACACTTCAGTGGTTCAAAATTACA
>NW_022900921.1:46153750-46180030 GCF_012274545.1 Fukomys damarensis
ATATTCTCAATCTCTCTATAAATATTTTTTGAGATCTCTAATAACACAGATATTACACTTCAGTGGTTCAAAATTACATACATACTAAGAATATATAGATATATAATATATTCAGGTATATTAATATATAAATACAACTATATATAAATAAATAAACACATATAAAAGTATTTTATCTTTCTCATTGTTTTGTGCTCTGTTTTTCTATGCCTTACTCTGTGAATTTCCTATGTAAATATCTTCCACTGAATTTTCTTCCAGTTCACTAATCCTCTCTCCAGTTGTGTACAATCGGTTGTAAAACACAGTTAAGATTTCAAATTACTCATTTTATATGTATTTGCATTTTACTAATTTCCATTATATTTCACTTTTAAATTTTAGAAAAATTCCTCTACTATTTGAGCAAAAGAACTTATGTTTTAAAAATCTAAGCCTGCTAATTGTAATGGGCATATTTCTTCTTTGTTTATATTTTTGGTAGATCCTGGACTGGTGTGAGGACTTTTCTTCCAATCCAAGAGTGGATGGAGTTGATAACGTATGGGAATCTCTGATCTAAGGATACTGCTAACTCTATAAAGTCATGTACACATAAGAAAGGATCACCTTCCTAAAGGACTCAGACTCTGGGACACATGACCTAGGCTTTGTGTTTCTGGAAAGAATCACAATCTCTTCCCTTCACCCGACAATGCTTGGTAATGACACAGATGTGGTGGACAGAGAGTGGGCTAGACATCAGCCTAGTCATATCCCAGTGTTCTGTCCTGTGTAAGGCACAGTTTGAAAAGCCTTTAATTCTGGCCCCACATGCTCATTGCTACACAGTGTGTAGGGTTCGCAGTGTCTGAAAGGAATCCAAGAATTGTTCATGTCTCTCGTGGGCACCTGAGTTCTGATTCTACTTAGTTTATAAAGTTTAAAATCAGATACAGATGTACATATAAATGGTATTAAATTTTGATATAACTAAAACATACTGAATATTAATTTCATATTTAAATATATTGTCAAAAGTATGTATGAAACATTTTCAGCAAGGGTAGATGCAGGAGGTATGAACTAATGCAGGTAGTTAATACTAAAGATTGCTGCCAGTTTCTTTTATTCATAGGACTGTGTCTTTTGTTGAGTAAATGAACATTTCCACCAAGACAATTATGACAAAAATGACAATTATATATAGGAGAGAGAAAATTACTGGAGCAGTTGTATGGAGTGGATCCCATTTATTAAAGTTGAATGCAGATCCTTTAGAGCGTGCCTTTAAGGCAGTTTCTGAGAGGAAATGACAACTGACCAAAGTGAGCAGAAATGCTTTTTTTCAGAGAGTAGCTGAAGGTGATCTCAGTTTCCTGGAGAGTAGCTCAGATATATTTAGAACCTGTGTAGTGTATTTTCTCAGTCTTTTTCTTCACTACCTCTCAGTTGAAGTCTGTTTCCTACCAGAATAGTAGACTCTGAAGTCCTGAAACAAGTACCAGAGGGCAACAGAAGAGTTTCTATACTCAGCAAGGAGTTTCTTCAAACAGCAATTTTCTCCTCCTGTTTCTTACCCTCTGATAATTGCACAAGGCGGGTTTCTGACATCTTTTTAAGCAAATTTAATTAAATGCATAGATTCTTACCATAACAAAACAGATAGCTGTTTCAGAGGTGATGAGGCAGGTGACCCATAGTACATGGAATGATTTGGGGTGATTTGGGCCTCTAAAGAAACAGGTTGAGATGACTCAAGACCTTAATGTCACTTAACTCAGCCACCAATGCCTCTGGAAGCCTCCCCTCCTTCTCCTATTGGGTTAGGATTTGTGTAATGTTCTTACCACACCTTTTAAGCTATCAAGTTTTGAAACTTATTTGTTTATAATGCCAGTTACTCACATGCTTGCCAGCCTTCATCTTTACTGTTAAAATTGCAGTTTCGCATTCTTCCTTTTTTGAATGAGGTTACTCCTGGCATCTCCGTCAGGTGAGCTATAATTTGAAGTCAGAACCCTGCAGCCTCCACATTTCTCACCTCTGTTTCCTGATGGTATAAGTACAGCCACTCTGAGAGAACCTTAGCCACCTTCTAGATTTTCAGTTTAAAAACCAAGGCTCTGTGGCTGCCCTAGCAGGAGAAACAGCCTTACCAATACAGGGCACTGCTGTCCTCAGCCTATGGATCAGAACAGTCATCTTGCTTCGCAGTGTAGTGGAGAAGTACTGGTGGGTACCCATTGCATCTGACTGTCTTTCTGGCTCTATCTCCATCACCTTTTCTTTTGCTCCTCTTTATTCTTTTCCTCTAATGAGAAGTCCAACACTCAGGCTCAGTGATACCCACTTCATATGCACACTTGGCCAAAAGAATTGAGGTGAATCATATAGGGACAAAGCTTGCTAAAATCTAGGAATGTTTCATAAGGTAAACTCCTTCCTCTGAGTGACAGGAAGAAGGTTGGCTTCACCCACCAAGATCACAAGCTGTTCCAGGACAGTGGCCAGCAGTTTCTGCCTTTGTGGTGACACCACCTAATCCCTATGCATCTCTGCCTTCAGATGGAACTGTTCTCTTCATATAAGGACATTTATCAGGTGACCTGGTTATATCTGCAGAAATCCTATTTCCAGATAAAGCCATTCATGGGTACCAGAGGGTAGAACTTCACCGTACTGTTTTGGGAGACATTTCAATCTGTTAACGTCAGACAGTCCCTGGCTTAGGATGGTCGGATTTATGACAGTGATAGGCATTCTGTGAAAACCATGCTTCACATTTCTAATTTTGTTCTTTCCACAGGCTATCAATGGGTGGTAAGACCCTCTCTCCCATTGCTAGCCAGGGACAGTTTGCTGCCACTCCTAGCCAGCCACAGAGCCACAAGTATACCTGACCCTAATGTGACCTATATTACTAAGTGGTACATTAGTTGCATTAGGTATATTTAATGTGTTTCGACTTGATATTTTAAACTTACAGTAGGATTATCAGGATGTAAACTCATTGTAAGCCAAGCACCTATATATAATATGTACCATCTATATTGTATATGATATATATGCATCTCTATATGATATATGTTACATATTCTATGATGGCTGAATCCTATAGTTGAACAATATTGTATATACTACTATAAATTAAATGGTTGTTAGACCCAGTGGCTTGAGTACTAAAAGTAGATTGCATATATTCCACAACTGAAACATGAGACAATCCATGCTTATTGGGCTTATATCACTCATGTTGAACAACTACATTACACAAAAGATATACATCATAGACTCTCTTAAATCCTGCCATCTTTCTTATGCTATAGTTGGCTTACCTTACCATGACTGGATACTGTGCCTGTTTATTTACATACATATGTATGTGTATGTGTGTGTTGTGTGTGTGAGTGTGTGTGTCTGTGTGTGTGAAATAAATGTAGCAATAAGCAACAATAACAGCAAAGGTTAAAAACAACCAGTAAGATCTGAATATCTGAAAGTTGTAAAATAATTAAATAAATTATGGAATGGGGTGTGGCCCAGTGGTAGAGTGCTTGCCTAGCACACTCTAGCCCTTGGTTTAATCTCTAGCACCGTATGTGCTTGCGTGCGCACTCGCACACACACACACACACACACACACACACACACAATTTAAAAACAAGTGATTGCAATATACATACTTAGTGTTCAGCTATCTGAATTGATTAAATTAAGTATCAATATATCTTACTACAATTATATCCATCTTATTTCAAATGAAAACAGGTGAAAATAGTATATAGTATATAGGACTTCCAGTTTCATCTCAGAAATATAGAAAAGTTGAAAATGTTCCACATTTAACAGAAAAAGGCTGGACAAAAATATAAATTAATAACTGCTCTTGAATGCATCAGAAAATGAGACTGAAGGACCAAAGACTACCATGAAACCAAGCCCTGGGCAGACACTGCAGGGAAATGCTCAGTGGCTTCCAGCACTGCTGGACACATCATCTGAGTAAGGTCACTCAGCTGTAAGTTCTTCACAGACCACTCAAAGAAAAGTATGGCCAGTGTGAGAACATGGGCTGGTGTGAGGCTGCACACCAGGTGGTATTTGTACTGTCTTGCAGTATTTTCTTCTGTGAACCTATCAGGTACTAACAGCAGAAAGAACACTAATAAAGACCATTGCCTTACAGAACTGAAAAAAATTCACTAAGGCTTGGAGAGAGCATGGGGTCAGTCACTCCCAGGGTCAGGCAGGAATTGTGCCTGTCCCAGCATTCTAGCTGGAGGTATCAGAGAAACTTTTAAGGCCACTCTTCCAGGAATAAGGTTCCAAGTAGCTGCGTCACATTGAGACTCAATTAGAATACACAGGTAGACATTTTTTCTCATGGTCCAGTACTCTGCTACCAGGCATTGGTCAAAACTGGTATAGAAATACAGCATGGGGAGCTGTAAAACTCAGCCTCACTAGGAAGCATGACCATGATAAAGACCAAAGAAGATTTAGGGAAGATATTGAGAAAAAAATCTCTGGTAAGGAATCAGTGAAAGAATGGATGGACATAGGGGTCAGTCAAAGAATGGGAAGCTTCTGTCCACTTAGGGTAACTGTAACAACACAGGAGTTCAAAAGCACACCAGCTCCTGACTAGAACAACACACCAAGGGCTTAGCAGGAGGAAAGTCAAGCTAGAATTTGCACATGCTCTTTTATACAGTGTGTATATTCCTATACAGTATGCTCGGCTTTCAACAAAAAGATTATGCAGAACAGGAAAGAAAGGGAAAGAAACCCACAATGAACAGATAAAATAGTCCTTAGAAACAGACTCAGAGATGACACAGATGCTGGAAACACCACAGAGGAAATTTAAAATAACTGCTGATACCATGTTAAAAGTTCTAATGAAAAAGGTAGACAACATATAAAATCAGACAGGTAAAGTCAGCAGAAGATGTGAACTATTCAAAATCAAAAGCATAAAAACAATTCTCAGTATAAGAAACACAAATGGAGAAAGAATGACTTTGAAAAAGTAGTCAATGTATTTCATGCAGCTGAATGAAAAAAAGTGGACTTGCAGATATGCTAGTACATTTTGTACAACAAAAGAAAGAACAAAGAACAACAAAGAAAAAAATTACACTAACAAAAATAATGGGTCCAAGAGCTCCAAGACATTATCAAGTGGGCCAAAGTATTCCATAGGACTGCCAAGAAAATACTTTTGTGTTTCTGCACTGTGAAAGTTTAATGAGAAAATTGTAGTGAAAGGTGGAATCTGGGTTACAAGATAAATCTCAGAAATTAGTATATTAAGGAACAGATCTGCTTAGCTCATAGAGACGTTTTTGTGCTAAGAGTGGCGGTGGAGTAGAGCCAGGAACAAGGAGACACCCTGAGTCAAGGAGAAGGAGGCACTGCTCTTACTTCTCTCTGGAAGGATTTATTTTCATGTTGAGGGCTTACAGAAAGAATGTAGGATCCATTCAGTTAGGTTTCTGAAAAGGCTCTCTGAAAAGAAAGGGTACCAGCTGTCTTTATCTCATATGCAAATATACATATTCATTCTTATGTGATATTGCGCAATATATATTTGGTGTTAGCTCTGTTTCCTTAGGTACAACTCTTAAAATCCTTCTACTCTCTGAAGTGATAATGCCTGTTTCTGTGGTACTAGGGTTCAAATCTAGGTCCTTCACACTGAGCTACATCTTAAGTACCCCCATCCCTTAATTTTAAATTTTTACACAGGGTCTCACTAAGTCTCTAAGTTGACCAGACTGGGCTGGAACTTATAACCCTCCTCCACAACCTGACAGAGTGCTGTGACTACAGACTTGCTGATAATATCTTTCTGTATCTAGATGAGTTGATGACTGACTGGCAGCCCGTAGGTAGCTTCATTAGAGGAGCTGGTCTTGTCACCTTCACTGGCAGGACCACGGTAGGATTAGAGCATTGGAACTTTACTACTCACCCTCAACTTCTAGGAGGGCTGGAGGGATAGGTAGAAGTTTAAGTTGCTTACCAGTGGCCAATGATGTGACCCCCATGTAACAAAGTCTGTGCAGAAACCAAAAAGGAGAGGTTCAGTTCAGAGAGCTTCTGAATCGCTGCCCACAGGAAGGTCCCTGGAGAGGGTATGGGAGCTCTCTGCCCCAGCCCTATACCTTGTGCTTCATCTGTATTTATTGTAATATCCTATATAATAAGCCAGGAAATGGGCGTTTTTCTGAGTCTCTCAAATAAATTAATTGAACCTGGGAAGATGGTCATGAGAGCCCCAGTTACAGCTGGGCGGTCAGAAAATTAGCAAAACAATCTAGGGAGAATGTCACAATCCTGGTATGAGAACGCTGTTGTGAGAATACAGTAAGAAAAGTGAGTTGGAGTTTGGTTTTCTCTGGACAAGCCCTTTCTATAGCACAGACCTCTTACATGTTGGTCAGTGCCTGGCTTTTATCAGGATACTTCAGAGGAAAGAGTTTAGGCAAAAGCAAACTCCATGGATGTTAATTATCGACAGCCAGTAATACTCACTTGTTGTCCTCCACAAAATGGGAGCATTTATGTGACCCTAATAAATATATACATCAACATGTTCATATACTTAAGCTTGGGATCCCAGGAAGAAGAGACAAAAGGACAGACATTTGAGCATGCTACATTACTAGCTTTGAAAATGAAGGGGCCTCAAGTGAAGGAATACAGCAAGCCTCTAAAAGTATAAAATGACATGGAAAATAATTTAAAGGGACTAAAACTTACAAAACTTTGTTTATAGGAAGCTTTGAAAAGCTACAACACAGTGCCAGGGATCCAGAAGGCCATGTGCATTACTGCACTGATGTTAATTCTTAGATTGGATGAGGGCTGCAGTTGTGGAGGAAGTTGGCTTTAGGGGATCTGTGGACAGCATACCAGAGCTTCCTATGATATCTTCACAGTGGGGATCTGATCTGAGACCTCTAAATCCACCACTCAACAACCTATTGTAATTCCTCTAGGTAGTATGGACACAGGAAGAGCACATTTCTCATGTTATGTTTCTGTTTTTGCTCTTCTGTGTGCGATCATGTTACCAAGAGCTCACATTACATTCCATAAATAATGCATAACCATAGCATTGAAAATGCAGCTCACTGGGTTTTAGATTGTTGAGACCAACTACCAAATAAAGCACAGATGACTGAGTTGTAATAACAAAGCTGAATGTAACCGTAAAAAGGGAAACGTACACTTGAAAGGTCTTGGGTGTGTGGGAAGAGAAGGACAAAGAAAGGGAGAATAGACCCACTGGTGTCTCTCATCTTAGACAGCAAAGAGCCACAACATGCTGTCCAGGAGCAATGGAGGAAGGCAAGTGTTCAGTATACTGTCTGAAGTTTTAGAGATCATTTCAGCTCTAATTAAGAAGCACTTGGATGAAGTGTGGATGATAAAAAGGACCACTTATCTTCTCATAACAAGGTACTGTAGATAATACTTAAAGTTGGCACATCAAGAATTACAAGCCCAGTCCTAGCCCCCTATTGATAATTAGGTCCTAAACATCACCTACACCGTGGTGGTCATATGGGATGCACTATCTAGTGACACAATAGCCATCTAAGTTCGTGTAAGTACACTTTGATGTTCACAAGAGGCAGAAGTCACGTAATGACACATTTATCAGAATATCACACCCTTCCACAGAGTGGCAAACAACTGTATTAGAATACTACTTAAGTAACCACCAGAATATGAAACAAAATAGCTCAGAGATGTTTTGGCAGAGTACACCATGCTTCAGTTTGCCACTTATCAACCTAAGACCTCTAAGCTCTAAATTCCCTCCACCCCTCCTGAGAAAGAGAATGGACCCTTCCCAAGTCTGTTCTTTATTTTGTCAGCCAATGCTAGGTTTTGTCAATAGAGGGCGCAGGAGCTACATGGCGGGGGGCGGGGAGGAGACTGGTCCTGCTTCCTGGTCTCTCCGACCCATCACCAAACTCCTGCAGGGCCCCGGGGAAATCCCAGAAAAGTCCCCAGCAGCTTTCCTGGCACCTCCCACAGTTGGAGAATTGTAGCGAATTCCTCAATGGGACCCTTTCCTGAGAACAGTTCCCCTTGGCTCCCTAGGGATGGATTTCTAGCAAGTTTCAGAGAGGCACCTGCCCCTTTGGCAGCCAAGCTTCCAACTTCTGTGGCAGAAATTTAGGTTGCTGCTGGTCCTTACTGAATATCTGTGAAACGAAATATATATATATATATGAACGTGCCTACTTGCCTATCGGGTGGTCCACCATATATCTGTTGTCCATTCAAATTACCAATAGAGCTATCTGTTTCGGAATGTATCCCTTTTGGGAAATTTCTTATGGGATTTTCCTAATTATATTTTTTCATAGGAATAAGCAGTGTTTTTCTTTATCTGTGAAAATTTACTATGTGTCCACTTGTTATGATGATGGTCAACTTACAGTAGGGTTAGTGCTTGACAATCCCTTAATCCATTGCAAATATCATATGTAAAAGATATATTATCTTCTTAATTGAAAATGTGCTTAATACAAATAACATACTGTACACTGTGGCTTAGCAGCACAGCTCTGAGTGCTCGCCACTTCCCATCCTGATGGCATGGCCGAATGGGCACTGTGGTCACTGCTACTCCTGCACAGGACCACATTTCATTCACTAGCCCAGGAAAAGACCCAACTTTCACCTTTGAAGCATGCTTTCCATTAAATGCATATTACTTTCCTACCATCACTAAGTCTGAAAATACTAAGTATAGGCATTGTTACTTGGGGACCATCTGCTTATGCTGGGTTATTATTTTTTCTACTAACAGCTTTACCCAATAAATACTTGAATGATTTTTCTTTGGTCTTCAGTATTCCCCTGCAGTGCACAAATTAAGCCACCTGCCCAACGTGAAACAACTGCGGCACCATGGAGCAGATCCTGTCACTCTCTGAAGTCCCCTCTCTGCTCCTGGTGGCTTCCTACCTCCCTGTCCTGGGCTGGGTTTGCCCTCAGCTTGTGGCCTTGTCTTCTTCCAGACTTCCGTTCTTCTAATATCTGGCTCAACGGTACTTTGGCCCCCTTTTCCCCCATCCCTGGAAAGTGGGTCAGACTGGCCTAGTGTCCCATGCCTAACTTCATAATTTCAAAACCAAGAAACAGCTGGAGTGGTTAGTGACATGTTCACAGGGACAGGGTGGAACAGAAAAGTGAAATGAATAGGTAAATGGAAGGCAGGAAACTGAACTGGCAAGAGAGGGTGGTGAACACAGAAGGTACACAAAAGTGTGGGGGCTATGAGTGGGTATGCAATATTTACATATGAGGCAGCAGAACTGAGCTAAGGCATAATTGGTTATGAGACAGATAACAGAGAAATGGAGGCCGAAGAAACTTGGGTGGTGGCTGGGAGATTAACTTGCTCACCAGGTCCTCTAGGCAGTGAGAAGCAGTAGAAGGAATTTAAATTGCAGTGCTATTTTGCCTGTGTGCATAAGTGCTGTCCACCTATGGTTGCTGAGAATCTCTGATTGGCTGACCTCAACAGAGAACAATGTCCAGCAAATAGTTATAGTACTTGTCAGTTTTCATGAACTGCTCCATTCCCCTTAGCCTGCGTGACGTGCCTCCTCCTCTCTCGTTTATGTGATTCAGGGAACCTTGTTGTTAAAACAAAGGAGCAAAGGGGAAAGAAGAAAAGTATGAGAAAATGAAAAAATGGAAATAGAGTTTTTGTAAATGGGGAAGGGAGGAGGGCGTAAAGGGAGGGCAGGGGTATGGGGGAAAATGAGAACCAAGACCTGTCAAGTAAAGATAAAAGATCCGAATGATGAATGCAACTGTACTGTGTACTTAAAATGTAGCAATGGAGTCAATGAGAAAAGTGTGGTGGGGGCAAAGACTGAAGCTATCAGGTTAACTGTTCCGTGTTAGTTTTCTTCAGAAACTTGGTGGGATCGAAAGAAAGAAAGAAAGAAAGAAAGAAAGAAAGAAAGAAAGAAAGAAAGAAAGAAAGAAAGAAAGAAAGAAAGAAAGAAAGAAAGAAAGAAAAAGAAAGAAAGAAAGAAAGAAAGAGAAAGAAAGAAAGAAAGAAAGAAAGAAAGAAAGAAAGAAAGAAAGAAAGAAAGAAAGAAAGAAAGAAAGAAACTTGGTAGGGAACACAATTTATGGCAGATCACAGGCAACCTTTTGAGCTCATCTATAGCAAGGGCTGAATGAAGTCAGTGTTCTTCAGAAGACAAATAAGGACATGGGTGAAGTTAGGACCCTTTCCCTGAGGTCCAATGATTGCTTAACTTGCTACTTTCCCTCTCTTTAATGATAGATTGTAGTTGACAATATCCTGAGGCAGGGAGTCCCTTTTGGTGGAATTCTGCAGTTTGTAAATTCACCCATTTAGCTCTTCCATTTCTACTGTAAGTAGTCAAGAGAGAAGAAAAGTTCTTTTTGATCAGAAGACATTGACCTCAATTATGGAAAATGAGTGCTTTCCCTTCTGGTATGGTAGACACAATGAGGATTGCCTCGGGTACTTGTGTCCTGCTTGGGAGAAACAAAGTTCAACGCAGTCAGATGCCCAATTTTGCATAGATGACTGATGCCCAAGAGGGGCTAAGCTCTGAATTATTTTAGTGAACAGGCACCATGTGCACAGAAGCCAGGGTTTACCCTTTCCTACCCGCAAATGGCTCAAAATGTAGAAATGAAATTTTATTTTAACATTTGGTTCAGTATTTTCCTGGGCTCATTCACTTTATACAGTGAAAGGAGCAAGTGGGAATTTGTTTACCTGATGCCATGGTGACAACAGGATCAATAATTTTCAAGCTTTGACAACATCTATCCCTAGAATGTAGTTGTATGCTGCAGAGTAAATGATGTAAAAATAGATTGCATGAGTTTTTTCTTAAAATATTCCAAACATCTTAAACAAAGGTTTAAGATTACAAGTTCAGTGGCTTCTTCTGCCCACCCCCCCTTCCAATAACTTAAAAGTGAAACTTTACTAACACAAATCACAAATACCAGCATTGAAAAGCATTTGAATTCCTGTCACACCACACCTGGTAAGAATCAGTCTACCACAGCATCATCAATCATGCTGGGGCTGTCAGTTTTGACATCCTTTAACTCTACATTGTGTGCTTAATGACTACATGACAGAAAATGTAAACAGACACCATGCATCCAGGTATGCGGTACATATATGTCTGTGCAGATTTGCATTTGAATACTTGGTGTAAAGAGGTGCATTAAAAAATCATTGCATACCAAACTGCTCACCAACACACACGTGCACCCTGCCTCTAAGTGCAAGAATCAAATCCCACATATGTCAAGCAATTTCTTACATATAAAAAAAAAAAAGCTCATTTTCAGTCATTTACCCAAGCAAAATGACCCAGATAGATCAAGAAGCAGATTATACTAGGTGCCTTTGGGTGGGTGGGTTAATTTCCTGTGAGATATCCTCTGAGCCTAGGTTGTGACACATGAAATTGTGGCTTACTAATAGGAATGCGGAAGTAGCTATCAAGACCAACACAAGCCCTATATTAAAAATTTATCAGGTGGTAAAATGCTTGAATATTTGAGAGCCTATGTGCTTCTCTGATTCAACAACAAAGACAACAAACTCAGATTTCAACTTTCCTATAAGCAGATTGTTTACTTTTAATTGATCATAGGAGAAACTCTTTTTTTCAATAGCTTAGTTAATATTCTACTAGCATAGCAGAAGTATTGAGTTTAGTAATTTTTTGTATTCCAGAAAAAGGCATTTGATATTTTATAAAGTGCCTGTTTTGGGGACTAACCAATGACATATTTGTAGCTGTAAATGCCTCCAACTCCTTCGTACCAACCAGCACAGTGTCCCCTTTACCCACTCAGGGGAGCTGTTGTAAGGAGACTTGGGATGCTAAATGCAGAATAACAAAAATTAAAACACAGTATTTCAAATTCCAATTTGTACCACTGTCTTTTATGAAAAGACACAGAGTCTGTTTGACAATGCATCACTTGCTGTCCCAAAGTGCCAGGCAAAATGATGATTCTCTTATTTTTGTTCTAATTTTCTTATCACTAACTTAGTAGATTTTCAAGTAGAACAGCTTTTGTAAAACTGAATCGTGGCATGAAATGTAATATTCACATTTTATAAAATATTCTCTGAATGTCAGATTCATTGAATAGTAAAATTCTACCCCAAATTTAAAGAGCACTGGAAATGTGAAAAGAAAATCATACATACATACCCTACTTCTACATGCATGAATAGTTTCCTTATATAATATGCATATGATATATATTTTTCCACTACTGGACAAAAATTGTGTACTCTGCTACTGATTTTTGCATTGTCAATTTATTTGTCTCAAACAAGATTATGCAGACAAAGATAATAAAATATACTATCAACTCTCCTTTCACACTTCAAAAAATTAAGGCAGGAGTGTGTAAAAATGACAGAGAGAGAGAGAGACAGAGAGAGTGGAGAGAGAGAGAAAGAGAGAGAGAGAGAGGGAGGGAGAGAAAGTACATCTGTAGCTGTACTTTTTAGAAGTAGTGGAAGAGTTTGCTTGTGGATTTGTTTTCTCTGTGAGCAAATGTCTGATTTCTAGAAGGATGATTAGAGATCTAACTCTACAAAGAAAACCTAATGGTAACAGAGAGAGAGAGAGACAGAGAGAGTGGAGAGAGAGAGAAAGAGAGAGAGAGAGAGGGAGGGAGAGAAAGTACATCTGTAGCTGTACTTTTTAGAAGTAGTGGAAGAGTTTGCTTGTGGATTTGTTTTCTCTGTGAGCAAATGTCTGATTTCTAGAAGGATGATTAGAGATCTAACTCTACAAAGAAAACCTAATGGTAACAAAATGTTGCTGTAAAATGATTACTATCTTTTGTTCCCCTTGGAAGTATTATTTTATTTTGCTCTTTCAGAAAACATAGAAAGAGCATCTGGTTAGGTAACTATTTCTACTAAATAATCCCACCTGGGGCAAGGCTTACTGTGAGCGCCCACATTAATGCAAAGCCTAGTTTCTTGCTTAGTGGGAATCTTTCTCGTTACCTTCTTACTTAATCTAACAGTGGCAAGTTGCCAGAGTCACCCCCTCTGCTTCCCCCCAAAAAAGATATCTTTCAGTTGCCATTTAAAACAGTAGAATATATTACAAGTGAAAAATTCCCAAGGAAACCTCCCTGAAGAAGAGAAATAGCATGTGTTTGGCCCTGTGAGCTGGTTTTTCAGGGTTAGGGCAAGCCTTCTTTTCAAAGTCCTACACCACTAATGATGCCAGAATCATGCAGTTGCCATAAAAAGCTAACCAGGATCAATGGTAACGTTCTATGTTCACACAATGCATAAGCACCTAATTACAGGCACAATTAAGCCAGACACATAGCTATTGTCTTTTCTGCTCATATCTATTGTACTTCTTCAGTGTTTGGTGGGAGTCTTTTCAACTGGCTGGTGTCTGAGGGAGGACTAAGAACTCGCGTAGCTGGAGGTGGTGGGCACTGGTCTTGAAGAAAGCTAGCAAGGAACACTTTACCATCTTTCAGACTTTCTCTACAAGCTATCACCAGCTATGGGTGCCACTCCATCTGAAGGGATTTACTTGGTCAGAAGGAAAATTTAAATACAAAGCATTCAGCTAAGAAGCTGGTGAAAAGGATTTTGAGCATACAGGAGCACATGTGTAGATGACACTAATAAATTTTAGGAAATTTTAGCTCCCCAAGCCAGGATTACTGGCAGGCCAGGGTGGTGGACCTATGCAGGGACCTTTACTACTAGAACTATAATTTCCCAACTATTCAGGGCAACTTTGTAGGTTTTGATAACCATTATTAAAAAAAAAAGGAAAAGAAAACCCCCATCCTTACAGTGGAGAGCTAAGCACATTCAAATTCTCTTATTACTGGAAATCACCTTCATACAAATGTCCACTTGCCTTGTGTACATGGACCTATTTTCTAGTCCACACTGGAATTTACCAATAGGATCCAGCTGATTGTTTAGGGAATGGGAGAGGAAATCAAAGGGTGAGACACATTAGTCTCATGGATCCGTACCATGAGAGGCTGAAGGGCTCATCTGAAACAAGAGAAGGCCATCTAATTGCCCACGGGCTGGATGCTTGGGGAGCAGGGGATGGTGCAAAGCCAGCTGCCTTTGCAGGAGGGTGCAGAGCAAGCCACACAGTTCCCCCTCTGCTAGTGATGGAGCAGGTGAAAGATGCTATGGGAATGAGGGATGTGAGAAAGCTAAGGATGTGAGAAAAGATTGATTTATTTAAAGAAAAGGAAAATATACAGTTCAAAGGTAGGCATCCAGGATTAAAATGCACATTTCCTATGCCAGAGGGACAGGCAGTCATATCCAATTCTGGACAGCAGCAGGTGGCTTGGCCAGTGCTTTCCCCTCAGAGAAAAAGCCTGTCTGCCACCGGAAGATGCAAGAGAGGCAGCACACAGGCAAGCTAGCTGTGTAATTGCCACCATGGCAGAACCTTGGCACAGCGACAGAGGGGTCCCCCAATGAGTGGGTTACATAGTGCAGCCTGATGTGGGTCTCACAATGTGTGGCCAGAGGATTTTCACGGGTGTGAGTTTCAGAGAAGACAACCTTACATGAGTGGCGGAGTGATAGAATATTGCTCACAAGAGAGGCATTCACAGTTGGCAAGAAAGTCCCCTCTCCCAACAGATCGAGAGGAGAGAAAGTCTGAAGTACAATTGCTTTGTGCAGATTTTAGGAAAGATTTGTTAGAAGCCATCATTAGAAGCATTTGTGGGAAGGAGCAAGCTGTTGAGAAACACAGCACAAGTTGAAGAATTCGCCTTTAGATGTCACTGCAGCCTCACTCCTGCATTTCCAAAATTGCCAGGAAGGATTAGAAGAGTTTGACACCAACCCACATGATCTGTGGACAGAGAGAGAGAGAGAGAGGGAGGAGGGAGGGAGAGACATGTTGTTCTCTTCTGTGGGTGGCAGTCCCACTGATGCTGGCTCAGAAAGCAGCTAGAAGGGGTTGGAGCCCCTGTGCAGCCTCAAACTGCCCTTCTTGGTCAGCTCATCCACTGTGGAGACAGAGCCGAAGCAAGGCTTCAGCTCAGCAAATGCAAAGGAAACCCATTCTCCCCCTTGAACGGGATGGCCACAATATGTAGAGTTTACTGTCCATTCAGAGTCATCCACACATTCGCTCTTCCGCTGAGCGGTGAGGATAGTGCATTCTGTACATTAACATTTCTTATTTAGGAAGATAGTGCTTTTTTGTATCTTTGCTTTTATCCTAGGTTGGTGAATTATATATGAATGGAGGAATACAGATGATACATATATAGATACGTGCATACAAACATGCATACATAGATGGATAGGTAGGTACCCAGACAACACATTTATGGAATAATAATGTAGCACTTGAAGATTCTAGTAAATCCAAAAGATAAGCTCTCTGAAAATTTTACAGCAGTTTCTTAGGAAAATTGCAAGCCAGCAGAGAGTTAACCCCCTCTCCCATCCTTCTGCCTCCTTACAGTAGGCATTTCTTTCTATGGCAATGCAACATTTGTGCTTAAATCATTTTCCACAAGAAGGCATGGAAAATGCTCACCATTTAAGAGCCACGAATCCAAGGAAGTCTAACTATTAGACCCAAAACTAACTCTGATAACTGGCACCCAATCTAAAATCTGGGGAAAACTTAGACAAATCAAATACCCAATGAAAACATTACCAAATGCTGCACGATGCAACTGCCTATACATTTCTAATCAGTATTCATTTCCTGTCCTTAAAATAAACAGAAAACAGATTTCTCCATTTTCCCTAAAATCAATCTTTTGCAGTATCTGTCAGTTGCTTTCCCCCAATTAGTATTCTACATTCATTTATTTTCCTAGTAAGTTAATTTTTTTTAACATACCTTGGCACGGGTGTTCCATTCAATACATGTAAATGAAATGACAGAGTAATGCTATGTTCCTTAAGGCCCCTAAATTTGTAACTTTATAAATGAATTGAGATGAATTAAAGGTACCTTATTAATTATTGCTTGCCGGGTAGGTTAAGCTCTGGCTTTTCACCTCACTGGGCGGGAGAACAAGATTGCCTTTGGCCATGTCCAAGGGGCTCATTAAGGCTTCTCCGGGGAATGGGAAGAAATTGTTAGTGAAAAGCAGTGGTCAGTGTCTCTCCCCAAAACTCAGCAGGGAAAGGAAGCCCTCATCACTGAGAACTAACGAGGCTGGTGTTGTACACCTGTAATCAAACTGGCCTGGAAATGCCTGGAGACCACAGTGCTGTCTGTGTGATTTGGGAAGTTATGCGAAAATGCTGAATCCAATCCATAATTGATGTGCGCACACAATTATAATCCTCCAGATAGCTCAAAAATGTTGCAGTTCCAAGCCTCAAGGAGTGGTAAACTTTAACATGCATGGCATAAACTAAGATATTTGATATAATAAAAGAGGAAACTATTTTGTTTCCTGAATTGGCAGCAGGAAGGTAATTGAATATAAGCCTGTTTTTCTTAATGAGTATAATTATATACAGCTTTTTCACAGCTAGTAGACTAGGATATAGGCAATATTGTACAAACCAGATTTCAAATCACTTATGGTGCATCTAGTTGGAGATGCACACAATTTCTGACCTACAGAAAATGGAGTGTGTCCTTTAAAGTAAGGTGAGACCCTCTTGGCGAATATTCACTAGACACAGACACATGTGTTCCTGCAAGTTTGGAAGGAGTGAGGACAGGGAATTCTGGTAGTGAACTCCAAAGGACTTGCCACTTCATCCTCTCACTCATTGTATAAAAAATATTTGTAAGACTTTCAAAATGGCAGGTCCCCCAAGGTGGCCCATTAATGAGCTGCTAGGCTGTGGCTTGGTGTGTTGGGTGCACCAAAGAGGTCAGTCAACAGTGTTTATTGATTGCTCATATGGGCTGAATGCTAGACTGGGCCAACCTGCTTGTGCAGAATGAATCAGTATTGGATGTCAATGAAAAGGAAACCCTGAAATGTCACCTGTCCTTGGCTGGGACTGTCACAGAACAGATTACCTTTGTGAACCCAACAGACCAAGTACTTTGAGACAGAGAATACATGTTTCCTATGAGCTCAATCTCTCTCTCTCTCTCTCTCTCTCTCTCTCTCTCTCCATATACACAAAATATATAAAAACATATTACATATTAAGTATATGTAACATCACACAACACACACACACACACACACACACACAGAGGCTAAGACTGCAAAACTTGTTTCCAGTGTAAGTGAAGAATTAAGACTGAATGTCAGAGATGTTTAAAAATATGGTAGTGGGCTACAGGCAGGCCTAGAGAAGTTTGATTTTTTTTTTCACCAGTCTGGGATTGGGTCTTGATTTTTAAAATATTACTTGCCATTAGAATGGAAGAAAAACAGCATTGTTTCAAATTCCAAACATAAGAACCCAACATTTTCTCATTGTTAAATCATGTACCTAAATAGGCACACATTTGATTAAGTGAAAACTTTATGTATTTATCTTGGAAGTTGAGATTAAAATAAAAATAAAACCTAAGATTTTAAATTACTAAGAGTTCTAAAACAATCTTGTTAGCCAATAAATGTCAAGGTAACTTTGATTTTTAGTGATTTCTTTCCTAAAATAATGTGCTCGTCATTTGAAATTAATACTTAACCATATAAACCCATGAAAAAGTTATGTAACCCAGAGTGTGAATAGATAGGAGAATAATATCAATAAAATATGTAAGTCTTCTAGTGATTTAAAAAATTCTGAGTTTAGAACTGTATTTCACAAGATAGCAAAAAAGGCAAGTTAATTTGATTATTTCAAAAAATAGTAATTAAAAATCTAAGCTTATAGAAGCCTGGGGATTCAGCTCAGTGGTTCCATGGCCTGCCTTGCAACAGCAAGGTCCCAGGTTTGATCCCTATTACAAAAAAAAAAAGAAAAAGAAAATTGAGCTCATAGACAAATTACAATAGTGAGAATTGAAATCTCTTCAAGTTTTTCAGTTAAAGTATGAGGATCTTCTTCATTCCACCAGTTGGATGGGCTTAACAAAATGATAATAAACAGTTCGTGTGAGACTTGGATGTCTAAACAATGCTGAGCTACAGTGTCTCCTGCACAAATCAGATATGAAATACGTATGCTTCAGTTCATGCTTCAGTTCATTTCTGGCCACTTCAAGTTCACATCAAATTCATGCTACTCTTCAGCATTCACATTCTCTAGGGATCCTCAGTTTATTTATTTTATTGTATTTTTATTATTACCCCTGAGGAGCCTTTGTCTGTGTTTTCTATTTGTCCTCTTCCCTATGAAATCCTATTACAATGCAATCCTGCATCCCTTTCTGTTCTGTAATCCTTGAGCGAGCCACAGAAGGTCACACTAAGATGTTTTCGCCCTCCTTGGCCCCAAGAATCCATTTCACCCCCTTGGGGGCGATGTTGCCCCTGTTGAGAATACATGGCACTGGCTAATCCTTCTTTCCAGACAGGGGACCGATTATGTGTTTTCTGCCGGAGTCTCAGGCCTCTTCCTTCTTATCAATGCATTATTGCTAAGTGACAAGCAGAAACTTTCTAAAATGTCTTTGAAGATATGGGAAGGGAGAGTGCGCAGAAGAAGGAAAAATCAATTTGGTCACCTCTGCCATCCATGTGCTCGTTTGCAGGTGCAGTCAGGGCCTGAGTTCAGCCCCTCTGCCTCGGATGACGCAGCCCCTGTACCACTGGGCTGGTGCTGGACCTGCTCCCCAGCTCCTGGCCCGCACTTCACTCCCAGCCGAGCAGGTGAGGAGCAGCGAGGGAGCTTTTGATGTTGCCAGCTCCCATTTGCCACCCAACTTTTTTCCTTTCCAAAACCTCTTAGCAAACTTCAAAGGCCTCCTTGCTTCTTGCCTTAATCCAGTGCACTGAGACCTCTAGTTCAAAGAACTTTCCTTAAACCCTCTTCTTAAACGGCAACCCAAACTTTCTTTCTTGCTTTCTTTTTTTCCCCCCCTTTCCTTTCCACAAAGTAGCAATTACAGCTCCGTTGCGTGGCGATTGGGCTCGGCCGATCTGCTCCTGCTATTAATTAATCTTACAAAGGGGGCTCATTTCCTGGCATTCAAATTGACAAGAGACCAGAGAACAGAAAACCCTTTCAAGCGGCTCCAGCTCACCGAGGGGAAGAGGTATCAGAGGAGAGAGCCCCACAGCATTTGACGTGGAGGGCACATTTGATACTCCCTGTACATTCTGCTGATTGAATGATTTTTGTTCACGGAGAGCTCTTTACTAATCTTTTACCTGCACGGTCTTACACAGAAGGCAGCCAGCACAAATGCAGCTACACTTTGACAGAGGAGATTTACAGGCTCCGCTTCCCAGTCTCAGCCTTCCCGAATGCATCTTCTTGAACATTACACTTCACTTTAAACAGAAAGTGTTCAGTTTACTCACACAGAAAAGCCCTTGCAAGAGGAGGAGATGAAGAGAGGCAAGAAAGCAGCATAACAGACAAGAGATTAAAGCTTTTTATTCAGTATCTCTTTCGTATTCAAATTGTGCTAAGGGCCCTGTGAAACTTAGAAGCGAGCTTGTTCAGTAGGGCTTCTAAAGTGTGTACATGGATTTCATGGGAATAGAAAAGAAGCCGCAGCCCGGGTAATGAAAGAAAGATAAGATGTCCTGTATAAAACAACCCAAGAGTGGTTCAATTACTTCAGCAAACTATCAAGGAAAGCTTTGAAGATTTGAGAAAACACTGTTAGAATTTAACAAAAAACTCATGTTGCAGGTTTTGAAGCAATAAATGTTTGTATACTTCCTGACGCTGTATTCCCCCTGCTTGAATGTTGTTTAATTCTTGGGTTTGGGAGTGGAGGGACCAACACATTTTGAAGGTACCAGCTATAGAAAAGGAAGGTCCTTTATCAAAAAAAAAAAAAAAAAAAAAAAAAAAAAAAAAAAAACACCAGAAAAATTTTGGAAAAAAATTATTCTTAAAAAAAAAAAAAAAAAAAAAAAAAGTAGAAGAAAAAAAACTACTCTGAATCATTTGGAGTCAGAAACTTAAAAACCAGGTGTCTTTGATTACAAGAAAATACGTGGGTGCATCAGACATTTCTCGCTGCAGTGTGTTTTGCTGAGGGTTTAATGCACACAATGAAATGTTGGTGATGAAAATCCTTTTTGGAGAAAAGGATGTTTTTGCACACCTACATTTGTAAGGCCAAAAACAGTTTGATTAAACTAAAGCAAAAATGCTTCCAGTTATGTATGGGACAAGATAAAGAGCCTATTTAAGCACTGTGGCAGCAAGAAAGCCAAATGGTTATGGCCTGAAAAGTGCTGCAGACCCAGGTCACCCACGCAGTGCTGTAGCATCCTATGTGCAGCCTGAATAGATCTTCAGAAACTCCGTTTTGTGTGTGTGTGTGTGTGTGTGTGTGTGTGTGTGTGAGAGAGAGAGAGAGAGAGAGAGAGAGAGAGAGGGCAGTTCCTTCACTTGACATTCAATTCTCCTGTGATTGTATATATGTGTACTGGGCCATTGAATCACAGTCAGGCTTCTTTGTATGTATTTTTTTCCTGGTCTCTTCTCCTTCTTATGGAGGTATTGACTGTTCTTCACACTTCCAGTCAGAAATCCAATAAAAGTTCTATTCATGGAAGAGTCTCATAAACAGTTTTCAAAAATCACTCCTAAGAATGTAAAAAGTGCATACTGTCTCTCTCACTATTTCATCCAAAAGTACAGTAAAAGTAAGAGTGACCACTAGTCTCTATATGCAGTTTAAAGACATTTACTGGAGATCTGATCTTTTTGATCTGAGGCTTTCTATTAAAATATGAGTTAAAAATTGTCTCAGAGTAGCCATCAGATGTTTCTGTGAAGTTGGAAAAGGATTCTCATTGCAGTGACATGCCATGAATCCCTTGTAATTGTTAGTACTGTTGAAATGAATGTGTTGCTCAAGTCTGTGCAATGTAGATGTGAACAAATTCAAATTTTACATTTTGCACAACTGGGATTATTTTTTAACACTCTTATACAAAGTCTGCCTGACCCAGAATCTATAAAATTGATCTATATTTAAATTTTATGTTGTTAACTAAAAGGAAAAAAAAATAGCAGGCACAAAAGCATGGCCATGTTGATCACCAACTGTTAACTTAAAAAATAAAGGTAGCAAATTTAATTTTAAAAGGAAAACAGTAGCTTGATGATAAAGATACCCTTGAGTAATTGGAACCCTTGGAAACCAGGAAGTCTCTGTGGCCCATGACCCCAATGGGATCCAGCATAGTACTGAAGTCACCGGAGTGGGAACAGGTGTGGTCTGCAGGTGGTGGGGGGCACACAGGTCCCTGAAGCCATCTTAGGGCTTCTTCCTCACAACTGAAAGCCTGGCTTCACTGCTGCAATTGTGTGAGTGTTTCCCTTGGCCAAAACCTTGGCCTTCCCAAGTGGGTAGAGTAGGAGAGGACCTGAAGACAGATGGGAAGGATGCGGGGGCTGGGGGCAGAGAGGCAGGCAGGAACAATTAGCACCTTGTGTCAGGAAGGGTCTTTTTTTGGAAGGAGCCATGAAGTGCCCAGAGGCCTGTTTCCAAAGCCCTGGAAGTGAGCATCTGGGTTTATGTAAGGGAGGTGCAGGAAGGGAACAGATCAGGAAGCAGAGGCAGAGTGCTGGGAAGGAGAGACTGCAGAAAAAGGAGTGGATGTTTTCTCCTGTGCAATTTCCTCTTAGATTCATTCTTCTCTCTAAGACAGGAAAGTCTGCATTATTTTCCTTGTTGGGTCCCAGACAAACATTAACCAGCATCACAGGGAAGAACACAGAGAGGATTTTCTAGGTGTACACAAAAGTCTAAGCAGCACCCAGCACTGATCGTACAGAGGACACGCTCCTGTGCTCTTTGATGAAATAACTGTCTATGGGAAATATTTCAGGAAAAAAAAATTGGATGCAGAACGATATTTTTCCCTGTAATTATCATATGGTTGTAAACACACTGAATTTTAAACAGGAAGGCTTTCATGCAACTTGAAAGACTGGCAACACCTCACCCACAAAGTGCTCTGTGGTGAATACACTCTGTGAACTATGTCCAAGCACCTAGCCTCAGCACTCTGCCTCGTGTGCCAGTCTCCATAACTGAAGGGAGATGCTCTGTGATCAAACTGACTGCACTACTCAGAGTCCAGTACGGAGAGGGTCAAAGGGAAAGTGGCCAATCTGTAATCTGACACTGCAGTAGCCACAGGAGATAATCAAAAAGCAACCTGAGAAGAGAGGGCGATACATTTTCCCACTGAGAAATCAAGCTGTAATTAGATGGGGAATTCACAGATTCTTGTATGCGAAAATAAAATAAAATAAAAATTTAATATTACTTATCAAAGACCCATCTTTTGGCTTATATATTTAGGGAAATAATCTAGATATTTTGAGAAGCTGAATAATCATACTTTCAGACTCAGTATCTCTGGGCTTTAACTTCTACAAAGCAGTTATCCTTCCCTTGGTGAAAGAGACCTCATATTTCTTCTGGTCCTGCTTAATCTTCTACACAGTCTTCACTTCTGTCTTTCTTGCTGTCTTCCTTTTCCACAGACTCCATTCACCCACAAACACACACACACACACAACACACACAACACACACACACTCACACACACACACACGCAAGTATTATTACCTACGTCCAAAGAAGAAGCTGTGCAGGCAGGAATAAACTTATCTTACTATATTTGCTACTTTAACTCAAATGCACAAATAAGCCTCTACATTATTAATAGAAGAAAGATATTAGAGACACATCATTTTTAAATCAGTTGAGAATTTTCCCCTAAATGCAAAAGAACTTAGATTCAAAAGAAATTTTTATTTTATTTTATTGAAGAACTAAGTGACATCCAGAGCTGATTTTCAAAGCAAATATCTAACTTCAATGTTTATGACACAATGTTTTAAGAGGTAAAGTGTTCCTGGAATTTGTCCATTCAACCTGTAGAATATAAAATATCTATTTTTTTCAAAGCAAGAATATGTGTTCAAATCAATCAGTATAAAATGTAGTAGAAAGTCTCAGATATACTCATTGCCAGGGACATACTACAAAGGAGAAGATAAACACTGAAAGAAAGACCACAGCAGAAATTTTTCTTTTAAAAACAAAAATAATTACATTTTATTTCTTCCTTCAATAAGCAGCTATGATAGCTAGGAAATGGAGGAAAGTTCTTCCATAGACATTTAGCAATCTCCATGCTTCACAGTGGGAAAAAATGGACATCCAAAATTCCTCGCAGAAAAGCCCTATCTTAGTTCCTTTCCTCATTGGTCACTGAGATACACCTCACATCCACAGTCCAAAGGAGCAGAAGTGTATTTGGGCTCATGTTATCATCCTCATTTGGATGGCTCCAAGGCAGAAATAGCGTCTGAGAAGGGTCTGGGCAGAGGAGAGCTGCTATCGTGAAGACCAAGAAGCTGAGAGTGAAGGGAAGACCCATATAGAAATGCATCCCTTCTAGGTCACACCCAGTGACCACCTCTGTCTTCTCACCAGGCCCTCCCTCCTAAGGACAAGTCAGCTATCACACTCCTGAGAGCATCCTATCAGGAAGTACAGTCCAGCTCTTTGTGAAGGAATGCCTTAGTTTGTAAAAGACAAAACCACAGCATTCTAGTGTGCTAAAACTTGTAAACTGCATCCAAAGGAAACTCACACCCTTTACAGTCCTTGAAAGATTCTGTGATGAGCGTCAACATTTTTAAGCTTTGTGTGTTGCTGAATCTTGACTAAGCTTGATGACATCCTTGCAAAATTGCAATTAATTCATTCTTTGTTGAGGAATATTGTTGGAGAATTTGGCAATCTCTGAAAAGCAAGCTGATATGTCCCATCATATGAAAAGACTTGGGTCTTTTCCTTTGTCAGCCACAAGGTAAGTCTGGGAGCAAAAATTCTCACTGACAGAGAGTCATAATGTGGTACCTACACACCAGGAAATATTTAATTTGAGCCTGAACAAATATTTGTAATTCAAGTTGCAAGGTATCCCTCACCGGTCCTTATGGAAGGGACACATCTTGCAGGTGGGTCCTTCACCCCTTTCAGATGCACATTTCCAAGAGCACAGAAGATTCTTGGACTCGGAAAATGCTACTTCATGTATCAAATCTAAAAGGAGTGTCTGCACATGCAGGTAGGCTTCTCGCTTACAGCCGGTGTGGCTGCTTAGTCAAGCATGGCTAACATGTTAAATGTCATCTCCTTTCTTGTGAGACTTATTATTCTTTGTAAGACACACCATGATTTTCAATGGGGAGAGTCTGAAGTTTCATGTCAAACCACAGTTCTGTCTATGTTAGGTAAGTCACAAAAATAGCAAACATTTCCAAGAGAATGGAAGCATGCATTTTCCGTGTGAATATTTTTTTCTCTTTTATCCTATACACAAGTTGACAGAAACTTCCTAAAACAGTTGTATTTTTTGCACACGTCCCCACACTACATATCTATGAATATAGGCTCAACCCTGAGATTTTTTCACAGATGAATCACTGTGTACCCAAACAAATGTTCAGAAGTAGGATTTTCCAATATGGCACTGATGTATCAAAACTAAAAAGCTATATGAGATCTACGTATATATCCTTATCACACAGAAGAAAGAAGCTTATCACAAACCTCTCTAAGCGTTCTAGATTCTTTCATTTGCTCTTCATTCATGATTGTATTAAGGTATCAAGGAAATATGCCATATAGTTTCTTTTTTAATTAAGTTGATTGGCACATTTTAGGTATACATTCATCACAGAAGATTTGTACCTGTACATGTCATACCTTGAGTCTTTTTCCCATTCCTCTCCCCTCCCTTCAGTCCTTCTTCCCCTTGATTTTAAAAAAAGCCTTTGTTTCCATTTTTTTTCTTATCCCATCCTTCCTTCTCTCCCTCCTAACTCCCTAGTTCCCCTTTCCATTTGAACATTTTCTTCTTATTTCACAATATCTATTATAATTTTGGTCCTTATTTACATTTTCTCATGCCAGGGAATGCAATATTTACATATATGTCTGATTTATTTCACTTAAGAATATGGTCTCAAGGTGCATCCATTTACCTGGAAATGTCTTAAGTTTATCCTTCTTTATGGCTTAGTAATATTCCATTGTATGAAAACACACATCTTTATCCATTCATAGGTTGATGGACATTTGGGACATTTATTTCCAAGATTTAGCTATTCCAAACTTTGTTGCTATAAACATGGGTATGTGTATATTTCTGTGATATACTGCTTTTAATTCTTTCAGGAAGATACCAAGAAGGGGAGTAGCTGGGTCAAATGGAACCTCTAATCTTAGTTTTTTGAGGAATCTCCACACTGATTTCCACAGTGGTTGCACCAGTATACACTCCCAATTAACAGTGGAGAAGAGCTCTTTTTTTACCACAGCCCCACTAGCATTTGTTATTGGCTGAATTTTTAAATAATAGCCATTCTTTCTGGGGTAAGATGGAATCTCAGAGTTATTTTAATTTGCATCTCTCCAAGGACCAGTGATGTTGCCCGGATCGCATGGAAACTAGTATGAAGAATCAACAACTGGGATCTCATCTTATTAAAAATCTTGTGCCTGGCAAGGGAAACCACCAACAGAGTGAAGAGACAACCCAGAGTGGGAAAAATTTTTGCCAGCTGTTTCTCAGACAAAGGACTAATATCTACAATATATGAAGAACTCAAAAACATCACCCCCCCAAATTTAAAGAACCAATCCAAATATGGACTTCTGAAATGAATACATACTTCTCAGAGAAAGAAGTATAAACTGCAAATAAATACAATTTTCTTTAATGCTTTTATAATTTATTGCATAGTATATAAGTTAGATTGCATAAAAATGAAAATACAATAATGTCAAATACAAAATGAAGCATTTTAAAAGATATTTCTAGAGGAAAGCAAGGCCTCTTCATAAAATCTTCATCTTTTTGTTCAGTGTGTTATCATGATATAGACATAACTTTCATAAACATACTTTTGTATTTAAACATAACGAGCAATCAGAATGGTTAAGCTTATTTTAACAAAATAAAAAATCTATTTAACATATCAAATTTGATTTCTCAGAATATTTCCTTACCAACCAAATCTAATATATAGGTACATATATAGGTACACACTTACACACACCACACACACACACATACTATATATATGTACACACATATGTGTGTATA
>NW_022900921.1:46180132-46185924 GCF_012274545.1 Fukomys damarensis
ATATAATTTTTCAAGTTGTGGAATAAAGTTTAATTATCCTTTCATAGCACAACCTTATTAAGCATAGAAACATGGTATCATCACTTGTTTTAGAAGTGATATAAAAGAATGATGAAATGGAAATTTTCAGGTAGGTTCTTCATGTATTTCCAACCTCATTTCTAACATGCAGTCCTTCCTGAAGCCATGCTGTTTCTACTTTGTTCTAGATGCTTCTGGCTTAGTAAAAGTTAATTTGAAAGTTTAAAAGGGGAGATATTTCAAAGTGCTTGCAAAAGAAAACTGGAGAAAAGGAAATGTTAAGTTATTCAACAAAGTCGTGAGAAGTGTCACTATGGAAACCCTTATTGTCTCTGTTCCTCCAAGCAGCTAACAAAGAGCACTGTGTCCCCACAGCCTGCTCTTGGGCAGCTCAGCTGTGCGCAGGGACTTGGCTTGAGGCTGTGGTGGTGGAGTGGCCCTCAGCTCCTAAAGGGTCACCCTTTCACTTCTTATGTCTGCCACAGACTGTGCACCTCTTAGATGGTATTGGAAATCCATCTACAGATTGAAAAGTTACTCCACTTCTCAAATAGGCTTTGGCACTTTAATTAAGTTCGCATTAATAGCGGCTCTGTGGATATGTCTGGTGGTAAAAAAAAGGGTCCAAAAAGCATCATTTTATGATGACTGCACTGTTTTTGATGATATTTCTTATTTGTTGAAAAACATGTTTTTGTCGTAAATATGTCTTTTGGAAAAAATTACTTCTATTTTGCAATGTAATTTATACAATTTAATTCTAATATGAAGTAGATATCTCATAGCATTTATTCTCATGCAATTTAATTTCTGATTTGTTTTATTCTTGGAGAAAATATTGACTTAGGTAAATGCTGAGCTCAGTCGTGATGTAGACATTTTTCAGTTATGTTAACATGAGGCAAGAGCATGAGAGGGAGTATGGGTGAAGATGAGGAAAGAGAAACGGGAAGAGAAGACTCACTGGGTGAAATGATTCTGCTTGAGGAACAAGCAAATTTAGGGGTGTTTTCAGAAAGGGGTAGGTGGTGTTTTCTTGCAAAGACAGGCTCCTGTGTTTGGCATTAACCCTCAGGTCTGTTAACCAAAGACAGCAGAGGATTTATAGGGAGGCTGGTCTGATGTATATTAATCCCTTTTTAGTTACTATGACAAAATGCCCAGGGCAAGCCACCTCTGGATAAAAGAGATTTAGAGTTCACGGTTCTGGAAGCTGAAGTCCAAAATTAGGCAGTTCCATTAGTTCAGCTCAGGTAAGCCACTGCCTGGTGGGTGGTGTCATGGTGGCTGATGTGTGGGAGGATGAGATCACACAGCAACACAGGAAGCCAGCATCAGTGAGGATCCGCTGGTCCCTTCCAATGTCACACCCCATTGATCTAAAGATGCCCCACTATTCCCCACTTTCTACAGGTGCTGAATTATCTTTGTCTTAATCACTTTTCCTCCATGCTCAGGCACAGTACCTGACACCCACATATTACAGGAGGAGAGGTTTATTTTGGCTCTAAGTTTGTAGCTGTTTTAGTCCACAGGCTGGCTCCCAGTTACAAAGGTATGGCACAAAAACATGGTGGAGAAGCTGCTTCTGGCTTGGCAGCAGAAAAGCAGAGGGAGAGATCAAGGGAGGAAGATGGAGATACACCCATTCAGGTCACATCCCTCTAGTGACTGCCTCTTCTGCTGACTAGGCTCACCTACTATTAGCAAGTCAGCTATAAGGCTCATAATCCAATCACCTTCCTAAAGCCCCACCTGTGCATGCAGGAGGCATTTAGGAGACATTCAGATAGAATCCACAATGGCGCCAACACCAGCACCACCCTCATGATCAAGCTGCACACAGAGAGAGCCAAGATCTTTGGAAGACCAGTGAGTACAAAGCACAGCAGGACCTCTGAAACTCAGCCTGCTGCTTCCGACTATGAGAAAGGTATTAGGGACAAACCTAAATCCTCCACCCCACAAGGCAAGAGTTTTGTATCTTACTGCAGTCATCTAACATATTCAATTTTTCATGTTTTTATTCTGGAAAATGAGAAAATATAGGTTATTTATAAATTGAGAATACTGTTCTTCCAGTAGTCATCAGCCTTATAATTCATAAGTTGCCCAGTGCTTCTAATTTGCTTCATAATCCTAGTGAGCTAAAAAATGGGGAAAGATTCTACAGCATAAAGAGGAGGAAAAGACCTGATGGCTTTGTTGGTAAAAATAGTTCCAGGACTAAAACTCTACAGACCCAGAGTTGCTGGGCTCATAACTAGCCTGGCATTTGTTATAGAGCTAAAAGAGTAAATCATATGCAATCTTTACGACTGCTGTGGTTGAAGTTGTGCCTGTCATGCACATCTTTTGGATCTATCGCTCTGTACCTCTTTTTGCAGCCAGTGTTCAAGCGGGCTATTTCCAACCAAACATTTTGTTTTCTAAACTTGGAGTTCTATTACACTTTCTAATTAATTTGTGAGATATATTTCCTTTATCACATTCCTTGATTTAAAAAAAATTAAAAATTGGGCATTTTGTCTTTTATTGATGAAGAAATGCTTTTCTAAAAAAGAAGCAGTGGTGCCTTTAAAAACCCAATAAATTAATGCTCCAGGAAAGCAATTCCATCTTTTTCTGAATAGCAGTACAGTTTTGAGGTGTAAATAGTAAAAAGCAGTACAGTTTAGGAACAACATTATACTACATAGAAAATTACTGAGGAAATTTTAGAAGTCTGTAGTCTGAGCCTACCTGGGAAGAAGGGTAAATGTTTAAGAAATATATTGTACTGTTTAAAAACATTTTGTTTTTTAACTTGAAATTATTTGTCAACAAATTTTGTTAAATTCTAATATGTAGATTTTCTTTATCTGTGCTTTCCTACACTTGATCTTAGCCAAAAGGCTGAAAAGCATACAACTGCACTTTCCTGAGACTATGAAGTATTCCACAGTTCCTTACATGAGAAAGCAAGATGCTTTCCAAGATAATTAATTCTGGGGTTTATTTGTATGACTTTTACATTCGAACAAGTTGCATGCTATTTTGAGATAAACAAAGTGCACAGATTGAACATTGTCGAGAACAGAATACAGCACATTTTCCCAATGGACTCCAATTACAGACCCACCTGCACCCTGCACATTTGTGGTGACCCACTGTGAAATTCGATTGTGTTCAGTAGTCCTTACAATTCCTCAATTCTCACCGGTGGTTGAAGTTTCCTACTTCCTATTAGTTTTAGCATCACTCACTTACATTGAAGAAGATAAAAAATACGAAGTTGTTTAAATGGTTTTATATAATTCATGCCACAATACCTATCCTTACTAATAGGTTCTCTATCATTTAAAACTTCCCACATATTTTAGATCTAATACAAAATTTTACCCCCAAACCTCTAAAAGGACAGATACTTCATTTCTTCCTAAGACTAGGAATTTTAACAGTTTTCTTGAAATTGGCCAAGATCAAATATCTGAACCCAAACTACCAGACTGAACGCAGACTGATTTTTGATTCACATTTCTAGCTAAGAAATGGAGCTATAGCTGGTGTCAAAATAACTAATTAAGGTTGGATGCACAGGATACAAAGACTGGGTATAAAATAGCCCATCCTCTAGATATTCTCTTTAGTATGCTGATCAATAGCATATTTAAAGATATCACAAAATTTAAGGTGGTTTCATTTAATTTTAACATTAAAACATGTCTCCATGATGATAGGTATAACAGAATTGCAATAAGAACATGAGAGGCCGGGTTTTATTAGGTGGATACAGGCACTGTGTGTGTGTGTGTGTGTGTGTGTGTGTGTGTCCATATCCCTGTTGTGTGCTCTTGGCTTTGACCTTTAATCACTTCCAGAACCACATTCAGTTGGCTCTGGTTTCTCATATCAACTCAAAGAGGATTTATAGCAGGAGCTCCCTGCTCAGCTTAGGCTTAGAAATGGTCTAATAAATATTTTTGCAAGTGATTTTTCTGATATTATTTTATAATCACTTTCCCCAAATTGGGATTACTTTTGCATCTTCTGCATCCAAGTATAGTCAGCCATATGCTACAGTGTAGCAGGTTCTGAAGTCTACACATGGCTACATCTTATGAGCAGCATAAATCAATGTGGAACTCTCCACTATAACTTATATTAGATTTATTGCTATAGGCACATTTATTGAGATAGAATTTTTACAGTCTCATAATACTCTGAGAAGCTCACCATAAACTATTAACGAGAGAGGAACATTATTAATAATGAGCATCCCTGACCAGGTATTTTCAGAAAGTTTTGACCCTGAGCATGAATTTAGTTAAGATGGGCTTTAGATAATAAACATACCCTTAACCTGATAAAATAACGAAAGGAAATGTGCCAACCTGGTATCATCACCTCAGAAACCTAAACTGTATTAAGAATTTTGTAAAGTGGAAAACTTTTCAATATTGATACCTTTGAAGTATATTATGAAATATTCATTCTCATTCCCATTTTGAGTGTGTTAAACAATTCCTGGTCTTCTGCCATCATTCTGGGGCCATTAAGTGTTTTAAAACTCATCTTGTAGACAAAATTTTATTAATGCAAACAAATAAGTTTGAATGATTTATAAAGTGTAAACTTTTAATTACTATTTTTGCAGTTGTATTTTTTTAAAAAAATATTGTCCACATCAGTTAAGTGTATTATCACTGACGTATCACGTGGTATTGCAACCCTAATAAAAGTGACTTAATTAACTTGTCAGGCTTTATCAACTGCTGAGTAAATAGATAAGCTCCATTTCAGTGGCTTTTTTCCCTTTCCATTTTGCTTATGCTGATACTGGCTGCCCAAATTACTCTCATCTTTATGGGCCTCTTCATTGATCTACTACCAACGAATGCATATGGTTCTGCTTTTCTGCACAAGGCAGGGCTGCCTCAGGGGATTTTTATTCTATTTTTTATTTTTTGGTACAGAGGATGAAACTCCGGACATAGGCAGACCATGCCTCTGAGTATCTGCGAGCCCATGGCTGCTTAAAATATTGTACTGTGGGCTTCCAGGACTTCTCTTTTGCCATGAGATATTAGGTTGAGCCTTATGAGATTGGCAGTATTTGAATTGCAGAGTATATTTCATTTATTTTTATTAGTACATGTTAATATTGCATTATGTTTAAAATTCCTTTTGTGGAGTTGGTACGTGCTCGTGACACATCTTATTTTCTTTTCTCATTCCCTTCCCCTCCCCTCCCTCCCACCTTCCTCCATCTCTGGATCCCCTTCCCATTTCAGAAAGATCTATCTCCATACTTCTATTATTTACGTTTTGTTTTGCTTTTTTATAATTTGAAATTTTCATGTAAGAAAAACCCTGTGATATTTTAAAGCTTGTGTGTCTGATTTATTTCATTTAACATTAAAGTCTCAAGGTGCATACGTTTTCCTACAGATGACTCCAGGTTATCTTTCTTTTTGGAAGAGTAGCACTCCATTGTGTGTAAATACCACTGTTTCTTTATTCATTTGTCTGTCCATGGGCATACAGGCAGCTTCCAAGATTTAGCTATTATGATTTGTACTGCTATTAAGGTGAGTGTGCATGAATCACTGCAATATGATGTCTAACTTTTTCAGGAAGATATCAAGAAGGGGAATAGCTGGGTCAAGTGGAATTTCTAATTTCAGATATTTGTGGACTCTCCAAACATGTCTGAGGAGTTATATTACTGCAGATTTATCCTCATGTTTGCTTATTGTGGAACAGTAGAAAAACATCTGCCTTTTTTTTTT
>NW_022900921.1:46188074-46224390 GCF_012274545.1 Fukomys damarensis
TCTCACATTCCACATTCTGTGTGTGGGTGGATATTGATATTGTGAAACTCCATTAAATATTTCTTAGTTACTGTGTGGGTTGGCCAAATTTCAGATGCTAGAATGGAGTCAGGCCGGAATACAGCAGTAAGAACAAGGTAGAAAGGAAAGAACACAATGACCTTGAGCACAGACAGATTCCTTAGAAAGCATGATAACTGAAGAAAGAGTAACGTTTTTTTAACTTTCCAGCAAAAGTATTTATTACAGAAAATCATTTTTCAATGTGCAAACACAATTCCCTTCTCTAATTAGCCACTAAAATGCGGTAACATTAGCACTGTAACTTTTATAAGAAACTGTCCCTGATCATATAATTATAAAAACATTCAGTGCTGTTTGAAATATGAGCCATCATTTAAAAGTAATTTTCAATAAAGCACATCTTTAAGCTTATATTATTGTAGTTTTTTAAGCAATATTCATGACTTTTGATACAAAAGTTGTATTTTGAAGAGAATATGAATAATGATTCCACTCAATCTATGAATCCACTCCATGTATTAGGCAAAAATACCAGTAAGATATCCCAACATAGGAGAAAGTAATATTTTGTGGCTCAATAAACTTAAATAAAGGAGTTATTGATGCACAAAGATAATTTTACTTTAACCAGAATATATCCCAATTGTCCTAGGAAGTGAGAGTAGTATTCTCTCATACACTAATTTGAGGGACATACTGTCAAATTGTCGTGGGATGCTGCATTTATTTCACCATATTGTTAATGGAAGAAGTCACAGTATTTTTGATAAAGAATGCAACTACTTCCACTAAATTTTCTGATTGTGTCATTTTCAGACCCATGTTTGGGACAGAAATGTACTCTGCGGTAGTTTGTCTTGTTAAATGAAATTTCTAAGGAAGGCACTTGCACAATAAAGACATGAGATTAGCCAGGCGTGGTGGTGCATGCCTATAATCCCAGCACTTGGGAGGCTGAGGCAACAGGATTGCTGTGAGTTCGAGTCCAGCCTGGGCTATATAGTGAGTTCCAGGTCAGTCTCAACTACATAGTGAGACCCTGCCCCCACCAAAGAAAAAGATTAAAAAAAAAAAGACATGAGATTAAAGCCTCAGAGACCGTCCGGTTAAGGGAAAGTAAAATGTTATAGTGTCGGTCTAGGGTTGCTTGGGCTTGGTTAGTAAGGGAAGGCTTTGGTCAAGAAGGGACATTATTGGAAGTAGCTTCTGTCTACCGCCTATGGTATTAGGAGGAAAAAGTGAGATATTGTGGTTGGATATGTGGAAACCCATGGCAACCCATGAAATGGGGTGGTGAATATTATGTATATTTTATTGCAATCTTTGTGGGCATCAAAATCACTTAGTATATCAGCATTGGCATGGAGAACTCAGCACTGAGCAAGACCTATTTGGCGACATTTCTGTTTCTGCCTCTAGAACTAGGAGCTCTTGGAGGATGGGTGACAATACCTTTACAATCTCTGTGCTCCTTGATCAAAGGTAGCATTGAAGAACATGTTCTATTAACTCCGGCCTTGTATTTCTTTGAATTGAAAAATCATTTCCTTCTTTTAAAGGATCCAAAGTTATTAGGCTCTGGACTTAGAATCTGTGTTATTTTAACCAAGCTTGATCAAACATCATGAAAGAAGAAATAAGACAGATAATGCATGCTTGATAAACTATCCTAAGTATCTCCTCCTAGATATAATAATGGAAGTTGTCTTTTCCATAATTTTATGTGTTGCAACTGCTTTAAAAACAGCACACATTCCCTTAGTATTCTATGTTCAAAACCAGAGGCAGTTGGAAAATCTGCCACAGACTTTATCTTTTTAGATTTCCCATTTGAACGCACCACAATGGGGAAAGGAGGAGCAGACAGTCTGACATGCTATTTATCCAGCTATAAAATTATCATAATTAGAGAAAGTGAGATATTTTCGTATTTAAAAGAGCTTATTAGTTCTTTGAATAATATTTATAAACAAATATTTGCATTTAAAATATATATAATTATATGAAGCATAATCGAAGAAACTAGTTTTAGGCTTGTAAATTAATGGTTATTTATAGTTGCCACGAAATTGATAGGGATTCTAGATATTAAAAAAGCGCCTGTTTATGTCTGAGTCATATTCACTCCCACGGGGCCTGAGAGGTATTTAAGGCTTGTCGCAGATGTTCCGTGATCAGTTTGTGTGGAGCCTGAAGAACCCGAGGCATGTATAGAGCTATATGGAGGCAAATCCACTGCTCAGCCTTAAAACTGAATGGGCAGACAATAGCAGCGAGGAGTGCTGGGATACTCTATATTTGCATATGACAGCCCAGCTGCGAATATTCAGAGTTGGGGTGGTGAATATTATGTATATTTTATTGCAATCTTTGTGGGCATCAAAATCACTTAGTATATCAGCATTGGCATGGAGAACTCAGCACTGAGCAAGACCTATTTGGCGACATTTCTGTTTCTGCCTCTAGAACTAGGAGCTCTTGGAGGATGGGTGACAATACCTTTACAATCTCTGTGCTCCTTGATCAAAGGTAGCATTGAAGAACATGTTCTATTAACTCCGGCCTTGTATTTCTTTGAATTGAAAAATCATTTCCTTCTTTTAAAGAATCCAAAGTTATTAGGCTCTGGACTTAGAATCTGTGTTATTTTAACCAAGCTTGATCAAACATCATGAAAGAAGAAATAAGACAGATAATGCATGCTTGATAAACTATCCTAAGTATCTCCTCCTAGATATAATAATGGAAGTTGTCTTTTCCATAATTTTATGTGTTGCAACTGCTTTAAAAACAGCACACATTCCCTTAGTATTCTATGTTCAAAACCAGAGGCAGTTGGAAAATCTGCCACAGACTTTATCTTTTTAGATTTCCCATTTGAACGCACCACAATGGGGAAAGGAGGAGCAGACAGTCTGACATGCTATTTATCCAGCTATAAAATTATCATAATTAGAGAAAGTGAGATATTTTCGTATTTAAAAGAGCTTATTAGTTCTTTGAATAATATTTATAAACAAATATTTGCATTTAAAATATATATAATTATATGAAGCATAATCGAAGAAACTAGTTTTAGGCTTGTAAATTAATGGTTATTTATAGTTGCCACGAAATTGATAGGGATTCTAGATATTAAAAAAGCGCCTGTTTATGTCTGAGTCATATTCACTCCCACGGGGCCTGAGAGGTATTTAAGGCTTGTCGCAGATGTTCCGTGATCAGTTTGTGTGGAGCCTGAAGAACCCGAGGCATGTATAGAGCTATATGGAGGCAAATCCACTGCTCAGCCTTAAAACTGAATGGGCAGACAATAGCAGCGAGGAGTGCTGGGATACTCTATATTTGCATATGACAGCCCAGCTGCGAATATTCAGAGTCCATGAATGTCTGTCACTGTGGAGCTGAGTATGTTAGTAACCACACTGCCGTTACAAATCCATACAATGTTTATATTAAAACAAATGATAAGTTCTGTCACGATGTTCAGTCCATAGGTTATGAACTTTTCTGGAATATTTGTAAATTAACAGATTATTTTAATAGTCTATTAACAGATTTCCTTTCCCTTTCTTTCTCCTTCTCTTTTCTTTCTCTCTTCTCTTTCTTTCTTTCTTTCTTTCTTTCTTTCTTTCTTTCTTTCTTTCTTTCTTCCTCTCTTTCTCTCTTTCTCTCTCTCTTTTTCTCTCTCTCTCTCTTCTTCCTCCCTTCTTTCCTTTATTCCTTCCATCTTTCCTACAGTGTTGGGGAATTGAACTGAGAGCCTTCACAGTTAGTTAGATCCCCAGCCCTTCCCTTCCTTTTTTGCAGATAGGGTCTTACTAAGTTGCCCAGGCTGAGGTTGAAATTACTGTTCTTTTTCTTCAGCCTCCCAGACTTCTGGGGTTACAGGCATGTACCACCACTCCTGGTTAGACTTTACTTTTCAGAGAAGTTTTAGGGCTACAGAATGGAGAATCTCCATGTACTGCCCTCTCACTGAGCATAGTACCCCTATTATTTGGACCCTTTCCTGTTGCAGTATATTTGCTACAACTGACCAGCCAGTGTTAGCTAAAGTCCATAGTCTATAACAGGGCAGCTCCTGAAATTCCACAAATGCGTAATGTCCAGTGTCTACCATTTGCATCATAGGGGACAGCTTCTCTACACTCTACTTATTCATCCTTGCCTCCCTCTTACAAACCTTTTGCAACCACCCATCTTCCTGTTGTTGCTATTTTTTGCCCTTTCCAGACAATGACTTAGAATTACTTAGAGAGGCTTCTTTAGTTGAACAATATGCACTTAAAGTAACTATGTCTTCTGGTGACTTTATTTATCATTTTATAGCCCTCTGTGTTTTTATATCAAGTCTCCATTAGATATCCTTTGCTCATATCTTCACCTTGTTTATCTTTTTTCTTTTTTATGGAGCATATTCAGAAATTTTTAACAAAATCCAGATTATCATTTTTAAAATCTTATTGAATTTATTGGTACATTTTAGGCATACAGTACAGTTACATTCATCACTGGGATCTTGTACCTCTACATGACAGGTCTTGGTTCTCATTTTCTCCCCATATTCCTGCCCTTCCTTCACCCACTCCTCTCTTCCCTATTTCCAAACACTTTGATTCCATTTTTGCTTTTTCTCATATTTTTCTTGTCCCTTACTTCCCTTCCCCCACCCTTCCCACTTTCCCTACACCTTTAGCCCTTTTCTTCCTATTTCACATCATCAGTTACACAATTTGGATCTTATTTGAACTTTTAGTTTTTCACACCAGAGAAACTACTCGGTATTTTTCACATGTGTGCCTTATTTATTTCACTTAAGTACATAAGATTCTAATGAGATAACTGACATTGTGAAATGGGAATAAAAGGGCTAAAGGTGTAGGGAAAGTGAGAAGGGTAGGGGAAAGATAATAAGGGAAAAATGAGAAAATGCAAAGAATGGAAATAAAGTGTTTGTAAATGGGGAGGGGAGGAGGGGGTGAAGAGAGGGCAGGAACATGGGGAAAAAATGAAAACCAAGACCACCTGTCACGGAAGGCAGCTATGCTAACCACTGTATCACCAATGCCACAGATAAGACCACCTGTCACGTAAAGGTACAAGATCCCAATAATGAATGTAACTGTAACGTATACCTAAAATGTACCAATAAACTCAATAAAAGAAAAAAAAAAGAGAATGGCCTCAATATGCATCCATTTTAGTATGAATGACTCAAATTATCATTTTTTTAAATCAAGCATGCTTTTTGTGGTGCATTAAAAAAGTTATCACCTAACAGACATTTCTCAAAGAAGTAAAAGCATCAAGTAAATATATGAAAATATATTCCACATCACTAGTCATTTGAGAGATGCAGATGAAAACAACACTGAGATTCCACCTCACCCCACAGAGAATGGCTGCTGTCAAGAAATCACACAATAACAAATGTTAGCGGGGTTGTGGGGAGAAAGAAACCCTTCTCCATTGTTGGGGGAGTAAAAACTGGTGCATCACTATGGAAATCAACATGGAGATACCTCAAAGAGCTCGGATTAGAGGTTCCATTTGACCCAGCCATCCCTCTGCTGGGTATCTTTCCAAAAGAATCTATCAAGCAATATATGTGCACCTATGTTTATAGCAGCACAGTTTGTAATAGGTAAAACTTGGAAACAGCCCATTTACCCATCAGATGGAGACTGGTTAAAGGAGATGTGGTTTTTCTATAAAATGAAATACTACTCAGCCATAAAGAGAGAAATTAGTGAGCCTTTACTATGAATATAGGAAAGTGAATACATATTGAGGATATACTCCTAAGTGAAATAAATAAGTCACACGTGTGTAAATACCGAATAGTTTCTCTGGTGCGAAAAACTATAGTGGTACATAAGATCCTAATGCTATAACTGACCATGTGAAATAGGAAGAAAAAGGCTAAAGGTGTAGGGAGAGTGGGAAGGGTGGGGGAAAGGAAATAAGGGAAAAGAGAGAAAACATGAGAAAATGAAAAATGAAATAAAGCCTTTGTAAATATGGAAGGGAGGAGAGGGTGAAGGGAGGGCAGGGATAAGGGGAAAAAATGAGACCAAGACCTGTCATGTAAAGGTACAAGATCCCAATGATGAATGTAACTGTACTATATACCTAAAATGAACCAATAAACTCAATGAGGGAAAAAACGGTTATCACCAAATCCAAGTTACCTAGATTTATTCTATGTCTTCTGCAGAAATTGTATAATTTTAAATTTCACATTTAGGAATATGATCCATTTTGAACTAATGTTTCTAAAAGTGTAAGATTTGTGTCTAGAATGAAATTTTGGCAAGACTTAATTTTCAAAATGTTGTTCTAGCAACATTTGTTGAAAGACTATTTGCTCTATATTAAAAATAAACTTTACTCCTTCAACTCAATTCTGTGCTGTTTTGTTTTATTGTTTTCTTTACCTACTCTTTCCCCCATACCACAGTATAATTGTTTATGATAGCTTTATAGTAGATATTCAAGTCAGAGAGTGTTAGTGTTTGACTTTGATTTTCCCCATTTTATTGGCTCTCCCAGATCTTTTGCCTTCTTTGTATAAATTTTGGAATCATATGGCTAATGTACACAATTTCTGCAATTTTTACTTGGCTTCTCCTGACTCTGTAGATCAAATTGAGGGCAAATGGGAGGTAAATATCATTGTCTTCTTCTCCTAAAACACAGACTATCTCTCCAGTTATTCAGCTGGTCTTTGATATCTTTCATAACAGTTTTTTAGTTTTCTTTGTATAGACCTTGGAGCATAATTTGTTGCATTTACTCCTAAAGACTTAATTTTTTGGAAGTATTGTACATGTTGGATCTTAAACTTTTACTTTCAGTTATTCATGCTGCTATGTAGAAAAGCAATTGAGTCTTGCATAATTGGATTTGTATGCTGACACATTTTTATATTCTCTGCATAGACAATGTGTTATTTGTGAACAAAAAAGTTTCATTTCCGCTTTCACAATCTATATCGTTATGATTTCCTTTTCTTGTCTATGATGGCAGAGAGAACTTCTACAATATCCAGTAGGAGGGATGACAGAGGAGAGAACTGTCTTGTTTCTGATCCATTTCTCACTATTAAATGTGATGCCAGTGCTACTTTTAATTTATTTATTTTTATTCGTTGTCAGTTTGAGGAAGAACCAATCTTGGTTTCATTAATTTTCTGCTGCATTATTTTCAATTGTAGTGATTTCTTCTTTAATTTTTATTATTCTTTTCCTTCTTTTGTAGTAGATTTAATTTACCTTTCTCTTTCTAGTTTCCTAAGATGGTATCTTAGCGTGTTAATTTTTATGTTTCTTCCTTGTAACATATACAACTGATGCTATAAATTTTGTCCAATACCTCCTTTTGTTGCATCCCACTCATTTGGATGTCTCACTTTTATTTAACCAAAAATACTTTTAAATTTCTATTGAGAATTCTTTTATTTTAGTTATTTATTTATTTTTGGGGGTGTACCGGGGATTGAACTTGGGTCCTTGGGCTTGCAAGGCAGGCCACCGAACCGCTGAGCTAAATCCCCAGCCCAATTTGATTTTTTTGGTAGGCGGGGGGTAGAATTCTTCTTTTAACCACATGTTCTTTAGAAGTGTGCTGTGTGTGCTCCCAGTACTTTGGGTTTTCCAACTACCTTTATGTTATTGATTTCAACTTCTTTGTGGTCTGAGAATATGCTCTCTGATTTCTGGTTTTTAAAACGCTTTAAAGTGTTTCTTTACACCCAGGCTATGATCAATCTTGGTGATGTTTCACGTGTTTTTGGGTTGATTCTATTGTGTTTGGATGAAGATTCCTTCAGATGTTAAGATAATGTTGAGTGACGCCACTCTATTCAAGTAGAGCCTTGATTTTCTGATCTACCAATTATTGATACAGGGCTGTGAAGTCTTCCACTGTAACTGAAATTTTTATATGTCCTTGCCAATCTATCATCTTTTGCCTCTTGTATTTTGATGCTCTCTTGTTAAGCATGTACGTGTCAAACCTTCTTGCAGTTTGGGATATTTTATCATTATGGAATATTCTTCTTTATCCCTGAAAATCTTCCTGACTCTTTTATTCTGAAGTTGAGGTAATTGCCTCAGCTTTCTTTTTATCTTGTTGACATTGTTTTTACCCTTAACTGATATATTTGTACCCATGAAGTAAATTTCTGATAAAGTATCATTGAATTTTATCCATTCATTATGATAGCCTGTATTTCAATGGACACATTTAGACAATTACAATAGTAAGTGCACACAAGGAGTATAAACATTATATACTGCAAATGTGTACTAAAAATAATGAAATTTTAAAAAATTAAAAATGTAGTGGTTATGATATTTTTAGAGTTATATCTACCATGTGCATATTCATTGGCTTTGTTCTATTTTCTTCTCGCTAGTCTTTATTTTTTTATTTTACAATCTATACTTGCTTTTCTGATTTTAGTAGAGTATTTTATATGGCTCTATTTTATCTCCTCTGGTAGCATATAAGTTACACGTATTTTTAATGGTTGCCCAAGATTTTGCAATATAACTTGAAAACTGATGCATATTCATTTTCAAAGAAAAGGACACTGTTGTATGGGGAGAAGAGATACCTTGTTATAAGGCGTTCATTGCTGATCCCTCCCATCCTTTCCTGGGATGTGCATGCCATAGAATTTAATAGACCAATGCATTATTGTTATTCTCTTCAACAAATTAATACCTTCTATATAATTAGAAATAAGGAAGTGGTCCAAAGTGTGGTACACCGTTGTAATCCCAGCTTTCTGGGAGGCTGAAGTGAAAGTATCACGATTTCAAGTCCAGCCTGAGCAAATTAATGACTTTGTGACATACTGTCTCAAAGAAAATGAGAAAAGGATGTATTTCAAGAAGGCTGTGTGTTCAATGATCGGTATTGCTAAACAAGAAAAGAGAAGAAAAAAAGAACAAGGAAGATTAAATTTCATTTTTTCTTCACTTATTCTTTCTCTTAGTTTTTCCTTTCTTCAAGATCTGAGTTTCAAACCTATGTCATTTTCATTGCTTCTGAAGAGTTCTTTTGAATATTTATTGAAAATTAGGTCTACTGCTCAAAAATTTCCACAATATTTGTTTATTCAAGAAAACTTATAGTTCTTTTGCTTTTGAAAGATAGATTTCCTGGATACATAAATGTAGGTCAGTGGCATTTTTCTTTCAACATGTTGAATATTTCACTTCTCATTTCTCTTGCTTATGTGGAACTTGAAGAGAAGCATGTTATAAGCCTTACCCTTCTTCCTCTGTAAATGAAACCCCTCCCTGATTTTTTTCTTTATCTTACATTTTCTGCAGTTTGAATGTAACATACAATTGTAGATGTTTGACTGCTTAGACCCTTGATTTCCCAGATTTTTGGATTGGTGGTTTGGATCTAGACTTTCATTTTGAAAATTCATGTCCTTTATTACAATATTACCTCTATTACTTTCTCTCATTCTTTTGTTTCTGATACATTGTTCTCTCACACTTGTCTGTCACCTGTTCTTTTGTTGTTTTTAATTAATCTCTCTTTCTGTTTGGGAAGTTGGTATGGACAGTTGATCTCGCTGAATCTTCCTAGTTGTTTCAAACCAATAAATAAAGAGCACCAAAGACATCCCTTTTGTTTTTCATTCTGGCATCATTTATTTTCTTAAGGTTTCCATCTCCTTTGTCAATATTATCCTTCCATTCTTGTTTGCTCCCTAAGTTTTTCAAGAATCTGTATTGGTCATTTTCCCCTCACTGGGGCAAAACACCAGACACTTGGAACCAAAATGAGGAAAGATTTATTTTGGCTCATTTTGTAGAGAGTTTCATCCATAGTTGGTTGCTCCAAGTGAGAGAGGCATGGAAGAAAGGCTGTAAGGAAAAGACTCCTGAACCTGTGGTTTCCAGGAAGCAGTGACAGAGAAAGGAGCCGGGGACAGCAACACACGCTCCCAGCAACACTTTTCTAATCAGGCCCCACCTCCCTACTGCAAGGCAGCTATGAATTATTCATCAGTGGATTCATGTAGGTGGGCCCTCATGGTGAGTTTAAGGTCCTTCGGAGTGGAGATGCTCCGCAGCTGGCTACATGTGAGAACAGTGAGGATATGGCTGTCATCCACAAGTCAGGAGAACTCTCTCCAGTACTCAGCCTTGATGAAGGCACAGGATCCTGCGCTTCTGGCCTTGTAAACTGTGAGACAATGATTTCTGTTGCTTAGGTGTCTCAATCTATGCTATTTTATGTCAGCCTGAACTAATTCATCTTCCTCATCTTCAGTTGAGGTAGGAAGGCTGAAAAGGGTTGAGATGGGATATTTTATTTCCCTTTCACCAGGTAAGGACTACAGTTTCCTCTAAGGCTCTGGAATTTCAAAAGGTCACTCATCTCTTTCCACACCTGACCAGGGGATGTATTTATCTTTGTTCTTCATAAGGCTGGCCCCTGGTATTGGGTCCAAGCTAGTTTACCCTTTGTCTTCAGATATGTTCTTTTTTAAATGTTTCTACCAGTTTCTGATTTGAAATTCGCTTCTGCCTCTGGTCAGTTGAGACTGTATTATATATACTCCCTCTCTCTGATGTGTTTACTGCGGTAGTTTGCATATAAGCAATCTCTCTCTCCCTCCCTTCCTTCCTTTCTTTTTTTTCTTTTCTTTTTCTCTTTCTCCTTCTCTCTTTTCTCTCTCTTTCTTATTTCTTTCTAGATCTAAGATCAAAGGTCAGTTTGTTTTTTTCTATGCTTTTCATCATGATGCTGGGAGTGATGATTTTCAAACCTTTTATCAAAAAGCACACTAAAAATCCCTCTATATCTAATTTTAATATATCTATAACAATGTAACCTCGTACTATAAATCCAAGAAGATAATACCCCCAAAACATCTAATTCCATTTTTATATATTCTAGCAAAGTGAAATGGAGAGTTGAAAATTCATGCAACCAAATTCCAAATAAGGTCAGTATACTGGTAAGTTTGGCTTTATGTCTTTTTCACAAAATTTGCCTCAGTCATGTCTGTATGTACCTATCAAACTTCTGTCTACCTTCATACTCAAACAAACTGCAAACTCGGCCAGGGATTTAGGTCAGAGGTGCCGCCACCTGCCTTGCAAGCTGAACATCCCGAGTTTGATCCCCAGTAACAACAAAACAAAACAAAACAAAATAACCAGCAAGCTAACTTGAGAGTGTATTTTTGGAATAGGTAGCTGGTTCTCAGAGAATCCCAGGTTGCCAGCTGATCAGGGAAAACCTGTGAGAGGAAAGTTCCTCATCACACCAAGTCAGGGAAAGTAAACACTGATGAGCCCAGTGAGCCTGCTGCTTTGTGTCCCTTCCTGTTCTTGCTGTGCCCAGCGCTTGCTTCAGTCTGAGAGGCTGATAAGTGCCAGAACTATTTTCTTGCTCTAATAAACTTCATCAAATGCACCTCATCTCAGACTTCTCTTTAATGCTATATAACCTGATATGTATTTTACAGACATCAGAAGAAGGATATATTGCTTTGATATGTATTTCTATTGAATGTTGATTTACAGGAAACCACTTCTGAGATTGCTCAGTTTGGACAATCGGGGCTGCATACAGATGAGAAGCCACAGAGCACAGCCCTTGACTCTGAATTGACTGGGTTTGTTCATGGAGGATCAAGGAGAAGAAAAAACATTTCTCCACCAAGTCACTGAGCATGGCCTGGAGCAAAAGAGAAAAGGAGTCAGAAATCTGGTACACTGACACCTTTGACACAGCAATTTTAATTTTAAATCCAGTGTGACTCAGAAGGGGAGATATTTCTCAGATACTGTGGACTTATGTGAAAAATTCTTAGCAACTATATCTGCTGCTTCAGAGATTCTAAGAGAAAAGCACCAATTTTTACGGCACAATCCACGGAAGTGATTTGGTGCTGCCATTCAAATATAAAGGGAAATAAATGCAATTCAGCAGAAAATATCATTTGGAATATTGTTTTTACAGTATTGGGGATTGAACCCATGGCCATGTCTGTTTTTATTATTTGAAATTAAGACAGGGTCTCACTATGCTGCAGAGTTTGAGTTTGAACTTGTGATCCTCCTGCCTCTGCCTCCAAGAGTGCTGAAATTACAAGCATATACCACCACACTGGCTCATTTTAGATGGATATCATTGAAGTATGAAAAAATGTGAACTTTAAAACTAGAGAGACTATGTACTCAGTCACATGATGAGCAAGACAAGCATTCATAGAATTCATACTAATGTTATGTTCCGTAGTAGACACCAAATGCTTATTGCATTTTATTCTCACATGTTCTCTGTAGGAGAAAACAGAAGAAGTGATAACTGTAAATAAGAATGACCCCCTGATGTCTATGCACATGTGTCTCTGCTAAACACACAATAAACATGTAATGCATAAAATGTATGAAACTGAAATTGAGGTTTAGTTTCTACAATTCATAAAAAACAATCATCTGGATAAAAATGAACCCCAATATGAGGAAAAATGAGTTCAACATGAAATCTAGACAGATGGCTAGGTGAGTGCAACTGAAAAATTGCACAATACATCTCTAATTATGTATATTTTTATAAAGCAGAAGTCACAGTTCACATATAAGCATTTGTTTTTATTTTGCCAAATGATTGTGTCCGGTACACTACAGAAAGCTAAACTAACCAAGATTAATGCACAATCCTAATTCAGTGTGATTGGGACTTCCTGCTGCCTTTTAGGTATTTTGAAGGGAATCAAAAGCAAACATGCATTATTTTTATTAGTTGACCAAATGAATCATATTTGTGAATGCTAATAATCAACATGAACTTGACAAAAACCGTATTGAAATTGAGATATATGCATATGCCTCAAATTCACATTCCATTCTTACTGTGAATTAGAATGCCCTTCTTATACAACATTCAGTCTTGTGAGTAGGTGAATAAACATTATTAAAAGACAGGGGGCCAGGGATTTAGCTCAGTGGTGCTGAGCCTGCTTGGCAAGCACAAGGTCCTGAGTTTGATCCCCAGTACCAAAATGATAATAATAGTAACAATAATAATAAGTTTCTATTGACATTTTCCAGAGACTCAGGGATTGCAATGCCATTACTCCAACTGTAGGTGCTGATTCTATATGTGAATCAATGCAAGTATAGTTCAAAATAAAAGAAATATGGAGAAGTATTTTTAATGCAAAAATTCTGGGTTTGATCCTCACAGTGCTGCGAATTCATTTGGTACAGAGATAAATCGTATTTTTCATATTAGGACTACTGATATATTTTACGTATCTTTTGCCATGCTGTCGGTCTAGTTGGATTTCCTAAGGCCCACTAAAAATGAAAACCTTTCTGTGTAGTGGTGTTACTATATTCCCATGGTTACCAGTTTCATGCATATCACTGGGGATATACCTTATTGATACATAATTCTGCAAGTGTATTCTATAAATAGCATTAAAATCTTAGTGAACAGCCAGGGATTTAGCTCAGTGGTGCTGCTGCCTGTCTCTCAAGTGCAAGGTCCCGAGTTCGATCCCCGGTACTAAAAAAAGGAAAAAAAAAAAAGAAGAAGAAGAAAAAAATCTTAGTGAAGAAGCATGAAACAACAGCCATGTGCTGAGCGCAAATCCAAGTTTTGACTTAGTTATTGTTAATTCTCCCAACAACCCTGTCATGTATGGCCATTCATTTTTCCTATTTTACTAAGCAGAGAACTCATAGAAGGACTTGCAAATGTAGTATTTGAACTGGTTCTGAAATTTACAACTCTCAGTATTAACATTTTACTGTCTATATGTGCTCTGTATATCTGACTATCAATGTATTTCCCGAAATTAGCAGCTGGTATAAGCCTTATTCAAACAGCTATCTGTAAGAATGTTGCAAGAAGTTCATTACCTGGAATATAATGGCAAAAATGTATTTGAAATGGATAGAACACACAATGAAAGAACAGTTTTCTAAACAATTACCTGAAGGATAATTATACAGAGGCTAAGTTTAAAAACAATACACATTTCTTTCTTAAGTTTTATGTGCAAACGGCTGGTAGAAGGGGTAGCCTTTCGTACATCACTAATGTGACTTAGATAAAAGCAAACATTGAAGTATTTCAGTTCTTGTCTTTTCAGAGTTAACTGATACTTTTGGGGGAGTTTCTGTGTTGTATTGACCAACATCACTGTGCCACAGAATTGCTCTCAAATGATCACTTGTACATATTGAGATTTTATAGCAGTCATGTCGATTTCTGCCTAAGCAGCGTAGAAGACAATATTAGTCACTGTGTTTATAAAATAAAGTTAGAACTCTCAGATTCCTACACTAGAATTGTTTAGCATTCTGATTTGAGGTGTAGCCTCCTTATATTATGTGCCCAAACTTTGACTATTCCTCGTTTATGTTTTCTCCAATCTGAAGGGGCCCCTTGATCTGTAAATGCATTTTGCAAGTGTCAGCCACAGTTATTCACATAAAAGTTGTGTTAGTCAGCTTTCTGTTGCTATTATAAAATTCCCCCCAAATCAACATAAAGGGGAAAATGTTTATTTTGGTTGATGGTTTCCGGAATTTCAGTGCAGAGTTTGACAGCTCCATTGTTTCAGGTCTGTGATGAGGCAGAAATATCCCAGCAGAAAAGTGGCGAAGGAAAGCTGCTCACCTTATGGCAGAGCCGGTGTGTGGGGGAGACAGAGAGACAGAGAGAGAGACAGTGAATGAAGGCTTCTTTTTTCTTCCAATTTTGTTCTGTTTTGGCCTCTGGCTTTTTGGATGGCACAACCCTCATTCAGGGCAGCTTCTCCCTCCTCAGTTTGTTGCCCCATAGTCAAACTGCCGCTTACAACACCCTCACAGACCCACACAGAAGGATGCTTTATTAATTTCTTAGGAGCTTCTTGATCCATTCAAGTTAACCCTGAAGATTAGCCATCACCATAGTTTTCTCTCTTTCTCTATATGTCTTTATTCTAATCCTACCTCTCATTATAACAAGAAAAGCTTCATAGCTCCTGAATTTTCTTATAAGAATTATATTACTTTAGCTGGGCATGGTGACACACACCTGGTATCCCAGCACCTGGGAGGCTGAGGCAGGAGAATCGCTGTGAGTTGGAGACCAGCCTGGGCTACACAGTGAGTTCCAGCTCAGTCACAAATACATACTGAGATGAGACCCTGTATCAAAAAAAAAATTACATTACTTTAACTAACTACTATTTACTAAGCACCTAGAATAGACTAAGTCTTTTCAAACCAAATTTAATGTGAAGACAAAGAAAATTACGTGACTGAAAAACAATTGACCAGACTGAGTTTGCTAGCTGGTGTTAGTCCTTATTTTTCTTCCTTGTAGGATTTAAACATTTCATTTTGCTACGTGTGAATTTTAATATAATCACAGGTAACTATTGGTGGATACAGAATTAGAATACATTCATTCATTTGAATGCAAACAAGTTAACAATGGCCATTCTGAGAGAGTACACAATTTTAGCTGTAATTTCTAACAATGCACCCAACTAACAATGAATATTCAGTGAAATATGCAGGAGCTCAGAGGACACATAATTATTGTCATCTTAATATAAAAAAAAGAATTATTTTTAGAGAATATTTTTTCTCCAGAGATGTATTGTCTTGTTGGTAGGGTTGACGTTCAGGCATCTCTTGAACTAGCATTTATTTTTGGATATAGAATCTATGATATTAAGCTGGAAATTGTGTCAAGATATAGTTCAGATAGTGCTCTATGTGATCTATGAGAAAGCACATATCAGCATTAAAATACATAACCAAGATAAATTATATACCAAAATAAAATATATACTGAAAATGAATGAAGGGCATCTGGGAAGGACAGACTGGGGTCTAGCATCATTTTCTTCAGAAATTGCATCTAAACTTTAAGAAGCCAAAAGATCACTTCTTAAATACATAGAATCTGCCAAAAAATATATGCAAGTCAGGTAAAGAAAACAATGATGACATAAACAAAAATGACAAAATGGCAGGAGTACTGTATGGTTAGCAATTAAGGAAGATAAGGTAACTTGAATTTATTTCATGATGTCCCAATAAATTTAGTATTAAAATATTTATACAAGCTCTTTTCTTTTCTTTTGTGTGTGTGTGTGTGTGTGTGTGTGTGTGTGTGTGTTTGTGAGGTGGGTGGTGGCACCTCTGAGCTAAATTCCCAGCCTTATGCAAGCTTTTCTTTACTTGAAGTGGCAATACATTTCCTGAAGTGTGTATACATTTTTTTTGCAAACTCTCTGCATTTACCTTCCATTAATATTTATAAAAAGGGTTAAAAGAATTCCAAGAGGCTGTAGAAATAGATAAGAAAGACCCCATATTACGTTCAATGATACATTTATTTAATTCTTTGTAAAATATAAGCATAAGTCAGTGGCTTAGACAATATGAATTGTACCTGGTTGTTCAATGTATTAAATGACCCATTTTAACTGAAACATCTTTGATCACCCAGTGATTGGAAACAAAAGATTAAAGGGAAACCATTTGTGGCCTGGGAGTTTTCAAAGAATCACTGTGTCATTTATTTTCATAAAATGAATTAATTTAGGAAAATTACAAATGATTTCTGAAAAGCCACTCTATCAAAATATTGGAGAGACAAGTGCCACAGAAGACAAAAAGATCAAGCTGAATGCAATGTGGGTTGAAAGAGTCCCATGATCTTATTAATAATGAAAAGATGCAAAGTTATGATCATATGAAATTTATTTCAACCTGAAATGCTGGAATTAATTTATGACAAGTTTCATTCTTACAACTTTAAAGAACATTTTAAAGCACAATCTCATTCTTTTTCTTCTTATGCTAAAAGTATAAAGTCATGCTTGAATCTTGGCAACATAGCAATATGCTTATTAGCTTTCACTTGGAATTAGGTTTATGATCATTTTTAGAAGTTGTTTCTTAAGAATTTTAAAAATAAATTTCCAGATTGCCACTCATTTTGTCATTAAATATAATTGCAGAATGCATTTCTCTTGTTCTCAGTGGACATTTATCTCACTTAATGACAATCACGATAGCTCACACTTACTGAGTGTTGTTCTGTGATCAGCACTATTAGTAGACCATGAAATAGATCAGTTAATTGAACTTCACAGAAGCCCTTTATTATAGGTTCCTGCCCTCGGATCTATTTTGCTGATAAGGAAACTGTGGCTCAGAAATAACCATTTTAGGATGGTTAGAATTTTGGTACCAGTCTACATGTGTAGCAACAGGTGAATGAATATAGAAAATGTGTTTTCGTACAACGGAGTGCTACTCTGCCATGAAGGATAAACTTTAGTCATATCTAGGAAAATGGATGTACCTTGAGATCATAAAATTAAATGAGATGAATAAGATTACATAAACTTAAGTATCATGTGGTAGTTTGTCTTTATATAAATAAGGACAAAAATAAATTACGGATAATAGGAAGTAGGAGGATAGCTGTTTCTCAAATGGGCAGAAGATCAAGAGATGGAGGGGGGGCAAAAGGGGAGGAAAGGGGGAAATGAAAGAAGAATGAAAAGGTTGTCACATATGTGGACCAACTGCACACAAGGAGTGGGAGCATTATGCACTGTAAACACAAACTAATATAGAAAAAGAAACACAAATGAAGGTACTGTTCTAGACATCAAGGATTGAGGGACTAGAAATCACAGTGATCAACATAAGTAATTAATGAAAAATTTAACCAGTAAGTCTACTCATGGTTACCCTTGCCTAGGAATTCCTTAGAGCGCACAATCCCTCAAACTCTATACATGAGGATCTCAGTGAAGCTTTCCAATGAAGTAGTAGAAGGACACACTTATTCGGCTGTCTGTGATGTAGACCAGATTTTGAGGTATTACAAGAAGCAAAGACCCACTGCAGCTGAAGTCTGAGGAGCAGTGACTACTTCTCCAGGTCACTTTTCTTCCTCATTGCCTTGGGAAGTGTTCCAAAACACCAAATGCCATCTTCCCTTTCTCAAGATGAGCTGGCTTGAATTTTTCTCTTAGAGTGATTAAGACTGCAACAAAAATGCCTGTATTGGCTTAGGACTGCCACACCCCCCACCCCGGCTTTTACTTCTAGCCTGTGGTGTCCCACTGAATCATTTTATTTCATTTATTTATTTTTCATTATTGGCGCTTTTAGGTATATGATACAGTTACATTCATTATTGGGCTCTTGTACCTTTACATGACAGGTCTTGGTTCTCATTTTTTCCCCTTGCCCCTGACCTCCCTTCACCCCCCATCCCCTCCCCATTTACAAACACTTTATTTCCATTTTCTCGTATTTTTCCCCTTATTCCCTTTCCGCTACCCTTCCAACTTTCCCTACACCTTTAGCCCTTTTCTTCCTCTTTCACATTGTTAATTATCTCATTAGGATCATGTGTACTATTGTAGTTTTTCACACCAGAGAAACTATTCGGTATTTACACATGTGTGACTTATTTATTTCAGTTAGGAATATATCCTCAATATGTATCCATTTTCCTATGAATGAATCTAATTTCTCATTCTTTATGTCTGAGTAGTATTCCATTTTATAGAAAAAACAGAAACACTAAACATGCTGGAAGATAAGTTAGGCAGAGCTCTTGAAGACATTGGCGTAGGAAAAGGCTTTATGAACAAATCTTCAGTAGCATGGAAACTAGCAGAAAGAATCAACAACTGGGACCTCATTTTATTAAAGTTTCTGTACTGCAAAAGAAACCATCAACAGAATTAAGAGAAAAGCTTCAATGTGGGAAAAAATTTTTACCAGCTGCTCCTCAGACAAAGGACTATTATTTAGAATATATAAAGAACTCAAAACAATCAGCCCCCCCAAATATAAAGACCCGATTCAAAAATGGGCATCTGAAATGAACAGACGTTTCTTAAACAAAGCAGTAAAAGCAGCAAGTAAATATATGAAAAAATGTTCCACATCACTGGTCATTCGAGAGATGCAGATGAAAACAACACTGAGATTCCACCTCACCCCACAAAGAATGGCTGCTATCAAGAAATCACACAATAACAAGTGTTGGAGGGGTTATGGGGGAGAAAGGAACCCTTATCCATTGGTGGGAGTGCAGACTGGTGTAACCACTATGGAAATCAATATGGAGATACCTCAAAGAGCTTGGACTGGAGGTTCCATTTGACCCAGCCATCCCTCTTTTGGGTATCTTTCCAAAAGAATTAAAAGAATCATATCACAGTGATGTATGCCCACCCATGTTTATAGTGGCACAGTTTGTAATAGCTAAGGCTTGGAAACAGCCCATTTGCCCGTCAGTTGGAAACTGGATAAAGAAGATGTCATCATTGGGATCTTATATCTTTACGTGACATATCTTGGTTCTTCTTTTTTCCCCATACCCCTGCCCTCCCATCACCCTCTCCACCACTACCTATTTATAAAAACCTTGCTTCCATTTTTTCCTTTTCTCATATTTTTTCTTTTCCATTTTATCCTCTCCCCTATCCTTCTCACTCCCCCTACTCCTTTAGCCCTTTTCTTCCTATTTCACATTATCAATCATACAATTTGAACCTTATTTACCCTTTTAGTTTTCTATACCAGAGAACTATTTGGTATTTACATGTGTCCTGTTTATTTCGCTTAAAAGTATGGCCTCAATATGCATCCATTTAGCTATAAATGACTCTAGTTTCTTATTCTTTATGTCTGAGTAATACTCCATTTTATAGAAATACCACATCTTTTTTTCCCGTGTCCAACTGATGAGCAAATGGGCTGTTTCCAAGTTGTAGTTATTACAAACTGTGCCACTATAAACACATGTACACATATATCAATGTGGTATGATTCTTTTAAGTCTTTTGGAAAGATACCCCACAGAGGGATAGCTGGGTCAAATGGGACCTTTAATTCTAGATTTTTGAGGTATCTCCATATTGATTATGGTTGCACCAGTCAGTGCTCCCACCAACAATGAAGAAGAGTTCCTTTCTCCCCACAATCCTGCCAGCACTTGTTGTTTGTTGATTTCTTGATAAAACCATTCTTTTTGGGGTGAAGTGGAATCTTAATGTTGTTTTCATCTGCATCTCTTGAATGGGCAATGATGTTGAACATTTTTCACAATTTAGTTGCTGCTTTTACTTTTTTGTCTGAGAGGTGTCTGTTCATTTCTGATGCCCATTTTTGACTTGTCTTTATATTTGGGGAATCTGATTTTTTTTTAGTTCTTTATGTATTTTAGATAGGAGACCTTTGTCTGAGGAACAGTTGGCAAAATTTTTTCCCATACTCTAGGCTGTCTCTTAGCTTTGTTGCCTACTGAGCTATTTTAAATTCAAGTGTCTCACACATAAACCAAATGGAGAGCAGAATTGTGATCTCATCAGAACCTGTGAAACAACAAGAATGTTAGAATGCACAGAGAGGCATTGTGCACTTGCAAGGTGCCATATGTGTGTAAGATGCATGGGAGGTAGAATTCTTCAATAAAGTTGACAAGTTTTCTATATTTTCCCATAGTTTCTGCTTAAAAGATCTGGAAAATGTGTGAGCATGAAACACATAATTATTGGGTTAAATCACAACTGTAAAAGTCTATCCACCAAGACTCAGAGATGGTGCTGATTTCCTTTCCCTCTAAAATACCAGCAGATGTAGACTTCTACTTTTTCACTGCACCAGGTTTGAAGTGAAAAATGTCACAAATGGTTTATTGTAAGTTGAATACTTTATGTTTAAAATGCATTAAAAAATGAAAAATGCTTTTGGTAGAGTGTTTTGGTTTGCTTTGAATGTTTATGACAAAATAGAAATATAACCTAGTAGGACGGACTTCAAAAGTGATGTATTCTTTTCAGAACATCGTTTCAACACCTTGGAATTTTCTCTAATTACATTATAATCACTTTCACATTGCAGGACTCTAACTGAGGCCTGAGTGGATGAGTGGAAGTTCCACTGTCTTTGACCTTGGGTAATTCTCTTCGGTTTGCTGAGACAGAGAAAGAGAGAGAGAGATTTACATAGTTTTTTTGCATAGTTCAAGTAGTGCTGGCAGCTTTCTCTACCACAAAATTGCTGTTTTTCTTCTTTTCCATACTCTTTGAAGAAAGTCATTATTCACAACCCACAGAAGGAACAGTATCTACTCATGTAAGCAAATTTTTTGGAATTCTGCACAGCAGATCTATTTATTCAAATATTTAATTATATCAATATGAACTCATAGATATTTATGCTATACTTTGAAATTTATAATCCAATGCAAATTTATTTACTTGCTCAAATTATTTTATGTGAATTCCTTGGTATTATACACATAATATCATGTGTACACAAAGAGAGTTTTATTTCTTCCTTGCAATTCTGAATATTTGTCAGTTCCTCTCTTTGGCTATTATAGTAGCTAGAAATTTTAGCATGATGTTGAGTCAGGTGGGAAGAGAGAAACATTTTGCTCTATTTCTGACCTTACAAGGGAAAAGCATTTGGTGGATTTTACTGGGCATTTTATATTGTTGAAAAATTCCATTTATATTCTTTGTTTTCTGAAAATATTTACAGTGATAAGTTAGGTTGTATCAAAGTCTATTTATAGGGTCATGACAGTTTCTTTTTTAGAATGCTGATATGAAAAATTATAATAATTGATTTTGAACATCAAATCAGATCTGTACATTTGGAATAATTCTTACTGGGTCTTTGTACTTAAATTTTAAAAATATGTTATTAGATTTTATATACTTTAATTGTGTGAAGGAGCTTTGCATCTCTCTTCTTGAGGCATAGTGGCCTGTAGTCTTCCTTTCTTTGATGCTTATACCCGGTTTTAACATTAGAGTAATGCCGGCTTCATAGAATGATTTTAATATGCTTCTATTTACTGAAAGATACTATAGAGGGGTAATGGTGAAGCTTTTAGAGCTTTCAATAATAGAAAACATTTGACTGCAGCACATGTACCATAGGTTCAGCACCACTGGTACAGAGAGTCAGTATCTTTACTTTCTTAAATATCTAATAGAATTTACCAGTGAAACAATTGGCTTGCTCTTTCTTATTTTGTAAAAGTTTTTAGTTATTGATTTGAGTTTCTTTAGTATATGTTAGTCTTTTCAAAGAAGCTCTGTTTTCTTGTGTGTTTTGAAAGTGTTTTTAAAAAGTTTTTATTTTATTTTATTAGTATGTGTTTGCAGTATGTGAAGCTGACATTGGTCTTCAGCAGTAGGTGCTGGTATCCAACATGGCTCGATTCTTTTTTAATCCCTTTCCCTTTCCACTCATCTCCCTCTCTGCATCTCTAAATCCCTTTCCCCATTTTCCTTATTATTCTTGTTATTATTATTATTTATAGTTTATTCCTTTCAAAAATTGGTATATTTCATGTAAATTATAAAATCTGTTTGCATGGTTGTTCCTAATATTCCTTTGTTTTTTTATAATTTTCAGGATATCAACAATTATTACCTTATTTTTTATATTTCCATACTTTCAATTCTTTTTTTTTCTTTTTTTCTTAGCCTGACTAAAATCTCTCAGTGTTTTATTTTATTTCTAATTTTCTTATTGATCTTTTGAAAAACATCAATTTTTGCTTTTATTTTTCTATTGTTTCCTTGTGCTCAGTTTCATTTATATCTACTCCATTTTTTCTTATTAATTTAAATTAATTGACTTCTTTAATTTCATAGTGGAAATTTAGTATATTAATTTTTCTTACATTTCTAAAGTACTCATTAAATTATTCATTTTTAAAATAATCACTACTTTTGTTGCATCCCACTAGTCTTGATGAAAATATTTTCACTTTATTTCATTAACATTATTGAGATTTTCTTGAAGGTTCTTATTTGGTGAGGGTAGTACTTCCCAGTTTGTTGTTCAATCAACAAATGTTTGTGTATATTCCACCATAGTTCTGTCACTGATTTGTAATTTAATCCCATTATGACCCAAGGACATAATCTGTGGGATTTATATTATATTTAATTACCTGAGATATGCTTTAAAGCTCAGAATGTGGTCCATTTTGGTGAACATGTCACACGAGTGAGAAGAGAGAGAATTCTTTAGTCATTGGATGGAGTACTCCACACGCATCTGTCAGCTGAAGGTGATTGATAATATTGCTCAGCGCAAATCTGCTCTTTCTGATTATCCATCTGCTTGATTTCTCAGCTGAAGAGGGATGCTGAGTTTCTGACTTTAGCCATGGATTTATCTATTTCCCTCTCCATCCTCTTTCATCTCACATATTTTCATGTACCATCATAAGCTGCACACCTGGTTGATATTATTATACTGTCATGGAGAATCACTGCTTTGACATTATTTAACAGCTCTGTTCTCCCTGATGATGTTCTTAGTTCTGAATCTGTTTTGTTTGTAATTAAGGTAGTTACAGTCTTTCTCTAAGAGAGGTGTGGTCTTGAACTTATTTTTAGCAGTAATTCACTTTCCACACCATCGAGTTCTATGGACAAAGCATAAATTGAAAGCACTGTTATGTTAAAATGCATGTAGTACATTTAACCTACTGATACTACACTTGATCTCAGCTAAAAGGCTGAGAAGCAATACATTTAACCTACTGAATATCACAGCACAGCAACACACCACCCTGGGAGTCTTGGTTGTCTGACCTGATGATCTCATGGATGACTGGGAGCCCTTTGTCACTACCCCACATTACCAGGGAGGTCTGCAGTCTGTGTCACTGACCAGAGAAAAGATTCCACTTAAAAATAAATAGTACAACTTATTTCTCTTTTCCATAAGGATGGAAGTGATGATTATCATGGTCTTTATGTGTTGGAATGATTATCTCTTTTTTTCCTCATTTTTAGCATCTTTATATTAAAAGATCAAGAACTTAATCTGTTTATTTTTCTTGTAAGTCATATGCACATGACTGTTTCCATCTATTTATTTATTTTATCCATTAAGTTAATTGGTACATTTAGGGTAAACAATACAGTTACATTCATCATTGGAATCTTGCTGGTCATGGTGGCACACACCTATAATCCCAGAATTTGAGAGGCTGAGGCAGGAGGATTGCTGTGTGTTCGAGACCAGCCTGGGCTACATAGTGAGTTCCAAGTTAGTCTCAACTATACAGTGAGACCCTGTTTCAAAAAACCAAAAAAAAAACCATTGGAATCTTGTGCCTTTACATGATGCATCTTATACTGTGTTTCTTATTTTTTCCCCATTCCCCTGCCCTCCTTTGCCCTCCCTTTAATTAAATAAATTATTTATTTGGAGTAAAATCTCTTTTCTATTAAAATATTTGTCTTTATTAATATTCTAGTAATATAGACTTGTTTAGACATTAAAATACTTGCTAAAAACTATTATTATTATAAGTCTATAATCCACACCTCATCAAAGATAGTTATATTATAAGCCATCATTTCAGAAATGTAAAGTTTTTAAGTGACAGGAGTGAATTCAATTATTTCCTATGCAAGTAAATGCAGCCATAGTCTACAAAAACACTCAAGGGTTTTAGCTCATGTGTATGTATTGGGGAAAGAGTTTCCTTTTCCTCTAAGATGTATCCATAATTGTCTAACTCAAAAGTGGTCTGTTGAATCCACTTGAGAAGTTTTACTCAAATAAAATGCTCAGTTGTATTTCCTCAAAGCGATACTTAAATTGCTGTCACTGGAAGTTTTATAGTTGGTAAAGTTATAAAAGGCAAAATTATCTCCTAAGTGATATAGAGAAAAGTCACAGACAGCACATGATAGTTAAGCTTAATTGTCCCCTGATTGTCTTGGTATCAGCCCAGGGGAATAGTGAAGGGCACTTCTGGCTCTGTGTTTGAGTGGCATGAGGAGGTCTACATCTGATCACTGGCCCCTTCCTCTTTGATGCTGTGTCCTGTGCCTTGCTTCCCACATATTATGACTTAATAAGCTGTTCTCTGCATGTCTTTCCACATGAAGTTTCTGCCCTGAAACCACTAGGTCACTAACTGAAACCTCAGAAATTCTATGAAACCTATGAGAATCCTATGAAAACTTGTGAAAGGCAAAAATAAACTTTCTGAAGTTGTTGGTGTGAGAAATTTTGTTTAGTAATGGGATAGCTGATCTGTACAGCTTATGTCATTCTGACAGGTTTCTTCTGAGAATATGAAGAGTGGAATAGAAAGGAAAAACAATGATAAGAAAAGCATTAATTTTTATTGTTTTTATTATTGCCATGTAATTCCTAACTTCCATCTCCTTTCTTAAAAATAAAGAAAACTGGAAAACTATTACATACAATTTAAAAAAAGCCATTATTATAAAGTATAAAGAGATCAACAAGGTCTCTTTTATTTTGTAATAACTCATAGAAAAACAAGGATTATTTTCAAAGATAATAACTTTTAGTAAAACATTGCAGCAAAAAGTAAGTAATGCTATCTTTTATACTCACCAATATTTCTGAACTGAAACATGTCATTTTATTTAATTCAGTTATAGACTACCAAGGTCTGCCCCTTCAACCCAGCAAGATAGTGGAGACCAGAATCAGCTCCCGAACTTCTGGTAGGTGCCCCTCTTCAGCCCAGTGTGAATAAGAGAAAGAGAGCCTATCTAGATGAAAATTGAAGTGCACTGGAAAAGTGAAGAAAATCTGCGATAAAGGCACATGAAACCACCACAGTTGGTAAGTTGGAGGGACCAGCACCTCACATCAAAACCTGGTCTAACTTCAGGGTAAAATCAACTGGAACCCACAGTAGAAACCTGCAGAGTTCAACCCAGCAGGAGGTCAGAGATCTCAACTTGCAGCCAAAAATCAGCCTGAACATTAAGGGACAGCTGCTGTCTTGCTGAGACAAATTAACTTATACCTGTACACTCCTGCCCACACTGTCTATTGTGTCAATAGAGGCATACTCTGAAAGAGACACGTGATTTCGATTTGTATTTTTTATTTTCAAAGTAATATTTTTCTCTTATCTTCAATCATTTAAAAAATTATCTTTTTATTTTCTCAGATTTTTTCCTTTTTATCTTCTTTTTCTTATCTACTTTTCTTTCTCTCTCTCACTCTCCCTTTCCCACCTTGATCTCCATTATGCTCCCTTTTTGTCCTATTCCTAACCTAATTCACATTTATTTTCTTTCTTTTCCTTTTCTTCTCTTTGTCCTTCTCTCAATTGCTTAGTTTTAAAAGGAAGTGATTACAGTCTCTAGCCTTCCTAATTCTGTTAGTTTGTTCTGTTCTTGGGAATATTGTTCTATCTTCTCCTCTTCTATTCAATAGCACCCTAGATTTTGTGTGATCTTCCTGTATCCTCTGACCTCACTTCTAACCTTTCTCTATCCTGTCTATCTTTCTCTCCCTCCCCAACTCCTTCTAAATCCCCATCCTGAAGGGTAAAGTTGCTATATTGAAGAATTTATTCACTGTAAACATATTTTGGGCTGGTCCTCAATTTTGATTTAAATCATACACTTAAAGGTGATAGATTAATAACTACCACAAATTGTCATTTTCTAAGATGTGCTTATGCAATTGTGTTGCTGATTGCATCACTTCAGTTAATGTGTTGTGATTGATCTAATCAGCTGTTATCCCTAGCATAGTAAAAATGAGATTGCCTCAGAGACATTAGAGACTCAAAACCTAAAGGCCAGCTATATCTGGAAGATTGAAGTATTAACCCAGGAATTAAACTAAGCACAGGACCAATGACAAAAATAGAAATGAGAAGGCAGTTAAACAAGACACAAACACAAACTTCCACCACAGCTAAGGTAAACTGGGCGAAATGAGGTGGAAGAGTCTGACAGTCAACTATCTGGACACAATGAACCAATAGAACAGGAAGTAGAAAAAACAGATATACGAGGCTCTAGAAAAATTCAAAACATAAATAACTTCCCAGATAACCACAGAGATGGTGAGAAGAATGAAAGACATGATTAGAAACTCTAGAACAGAAACAGATTAAAAAAAACAGATGAGCTCAGGAATATAATGGATACCATGAATGCCCAGAATAGGAAAGAAATAGAAACCTGGAATTCCCAACATAGGAAAGAAATGAAATCCATGAAATAGATTCAAACAGAAATCAAAAACTCTATGGAAAGCATTCACAGCAGGATGCATGAATGTGAAGATAAAATTTCAGATATAGAAGATAGGATTGCAGTCAGTGACCATGAAAAGAGAGATCTCTCAAAAACAGTAAGGAACCATGAGAAATCAATCCAAAAACTCTTAGAAGAAGCAAAGAAGAATAATATAAGACTGATAGGAATACATGAAGTAGCAGGAGAAAGTTCAAATGACATAAAAAAAAAAGTTCACAGAATTAATGAGAAAACTTCCCAAACAGAGGGGAACAATTTGACATACAGATAAGTGAGGCATACAGGACTCCAACTAGCCATGATAAAAAAAATCTATACCTAGACATATAATAATCAAAATCCCAGAAACCCAACAGAAGAACAAAGTACAATAAGTAGTCAGAGAAAAGAAACAAATCACATACAAAGGAAAGCCCATCAGAATCACAGAAGACTGTTCAACACAAACCCTCAAGTCTAGGAGAGCCTGGTATGAAGTATTTCAAGCCCGAAAAGAAAACAAACTTCAATCTAGACTGATGTATCCAGCAAAACTGTCTTTCAAAATTGATGGGGAAATGTGATACTTCCATGACAAAGAACACCTGAGAAATTTCTTGAACATCAGATCAGGACTCAAAACACTTCTAAACAACATCCCAGAAATAAAGACCACAACTCTGTAAGGGCCAACAGAGCAAATATACTGGGCAATGCAATAAATTAGAAGGAGAGGGAGAAAAAATAAAAGTGAAAGAACCAACAACAGGAAAATAACATGGCAATGAAAAGCCAATACATAACAGTTATAACCATCAATGTTAATGGCCTCAATTCACCAATCAAAAGAAACAGGCTGGCAGAATGGATTAAGAAGCAAAATCCAACAATATGCTGTATACAAGGAACCCACTTAATAAAGAAATTCATAGACTGAGAGTAGAATGATGAAAAAAAGTTCTCCATGTGACAGGAGCCTGGAAAAAAGTAGGGGTAGCTATCTTATTTTCAGGCAAAATAAATTTCAAACCAAAACTAATTAAGAGAGACAAAGAAAGCTACTACATCCTTGTAAAGTAAACAACCCAAGAGGAACGAATGACAATTATAAATATATATATATATTTATAAATATATATATATACACCAAATACTAATGCCCCCAACTATACAAAACAAATATTAATAGATATGAAACATGAAATAAGCACTAATGCAATTGTAGTGGGGGACCTCAATACTCCACTGAAACAAACAGACAGATCATCTAGACAAAATTCTACAACAAAATAACAGAACTGAACCACGTCTTAGAACAAACTCTGTAGATGTCTACAGAGTTTTCCACCCCAAAAAATCAGAATATACATTCTTTTCAGCAGCACTCAGATTATTCTCCAAAATAGACCACATGCTAGCTCATAGAACATGCTTAAGTAAATGCAAAGGAATTGAAGTTATGAAATATATATTATCAGACCACAGTGCAATTAAACTGGATATCAATAGCCTAAGAAACCACAAGAACTTCACAAACACATGGAAATTAAATAACACCCTGCTGAACAACCATTGGGTCACAGAGGAAATTAAAGAAGAATTAGATAGTTTCTACAATTAAATTATAAGGCCAATATAACATACAGGAATCTATGGGACACAATGAAAGCAGTTCTATGAGGAAAATTCATTGCACTAAATGCCCATTCTAGGAAAAGAGAGAGAGCTAAAAAAAACAGCCTAATTCTTAACCTTAAGCTTCTTGAAAAAGAAGAGCAAGACAAACAGAAAGCTCATACAAGGGAGGAAATTACAAAAATCAGAGCAGAAATGAATGCAAGGAGACTAAGAGAACTATACAAAAAAAAATCAATGAATCAAAGAGTTGGTTTTTCAAAAGAACAATTAAAATCAATAAACCCTTAGACAGCCTTATCAAAAAAGGAAATAAAAGGCTCAAATTCATGCATTTAGGAATGAAAAAGATGAAGTCACAATTGCAAGTAGAAAAATACAGGATCTTTAATACCTACTTTGATAACTTGTATTCCAATAAAATGGAAAATATAGAAGAAATAGACAGATTCCTATTTACACATGAACTTCTAAATTGAATAAAGAAGATATAAAAAGCCTAATCATATCAATCAAATTCAGTGAAATTGAAAATGTAATTAAAACATTACCAACAAAGAAAAGCCCAAGTCCTGATGGCTTCACTGCTGAATTCTACAAGATATTTAAATAAGATCTATCACCACTACTCTTTAAGCTCTTCAGTGGAATTGAAAGGGAAGCAATATTTCCAAATTCATTCCTGGAAGCAAGTATTACTTTGATTCCCAAACCAGGGAAAGACCCAATGAAAAAAGAGAACTACAGGCCAATGTCCTTAAGGAACATAGATGCAAAAATCCTCAATAAGATACTAGCAAACAGAATACAGAAGATCATCAAGAAGATCATAAACCCTGACCAAGTTGGATATATCCCAGGGATGCAAGGATGTTTCAACATATGTAAATCAATAAATGTAATACACTATATTAACAGAGTCAGGAGAAAAAACACATAATCATCTCAATAGATGCAGAAAAAACATTTGGCAAAATTCAACACTCGGCTATGCAAGGATGTTTCAACATATGTAAATCAATAAATGTAATACACTATATTAACAGAGTCAGGACAAAAAACATAATCATCTCAATAGATGCAGAAAAAACATTTGGCAAAATTCAACACTCAGTCATGATAAAAAACCCTACAGAAAATTGGAATAGATGGTCTTTATCTCATCCTGATAAAGGCTGTTTATGAAAAACCAAGAGCCAATATCATTATAAATGGTCAAAAACTGAAAACCTTCACGCTAAAATCAGGAACAAGACAAGAATGTCCACTATCACCACTCCTATTCAGCATAGTTCTAGAAACATTAGCCACAGCAATTAAACAAGAGAAAGAAATAAAAGGAATAAAGATAGGAAAGGAAGAAGTTAAACTGTCATTCTTTGCTGATGATATGATACTCTACATAGAAGACTCCAAAAGACTGCTAACTTAATTGAAAGATTCAGTAGAGTAGCTGCATACAAAGTGAACAGTCAACAATCAATAACTTTATTGTACATAGATGAGACTCACTGAGAGAGAATTACAGAAATAATTTGTTTCACAATAACATCCAAAAAATGAAATTATCTAAGAATTAATCTAATGAAAGAGACAAAAGACCTCTACACTGAAAATTATTGCTCTCTGAGAAAAGAGATGGAAGAGGATATAAGAAGATGGAAAGACATCACTTGCTCCTGGGTAGTAAGAACCAACATAGTGAAAATAGGAATACTTCCAAAACTTCTATACAAATTCAATGCAATTCCGTTTGAAATTCCAACAGTATATTTCACAGAACTTGAGAAAACAATCCAAAAATTAATTTGAAACCAGAAGAGACCTAGAATAGCAAAAGACATTCGAGGAAACAGAGACATGGAAGGGAGTATCAGAATTCCCAACTTGAAACTATACTACAAAGGCACTGTGATAAAAACATCATGCTACTGACAAAGAAATAGACCTGAGGATCAGTGGAATAGATTAGAAGATGCAGAAACATCACCAGACATACTCAGCTACCTCATTCTTGACAGAGGAGCCTAACATCCTCACTGGAAGGAAGTTAGCTTCTTTAATAGATGGTATTAGAAAAACTGGCTTTCAACTTGCCAAAGATTAAAATTAAATCCCTATCTTTCATTATGCACTAAACTAAAATCCAAGTGGATTAAAGATCTAAATATCAAAACAGAACCACTAAAGTTACTGGAATGCAAATTAGTTTGAACTCTCAAAGACATTGGCTTAGGAGAAGACTTTATGAACAGATCCTCAGCAGCATGAGAACTTGTATAAAGAATCAATAACTGGGATCTCATTGTATTAAAAATTTTACAGTGCAAGTGAAATCTCCAACAGAGTTAAGAGACAACCTAGAATGTGGGAAGAAAAGTTTACCAGCTACTCCTCAGGCAAAGGACTACTTTTTAGAATGTATAAAATAGTGCTTGCTCTTGAGCACATATACTAGAATATATAAAGAATTCAAAAAAATCTGACCCCCCCCCGAAATACAATGACCTGATTCAAAAATGGGCATCTAAAATGAAGATATTTCTCAAAGAAGTAAAAGCAGCAGATAAATATATGAAAAAATGTTCAACATCACTGATGTTGAAGATGTTCAAGAGATGAAGGTGAAAACAACATTGAGATTCCATCTTACCTCAGAAAGAATGGCTGCTAGCAAGAAACCGACCAATAATAAATGATGGCTGGGCTGCGGGGAGAAAGGAACCCTTCTCCATTGTTGGTGGGAATGCAGACTGGTGCAACTGCTGTGGAAATCAATATGAAATGTGTCAAACAACTAGAATTAGAGGTTCCATTTGACTCAGCTATTCCTCTGCTGGGTATCTTTCCAAAAGAATTAAAAGAATCATATCACAGTGATATATGCACACCCGTTTATAGTGGCATAGTTCATAATAGCTAAAAATTTGAAACAACCCAAATGCCCCTCCACTGGAGACTGGATAAAGAAGATGTGGTTTTCCTATAAAATGGAGTACTACTCAGCCATAAGGAATGAGTAACTAGAAACATTTATACCTAAATTGAGGCTATACTCTTAAGTGAAATAAATAGGAGACATGAGTAAATACAGAATAGTTTTTCTGGTGTAAAACAACTAAAAGTGTAAATAAGATTCAAATGGTATAATGGAGAGGATGAAATAGGAAGAAAATGGCTAAAGGGGAAGTGGGAAGGGAAAAGAAAAAACATGAAAAAAGGAAAAAAGGGAAACAAAGTCTTTGTAAATAGGGAAGGATGAAGTGGGTGAAGGGAGGACAGGGGTCTGGGGAAAAAACAAGAACCAAGATATATCATGTAGAGGTACAAGATCCTAATGATAAATATTGCTGTATTGTTTCCTTTAAATGTACCAGTAAATGTACAAAAATAAAATTAGTCTCCCTTGTTCCAATGTTTTCTGAGAGTCTTGCTTTGGCCTTAGACACTCACATTGGTGTACTTATTCAGTATGACTCAACCTGCAAATAGTAACAGAGAGAAAGGTTTATGGTAAACTCACACTAGGCTCATGCATCCCTGAACCACAACATTCCTTCTGAGAAATGTCAACAGGTGCTGTCATTTTTTTTCACTGGAATCAATGTGTGTGTGTTTATTCCAACTAAAGTATGATGTCACTACCTTGAAGAGCCACCATTTTACATGTGGTCCATCCTGACTTGTCATTATGCAATGCAGGAGTATGTTTTAGTAGACTTTTTCTGTTTGTATAAAATGGCTTAAGACTCACAAATAGCTGCACTCCAAGCACAGAGAATATTCCCCAATGCATATACTGTCCTAGTGTCAGTACACTGATGTTGGTTCGAGTGAACCTTTACAATAGGAAATATATTTTATCTCAGATTACACAAAGCTATGTTGAATATTCTTTATGAATCCTTACATTCTATCTGGTGACCAGAAATCCTGCATACAAACTAAGACTAGGTAGCTGACTCTGTGGTCTCCTGACTGTATACCAAGTATGCTTCAACATCCTAGATAGATTTGAGGAGATCTGAGTTGGTCTTCACACTCTTCTTTTCTCACAAAATTTCCTGGGGCAGCCATGGAATGGGTCAGCTTTTGGCTACTTTTATGTGGGCTGACACAGGAGGGTTTCCAGGCGAGCTCACAGGCATTTCATGATCTCAAAGTATTTCATAGCAATCAGCAATATAACTTGCTTCTTTGCTCAACTTTAAAATTACTTGTTAAAATTTTAATTGACAGAAAATTACATATATTTACTCTCTATAGCACATTTTAAAATATGAATACTATCCAATATATTAAAAACTTCCAGGTCATTCTTTTTGACAACTTTAGCACTCATTTAGACATATATTTCTGCTAATTCTAATCATGATTTTTAAAAATTTTTTTGCTTAATATTATACTTCATGAAAGGTACACACATTTAATTTAATTGAGCTGGGTGTAACCATAATCATACTGTAATTTCTTTGTGACTTTTATATAGGTAGAATTTTATATGACTACATGAACTAAAACTAGAAGCATGAATGAGAAATCTGGATTTATACCTGAAAAGTCCTTTCAATTTTCAATTACGTCATGATCTTCAGTGCATTCTTATCCTTCAATAAAACAAAATCATCCAGACACTATGGGTCATATTGTTTAGAAGTTTGTTAGGGGACTGGTCATGTTTGCCTAGTACATTTGCTGGGGTGGATCAGAGCCGCCCTTTGTGAGTCGCTCTTATGCCATGATTCCAAGGCTACAGTTTTAAAATCGATTCTCTAGGTAATGGATTTCTGGCAAATTAATAATGTGATGCTTTGCTTGGCCCACGAGATTTTTCATTACACATTTCCCCAACTGTTATTTACAATAGGATGACAACTCATAATTTGTCAGGGAGTGAGGGACAGCGGAGGGGAAGCTCGAGAGGTGAGCAGAGGCGAGTCTTTCACAGAAGAGCAGTGGCCAGTGGTCATCTCAAGGATTCACAAGTCACCTATTTTTCCCTTCCTTTCACAGGGTTTTGCTCTCTCTTGTGACTCTTCAGTAAGTAGACTAAAGCAAAAGCTGTAAAATATAGGTGTAAGAAACACAATTTTTCTTTTCCTGCCTTGGTGTAATCATCAAAATCTCTTAGAAAAGAATGATGATAGTTCTTTCAAAGTTAGCACTCAGATAAGCCACAGAGAATCAAGCGACTCAAATACAGCGTCACAAACGGTCAATTGTCCAAAATAAATAGCACTGTATATGTCAAGTGAGTAGCCCAAAATGCTGGCTTCATTTTTTGTTTTAAAATGTGGTGTTCCTGGGGAGAAGGGGTACAGCATTTGCTAAATAATTAATTTGGAAGGGTGAAGATGTGACTGACTAGTCTGGATCACAACCTCCCAATCTGCCACTACCTGCTGGGAGACCCTATGAGCACTGTTCAATATTTCAGTATATGTTGTGTAATTAATTTGCCATAATGTGAAACTGGAAACATTGATGCCAGCAGAAGAGGGAACATTTCCAAGTAGTTATTATGTGGGGAAAGACAAAAACAAATTGCAAGTGAGATAGGAAATCCTTGGATGTGATATCACAGGGGATGGGACTAAAGGAAAGATACATAAGCAGTTACGAAAGCATATTTAAAAGCAAACCAATAAAGGCAGCGGTGATGAAATAAATACTGGAGCTTTGAATGTTAAAAGAAACAAAAATAAAAGCAATAAGGCAGAAATTTATGGTTTACAGCAGATAAAAAAATCTTACCTGAGTAAAATGAAAGGAAATGAAGTACTTTTTTAAAATGGCTTTGGCCGGCACTCCAGCACAACTTCTTCAAACCCAGAGCCAGGGATAAGAAGAACAATCTGGAAAAGCGGAAAAATCTGTTGCCAGAATTTGGTCGCTACCTCTACTCAATACCATGCTTATTAAACAATTCCTTCTGAAAATGCCAAACCCCAACACACTGTGTCCATCTGCCCCAAGCAGAGCTTCCTTGCCCACCTGAAAGCAAGTACATTCTTGTATTGGCTGGGTATCCCCTTCCACATCTCTTCCTCAGAAAGTTTGAGTCCAGAAATGGCATACGAATCTGTCTGCCAGTGGTGTGAGCATTGCTTTTCTACGTAGAGTGCTATGGCCATTCCTAGTTTTATCAATAACTCTCTTGGGGTAAAAGAGAACAAAAACATCTTCAAATGGTCCCCAATGAGTGTTTGTGTGGGCGTGGGAGATCAGGGTGGAGACACTGCATCATCGAGGGAATGCATATTTCACACAAGAAAAATGGTTAAGGAAAAGGGAATAAAAATACAGAGGAAGGTCTTTGACAGTATGTTCTGGGTATTATAAAATAATGTCTGTATTCTGACTTCCACAAGATTGAGGTAGCAGGTTAGAAGATAGGTCATACATGAAGGCCACATAATATACCCTGCATGATGCTGCGACTTTAGCCAATATCTCACAAACACAGCTAATATTCAGATTGACCTGTGGAGAACAAACCAGAAAAAAGCGAGCAGATTGAAAATTGGGACATGAAAAATTCACTCAGCTGATCCGGTGGCTGAGTCTGGTTGAATTTTTATTTATACAAGAATGGGTAGACAAGTAAGGCTGGACCTTATGAAAATATTGTACAATAAGCAAGCCATCAAACCCTAATGCTGAAGATTCACAAAAAGTGAAAATAATTTAGTGTGACTATGAGAAAAAATAATAATGATAGCATTATAGCGATAAATTTTCCTGGTATCATCCATAGCATTAAAAAAAAAGCAGAGTCTATGTGAAACAAGAAAGAAATCTGAGTTAATTTAATTTGAAAGAAAAAATTATTAAAATGAGATGGAGAGGAGATGCTTGGGTAAAGGACCACTAGGAACCTAAAAGGCAAGATGCAAATGAAATTCTGTACTGGAGTTACAATGAGCAGAACCAATAGTGTGGAATGATGCATTTGAAACTAGAGAACAAAAGTGAGAGGTTCCTACAGAAAACAGAAAAACTAAATGTTTCAAGAAGAATCAAAACAAGGAGAAGATAGAATAAAGATTTGCTTGAGCTCCTAAGAAGAAATCAAAACTGAAATGCAAGCAATACTCAAAGCAAGAACACTTCCTTAAATCGAAAACTTTATTCAAGCAAGGAAGTTAGCTAGAAAGAATTAACCAGACCATGCAAACAGAAAAGGAAAATAGAAGTTCCAAACTAAGCAAGATTAAAGTTAAAAACTAACAGAACAAACAAAAACCATATTACTTAGGACACCACGATAGTTATGATCTCAGGCTTCCCTAAAACCCTCAAATCAGAAGACCATTAAAATAAATCCATTAAATTTATGTAAAAGAAATGGTGATATACAAATTTGGTATGCAATTTACATTGTATACAAACCTAACATTTTATGAGCACAGGGAGTTTATTTTATGAGTAAAGAAAGGGGAAAATATTTTCAAAAATTGGATGGTTCAGGAAGTGTATGAAAAACCCATAATAAATCCACTTTCTTTTCTCAAACACTTTTTATCTTCAAATCTATACTTTTATCTAAATCAC
>NW_022900921.1:46224574-46285067 GCF_012274545.1 Fukomys damarensis
ATATATATATATATATATATATATATATCTTCCCCTTCATATATATTTATGTAGCCTCTCCCCTACATATAGTGTTCATAGATTTCATAGATTTATCATAAGGAATTGATCCAGGGAATTATAGAGTCCAAGAATCTCCACAGTCTGCTGCCTATAAAATCAATGCCCATGACACAGTTCAGCTGGAGTATGAAAATCTGAGAACCAGGTGAACTTACCTGGTCTAGGTCAGAGTTGGGATAAGAGAAAATCACTGCCTCAGCTTGAGTAGTCAGCCTGAAAAACTAAAAGAATGCATCATTTCCCCACATTTTCTTCTTCTTTTTTTTAAACAAATTTCACACTTTATTTAGATTGAAATAAACTATACAAAATTTTCCTCACCAAAAAATAACAGTGATATTTTCTGTATTATTTCTAGATAAAACCACAAAATATTTGCTTTGCAGATTTTTAGATTTTTCTTATAAATCAAGACAAGGCAGTAGATAAGAGTCATGGAAAAAGAAGAAAATAGACAAGTCAGTTGCCTTATGGACGGCCTCTGATTCTGCCTTGATGAAGCAGAAGTGTTCAACATTCACCAGCTGAGGAGCTTATGAAGATGTAGGAATGTAAACAGCAATAACCAGATGTGGAATAACAATGACAAGCTCTTGCACTAAAGCTTTAACTGTAACCCCTTCTTTTAAGTTCATTGAACAACGACAAAACCTCCATTGAAATCTGGTGAGCTCATAAACTTCTCTTTGGTAATTCCCTTAACTGTCCATTAGATGTTTAATAACACATGTAAAACTCCTACTAATCACAAGACAATGATGGCCTTCACCATAACATTTTATAAGATACATTCCTTTCTCCCACACTACCTCTTTTTATTTTCTTGAGCTGAGCCCTTAAGGTACTGAACAAGGGCCCCGCACACTAGTGAAAGCCACGAGCTTTACTGAGGCCACTGACCCAGTGCTTTTACCCATGGGGCTGTAGAGGGGTTGCCTAGTATGCACAAGGCCCTAGGATTGATCCCAGCACTGCAAAACAGAGGACCTCATGGGTACATCCAGGAACAATGCTTAGCAAAATATCTGAATATCTCCTGAGCAAGTGGATATGGAAAGTTCAACATTGCATTCACCATGTTGGCTTTTATCTCCATAATCTTTTTTACTTTCAATGAACTTCTTCTTTTACCTAAATAGATATAACTTCATCTTTAGCAATATTCTCCAAGACATCATGAGTGGATTTACTGGTGACATTTTTATTTTCCTAGTACAGTACCACTTTCTGTTTCTTGGAATACTAGTAGACATTCCAGTCTGCCTCTGTGAAAACTGACAGAGGCTTGCCAAAGGCTTGCTAAAGTCTTACGAGTGAGTTCCTTCAATTTCTGCCCTGCTCTGATGCCAGCCCCAAAGTGAGGGCATATTTACTGCTATGATTTGATTCTACTCACCCAAATTAGGGTTAGAATTTAATGCTTAGTGTGAGTTATTAAGAGTTGGGACCAGGTGGAACTTTTAAGAGGTAATTAGGTCCTGAGGGTTCTGCCTTTAGGACTGGATTAATCCATCAATGGATTAATGGATCAACCCATCAGTGGATTAATGATAAATCCATCATCCATCAAAGGATTAATGGATCAGTCCTCCTATGGATTAATGGATCAGTCCATCAAAGGATTAATGGATCATTCCATTGAAGGATTGATGAATTGATCTATTATTTAGCTAATGGGTTGATCCATTGATGAGCTAATGGTTTTATCCATTTATATATTTATTAATAGATAGGATGATAATAGTTTATCAGGAGATTGAGCTGGGGTTAGCCTGCATGTGATGCCCTCTGTCATATCACTTCACCCAAGAGGAAGACCCTCATCATTGCTAAGCAGATGCTGGATCCATGCATTTGGACTTTCTTGCCTCCAGTACTATGAGCTAAGTAAAGGTTTATTCTTTATAAATGAGCCAGTCTATACTATTTAGTTATAGTAATAGACTAACACAATTAATCAACTAAAATGTCTATGTTTTACATCTTTTGGGGCTAGTTCTACTTGTTGTTGCTATTTCTTATTAGTTATTGTTTTATGTAATGTTCATCAATTTTATTCTGATTATTCATTTAAATATGTGTGAATGTAAAAGTAATACATGAGTGACTGTTATTATACAATTAGTTTGACTGTTTTAAAAAGACTGAATAAAGGTTATTCCTCAAATATTCTGCCAGGTGATCTTGGTGAGACAACTTATAAAACGTTGGGAAAACATGCAAAATTTCTAGATCTACCCTCAAGTTGCTTCTCTAGTATCTTCAAAGTCTGCTACTTTTCTCTTTCTTCCTTCTGTTCCCTGACTCAATGTATTTGAACTTCAGTTACAGGTATTTAAAATAGCGACAGTCTTTTCCCCCAACATTAAATACATTTCCCCTTTTCCTTTCTCTACATCAAGCCATACATTGATTAATACTGGCCTAGAGATTCTGTTTTTGAAGACAAATGCATCTTTTGACTTTCTGGGGTTGTTTAAATTCAATGAAGTTGCATTAACAATTTTTCTCTCAGCACCATTTGTTTTGTTTTAGATTCAGTCATATTTCTGTTATGATGAACTGTTTACTCCTAAGATTTAGTGTCATATCATGCTCTATACCAGATAGCACCCGTGCTTTGCTTATTTTCATCACAATGCAGACCGACTCTGTGACACTGCTGTGATTGCCCTCACTAAAGTCCCCCCCGCAAAGCCTATTGATGAACTTGGGAGGAGAAAGGAGAGGATGACTTTCCCAGGGGTTAAGATTATCAAAAAAGAGAATATGCAAAAAATAGTTTCGGCAAGTACTAGTCAGATTCCTTTCCTGAAGGATGACACCAGTTCACACTGTCAGCAGTGTGTCACTGGATGTTATTTCTTCTGGTGCTTAAGAAACAAATGAAGTAGATAAATATTGCCTGACTTTTCATCATATGCAAGAACAGAGGACTAATTCTTTATTATTAATTTCCTTTTAGTGAGTTTAAACATCTTTTTAAATCATGTTAACTGTATAGCTCCCACTTCAGTAAACTGCATTTAAAAAAAAATTATTGCAATATTTTTCTTGGGGTGTTCCTGTCTTTTTAAGATTGTTATTAATTCCTTAAGATTCTAGATTTCAGTTGTTGATATAGTTGGGTTAGAAATTAATGATTCATTCTCAAAAGGCATCTGTTATTCTTTCCTTAATGTCAGTGAAGTGAAAGCCATGATTATTTCTTCATCTTATGTTTTCTAGAGCCTTGTTTATGAAGTCCTCTTCCCACATCCAGCATAGCCAAGAAACATCAGCTAGAGCTGGCTCAGAGGAGCAGAAGCTCTAGGTTGGTAACAACAGAAGGATTAGATCCTATGCCATCCTGGAGGCAGGAGAGGCATTCCGTAGAAGTGACCTGGCCCTGCATAGGTCTGGGCCCAAAGTCAGAAAGACAGGTGGACATAAAGTGAAGAAAGCAAGAGAAGCTACCACCTCTGTGGATGAGCAGGAGCCACAAGGGTCACTCACAGCCTCCACACCCACAAACAACTCTGATCGAGTAGGCATTGATGCAGGCACATGTACCACACCAACACACCTGGACCTGACCATAATTTAGAGAGGCCCAGAGAAAAGAATGGTTGGGCACTGCAGGAGTTGCAGACTTTTCAGCAAGGTGAACTGCTACCCGCAGCCCTGTACAACCCCTGTGGTAGGACTCAATCCATCCCACCTCACTACATCCATGTGGCTCCTTCTTCACTCTTCTTTCCTGATCAGGCCTCTTATGGCTAACTGAATCAAAAACCAAGTGAACAAGGGATCTCTGGGAGAGACCCCAGCTTAGCTCACTTTACACCGTTGGAAGCTACCCTGACCAGTCATAGATCACTTCCTGTATCTTTGTTCCTCAAAGGTGGACCCAGGACCAGAGAATGCATAGCATAGTGAGCTTGTGCGGCTTTCAGAGTCTCAGGCCACACAAGTCTGGTTGAATTAGAATCTGCCTTTTTAACAATACCTTCACATATATGATATATAAAATAAAATTTGAGAATGGGTGTGCTATACATTATTTCCTTGTAATTATTTGATTGGTATTAAGATCTTAATGATGGATATACTTTTGCATTCATATATACAGGTATGATCCTATATAGCTTTAATATTTAAATACAAATATTTTCATATAAAATATATTTTACTCACATATGTCAGCTTCCTAGTATAACTCCTGTCCTTCATGTCTGGTGGCAGGCATTCTTTATCAGGCATCTCACACAAAGTCCAATCCATACATCTATACATGACAATGCATCTATTCTGCACCAGTGGGTTTTGAGTTATTTTTACATTATGCCTCCTGAAATCATTCAGTCTGCTTAACTTTTCCATGTGAATTTGCACTTCTTTTTAGTATGTTTATGTTTAACCAGACATGTCCTTCTTTTTGCTTTTCAAATTCATATTTCTCAAATTGCTTTTTAAAAGATTCTTTTAAAAATAGCCATAAAGATGTTACGACATCTTTGTTATGTAATTCTAAGACAGTTTATAGTTTTTGTTAAGTATAATTAGCACCTAATTTCTAAGTAGTCACAGCTGATATAGTAAAACCCTTGATTATTCTACATTGAGTTTTTTGTCTTGCAAATTTGTTGAAGTCTCCTATAAATTTTCACTCTTGTGCAGTTACTTGGGTGTATAAGCAAAGAGAGTTTCTATATCTAAAGTGTTTGTACAATAATTTCAATGCTTCTACCACTTTTTAAATTATCTGTTTGTGAGACTATCTGAGATGTATTTAATAGCAGTGTAATGGCAGGAATCCTTGAACTTTATCTTGTGGCCAGATGTAAAGAATCATGTTTGCTGCAGTTTTTGAGATATGATCTTCATACAGTTAAAGAAAAGAATACTTTTCTATTCTTTATGTGCTGAGAGTTATGATAATGAATACGTTAAAATTCATCACTATTAAATTTATTGAGGCAAAAATTTGTATTCTTTTGTTTGACTAAATTTATAAATTACACGGAAAGAGATGTTTGACATCAATATTGCTTGGATTACTAGAATAGACCTAATACAAAAATGACAATTTCATTTCCATGTGTTTCCAGCTCTTCTTTTATTGCAGGATGATTAGTATCCCACAACACATCCCAAACTTACTTTTCCCAGAGGTTTTAAAAAGATGTTTCCCCCTCTTAGTTTTTTAGTTATTTGTGATCACTCTGCACAACCCACAGTTAGGGACTCAGGAATTGTATCCTATTTCATGAGGGAAAATAGCTTCACATTTTATTTGGAAACTTCTGAATTGGATATCACTTGTATTTATCAATCATTCACTTATATCAGAATAAGCTCACGAATATTATTTTATAAATTATATTACAGGGCTTTGGTGGCTTATTTTCTTTCTTAAATTGTTTGAGCCTTGGCTACTCAGAAGTCTCTCAGTTGTCTCTTTGCCCTACCTCTGAATGATACTTTTGTTTTTTGAGTATTTCCTTATTTTCTTGTAGTATAAGATTATCTATTTTGTATATTTCCTGCCCCAGTTATAGAAAACAATTTATCCAAAGAGTCTTGGTTCCTGTATCCAAAGATACAGAAGAATCACAGTGGAAACCAACATTTAAGAGCCAAATTTCTTCATTGATGATGGGATATTGTTTCTTGTCTTTTTTAATAAAAAAGCTAAAATACATACATATGTGCATTTCTTATCCATGTATATATCTGAAGCTACTTGTGTACTTGTTTATTTGTATCTGTACTAAAGAAACATGATTTAAAGCTGATTTCTTCCAATCTAATCCAGTCTGAATAGTTAATCCTGTCTTTCTCCCCTTGTTATTCATCTTCTCAGACTGGCACTGAGAAACTTGGCTCCTGATACCATGTTCACGTGCTTGTACATTCAGTACTGGTATGTATGTACACATGACACTTGTGCAATGATTTCACAATTCATGATTAATATCTCTGTGGAATACTTATTCACCAACCAGCATATACTGATTATGTACAGTTTCTTTTGAATATAGTCTTGGTTTTTACTCATTTTTTTACTTAGACTCTTTATTTCTTTCACTAAAGTTTTGTAATTTCCAACAAAAGATCTTGTAATACTTTGTTAGATTTATACCTAAGTCTTTCTTTACTCATTTTAGTGTATTATTTTCTAACTACAAATTCTAATTTTATATGCAGATATTCAGGAAGCATAAAAAATTTTGTATATTCACTTTGCAATACATACCCTTGACCCACGGAATTCTAGGACATTTTTATTGATTCTTTGGGATTTTATACCTAGATAAACCAAGGAATTCTATTTCTGTCTTTTAAGGTGTGGATGTTTTACTTCCTTTCTTTTCTCTTTGTACTAGCTATAAATTTCACTCAGATGTGAACTGCAAGTTAAAAGTAATATTCTTTCCTTCCTAACGAAATTGAGGAAACATCCAGTTTCTTACCATGAAGTATTTTCTGTGTTGTAGGTTTTTGGGAGATATTCTCTATCAAATTGAAAAAGATCAACTCCATTTCTGTTTGTTGAGAATATCTTTTTTAAATCATGCATGGGTTTTGGATTTTGTCAAAATTTTTGACTGTGTACATTGAAATGATCATCAGATTTTTTCTCTACAGCCTACTAGTGAGGTGTACATCATTGATTGATTTCTAGATGTTGAACTTGTCTCACAGAATGATTTAAGACTTGTGGATGTGGTGCATACTTCTTTGTGTGCATTGTCAGCTTCAATTTGAAATTTTTATAGATGATTTTTGCATTCATTTTTGTTTAAAATATTGGCCTGGAGGATCCCATCATCATAAACTAGAGGCAGTGGTACAAAGAAAGGCCTCAGGAAAGCAGGATGTAATGAAAACTGGGTATAGGAAACCTGATTGAGAAACCTACCAGGTCAAGTTCCATACCAGGGAGTTTAGAAATGAAAGTAGGATCCCCATTCCCTTGACTCCACAGGTCCAGTGAACCCACCATCTTGGGAGAACATCTAATGTCCTGAGAGAGGCAGCCAGTACCACAGAAGCTGCAGATCACAGGGACAGGCTTCTAATGTCTGCACTCTCCCCACCAGGAAAAGGAACCCAGTGAATGAGCTATTTGCTCATTTGACCAGGATGTCAGAGAAATTGAAAGTCAATGATCAGCGAGTGAGGTTGTACTGAGCGCTCGTGGAAAATCTGAAAAATGTATCCTATTTTAATTAAGGATCTGATTTAAGTGTGGAGAGAGCTGTGTAAGTGGGAAAGTGGCTGAGGACAAGGAGACACTGGGGAGAAGAGTAATTGAGTGGCTCCCAAAAGGTTCACACTCATTGTTCCCCACACACTGGGAGCACTGAGCCCATAGGAGTAGGCTTAAAGAGGCACAGATAAAAAGATCCTATGTCATGACCAAATTTGTTTCATCCTAGAGATGCAAGGATGGTTCAACATGTGTAAGTAAATAAATATAATACATCATGTAAATAGAAGCAAGGATGAAAAACACATGATCATCTCAAGAGATGCAGAAAAAGCAACTGACAAAATCCAATCTCTATTCATGACCAAAACCTTGACAAAATTGCTATAGAAGGAGCTTACTTTAAAATGATACATGCTATTTGGGACAAACCCACTGAAAACATCATACTAAATGGAGAAAAAGTGTAGATATTTCTACTAAAATCAGGAACAAGACACTCTAATCACTATTTTTCAATGCAGTAAGGGAAATGTTAACCAGAACAATTAGGCATGCGTTAGAAAGAAGAGCAAAGCAATTTGAATAAGAAAATAAAAAATAAAACTATCCTTATCTGCACATGTCATGAACTTTTACACAGAGAATCCAAACAAACTCTGCCAGAAGACAATTAGAACTAATAGACAAATTCAGCCAAGTGATAGGATACCGAATAAACATAGAAATACCAATAGCATTCCCATATGCCAAGAAGGATGTAATTGAAAAAGAAATCAGGAAAATACTTGCATTCACAATAGCTTCAAAATATTGAATGCCTCAGAATTAACCTAACTTAAGAGATACTCTGAAACAAAAAAATAAATTGTTCTGAAAAAAGAGATACTTGAGGACATGAGACAATGGAACTATATTCCCTGCTATTGTTCCCTTGCTATTGTCTCATGTTTGTTCAAACATCATCAAAATGTCCCTATCCAAAAATCACAGATATAGATATATTGACATATATGGATTGACCTATATGCAGATGTAGATTGATTGCGAATTTTGTTAAAATATCATCAGCTTTTTTCACAAAACTAGAATAAAAAAACTAAAAAATTTATGTGTTCCCACAAGAGACCCAGTATACAGCTAAAGAAATTCTGGACAATGAGAGTAAGGCAATTAGCATTGCAATCCCAGACTTCAGGTTACACTACAAGGATGCAGTAATACAAACAGCATGATACTGATATAACACCAGTCATACTGACCAATGGAATGAAAGAGGAGGTGCAGGAACAATATTAAATACCTTTGTTCATCTAATTTTTGACTGAGTGCCCAATATCATATGCGACAAAAAAGACAGTCTTTTTAACAAGTGGTGTGGGAGGAAATGGTTTTCCACATGCAGAAGAATGAATCTTGATTCATATATCTCCTCCTTTACTAAATTTAAATCAAAATACATCAATGACCCATATATAAAAGAGAAATATTGAACATACAGGAAGAAGAAAATGATAAAACTCTTAAAGATGTAACCATAGACAAAGATATTCTGAACAGAACACCAAATGCACAAGAACACCAAGAATCCACAAATTGGATTATAGCAAATTATAAAGCTTCTGCACAGGGAAGGCAAACTACTTAATAGCAAAAGAATTTACCAGCTACTTCTCAAATAGAGGATTAATATCTAGAACATATAGAGAACACAAAAAATATTAGACTGCCAAAAATGAAAGACGAAAAAAGGGGGAAATTGAAATGAATAGACACAACAGAAGAAATGCAAATGGCCAAAAAATACATGAAAAATGTTAAACATCTTTGGCAATTCAAGACATGCAAACTAATAGCACTGAGAAGTAACCTTACTCCAGTAAGAATAGCCTTTACCCAGGACTCAAAACACACATGCTTGAAAGGTTGTGGGAACAAATGAATCCTTATACATTTTTGCTGGGAATGTAAACTAGTACAACCACTTTGGAAATCATTATGGAGATTTCTCAAAATAATTAAAAATGGAAATTCCATTTGACTAAGCATTATCTCTTCTGGGTATCTTTCCAAAGATGGTAAAGTCATCATGCTACCAAAAAACATGCATACCCATGGTGATAGTATACTTTTTGTCATCCTTTTGTTTTAACTTGAATCTTTATATTTAAATTGGATTTCTAAAAGCCTGCCTATGGCTGAGTCTATTGTTTTTGTTCTAAAGCAATAATTTTAGTCTTTTAAAAGTGGTGTTCAGAAACATTTTTACAAATTGTAGAGATCATCTGTATTACCTGGATTAAACTGTATCTCCTTTGTGCATATTTTTTATTCATTGTATTTCCTGTTTCTTTTTTCTGCCTCTTCTATTTGAGCATCTTATGTGATTTCATTTTAAACTTTACTCCCCATTGACATAAAAGCTTTGTCAGAGATTGTCATAGAATTTGCAATAACCATTGAAAAATACTAAAAGCTAAGCATCAAGTCTGCCTTCAAATGACACTGTGCTACCTCCCACACCAAACTGTGACCCTGATTGCAGAAGATCCTCAGAGCCTCCTCTTTCCATCTCTTCTCACACTGCTGTTACTCATTTTCTTTTCTTGTATCCTAGAACTCCTTAATGCACAACATCAGAATTGTTTTAAAGTTATCTTTTTTGTCAGTCAGTCATGAGTAAAAAAATAAAGCATTGATACCTTAATCTATTGCTTCTCAGGCGCTCTTCTCCTGTGGTGTAGATCCATGCATTGCTGACATTAGTTTGTTGCCCCCCAAAGAACTGTGAAAATTTCCTATGGGACCAGTCAGCTTTGTTTGTCTGAAACACCTTTACTTTTGCTTTAGCTTTGAATGCTATTTTACTCACTATATATTACTAGGTTGCTTCTTTTACTTTCCACGACTTGAATAGTTTATTCTCCCAGTTTGCGTAGTTTTTAAGGAAAATTTGTATGTGAATCTTAAACTTCCCCTCCCAGGCCCAATTTTGAGAGGGTGGTACTCAACTCTGTTTTCTCCAGAGTCAAAGAAAAGTCTTCCATCCTTTCATTGTGTGTCTGGGACTGATACTTTCGAAGCTCTTTGTATACTGAGGCTGACACTCAAGTCTCTTATTACTGGTCCCACCGTCTGTCCCCGTCACTGCAGATTGAGTCCCAATCATGTGTCATGAAGCCACTGCCACAACACACCCAACCCTTTCTGAAAAATCTTACTCTCTGGATCTCTGCAACATCAAATTTTATTTTCTTAAAAACTTTCCAACCTGTTTGACTTGGTCTACATTATCAAAGTAAATATTGAATTTTCCAGGACTTGAAGACGTGCCTCTTCTTATTCTTCTCAAAATAACTTTCTTTCTCATGCTTTTGAAAATAATTTATATGACAGAACCTCCTAAATTTACTTTGCCAACACAAACCTTTTTCTGAAGTAATCAATCAATTGCATGAAACGTCTATGTCAGCAGGTTTTTAGCAGAGTGAGCTCATATATCCAAGATCAAACTCTTGACTCCTCAGCCCCATTCAAAATCTGTTCCCCTGGCCATTTTCCACATCCATAAGCAGCACCACTGGGGAAATGGAGTCATCATCAAGTCCTCCCTCCAGTTCTGGTCTGCATAAAATCCACCAGCCATTTGTGTTCTTTCTACATTCAAATGTTTTCCTATTGCATCATCTTAATTTGACGGAACAGCAGCTCTTGCCTAGCGTTTTCTCTGCCACCATTGTCTTCTTCCAAGCTGTTGTGTGTGCACCAGCTAAAGTAACCTTTTAGAAATTATTTAAGTCTTCAGCAGAATCCCTTCAAGAGCATCTTGCTGCGCTGAAAATCTAGGCTCACTATTCTGTGCTATTTCCTGTTCCTGCAGCCAGTGCATGTTGCTTGTTCCCTTGCTAACACTCATTACAATGAGTTAAATACCGGGGATGTGATTTTGCTATTCCATTATCTTTCTGGAGGTAATAATTAGACCCAAATCGTCAGGGACCCAGTACAAGGTCTAAATGTTGTAGGAGCAACTGGATTCACTTAAAATCTGGGATACAGCCATGTTGACTAAAAGAGACATGCGATTGGAACATGAAAAAGTGCTAGATATAAGCAAATCTAGACATAAGCAGATCCCAGATATTTTTACTATGAGAAAGGGATAGAAAGTGGCCAAGAATATATAGTGGTGCTCTGCCAACAGACAAATGGAATAATTATAAGCATGCAAAGAAAAAAATAGATGGCAGGTATAAAAAAACCCTAAATATTTAATTTTGAAAAGTTTCCTAGTGCAAAAAAATTGTCTTTTCCATCTGACTAAAAAAAGGGGGTAGGTGGATAATATATTTTTAAAAATAGTTTATGAAAATACTTTCTCACATTTAAGCAAAGAAAACTTCCTCTATAGAAAAGAGAAACATCCAGCAGAATTTGAGACAATATGAAGTGAAATACTGTTGTTTTGGGAGATCATATGCCACTGGTCATAGACGTGGTTATGTCTTGTTACTTGGTGAAAGATGACCACAAACATGACTGAGAACTTTTTTTAAAGGAGTACTCAGAATGAAAAGAAGCGTTTTACAAGGCTACTAGAGAATCCATCTGTGGACCTCCCAGCCTGAGAATAATGTCTTGTTCAGATGGATTCCCTTTCTGTAGCACAGGCACACATACAACAGGGTTTTCAAACTTCCCCTGACAGGTTGAGTTGCTTCAGGGATTCAGTAAACAGGAAAATACATTTTATCAAATACTGAAAAATTTAACTGCCTGAGGAAAGTATTCATCACCTCTGTGTGTTTTCTATAGAAGAGTTTTAAAAATGAGTCCTGGGGGCTGGGGATTTAGCTCAGTGATTCAGTGGCCTGCCTTGCAAGCACAAGGACCGGAGTTCAATCCCCGGTCCAAAAAAAGAAAAAAAAAGAGTCCTGATGCTAGAGATGGTGAGCAATTCTTACTTCTACAGGATCCCCAGGGACATTTGAAAAAGGACTGGCCCCACCAGGTGGGGCAAGTGCTCTTTATTTATCATTATTATTTTTGTTTTGCAGGACTTCATACATGCTTAGCAAGTGCTCTGCCACTAAGCTACATCCCTGGCCCTGCTTTAGAAATCTCAATGTGTTTGTTTGGTGAAAACTCAGGAGAAGCAGACAGTATGTTAAGTATTTCTTTTTTTAGTTTTGTTTTCAGCTTTTAGGTTTTATCCATGTACCAGTTATATGATATTTGCTTTGTTGTATTTTATGGGACACCAGTCTACAAAAATGTGATAATTAGTTGTTTTCAATGATGCAATTTGGGAAGCATTGATCAAATAACAGAGGTATAAAATTTTGCATTAATTAAATTACCATTTCTCTTTAGACACTAAATGTTTAGCATTCATTCAATTCTCAAAATACCCACAGGAAAGCTTAGCATTATTATTACTCCAGGTTTGTAGATGAGACCTGAAGGTGTTTTGCCACATGCATAAATTTATACAGTAAGTAAGGCTCCAGGATTTGAATTAAGCCTTTTTGACTTTCTGTTATTCTAAATTCAATATATCACTTAATTAAAGTTCTTCAACGTCTAGATTTGATGTCTCAGTCTCCTGACACACTGGTCTGTAATTTGACTTTTAATTTTTTAAAATTTATTAGATAAATATTTATCTTTATCCTAAAATAATTCTATAGTTTTGTTCACATTAGGTCAATGGGCTAGAAAAACTTAGGACAGTTTCACTTTTTGAATTCTCTCAGTACTTATAAATCTCTCAGTTTCCCTGATTATTTTTTTCATGTGTTTCTGATTTCAAAATTTATGTGCAAATGATGTGCAGAATATCTTCTTGGTCTCTTAGCTAAGATCAAGTGTAGAAAATATGATATGTGGGATAGCACATGCCTGTAATCCTAGGATTCTCAGAGGCTGAGGCAGGAAGATCACAAGTTTAGTCTACGCAACTTAATGAGCTCTTGTCTGTGAAAAAATAAGATAAATAAATAAATTCATAAATAAAGTTCTGGGGAAGTAACTCAGGAGAAGGAAGATCCTGGACTCAATCTCCAATACCACAAAAGTGTACTTGTTTAACGTCCAGTTTCTTCTTTGGCTTTTCTTTTTCACTTTTGTCTACTGAGCCTTTAACATATTACTATCTACTTTCAACAAAAATATATTACCTCTTTATTTCACTCTCTATGTTCCCATCTTCCTGTAGAAGAGATAGAAAATAAAAGAAGTGGAAAGCAACAAACACAGATTAGATAGTTAAGCCTTGAACAGACATTTAATTTTTGAATAATTATAAACTAATAGGAAAATTCAGACAGGCCTGGCAGCTTTGTTGCAACATTCACAAGTTTGTACCTTACATTTCTATAGTGTAATACCAGGTATCAGGAAGTCTGCTTTGGTACAACTCCCACAGAGTTTCATCTCAACATCTACAGATTTAGGTGAGTACCATACAATCGAGGCAGAGAACTCTCCCTCCTTGCTTGGTGTGACTTTGAACTGATCTCCAGGTGAACACACTGTGGATCCCAGCTGGTATTTCTGAAGTTACCTTTTCAAGAGAATGGAAAGTAATTCACTCTGGCTACGTAAACAGAGTAAAGACAAAAATCACATGATCTTGGGAGACTCAGAAGAAATCTTTGACAAAATTCAACATCCATTCATGGTGAAAACACTGAAGAATATAGGTCTGTAAAAAGACCTTAGTGCAAGCTACCTATGACAAACCTACCGCCAACATCATATTAACTGGAGAAAAGCTGAATGCTTCCTCTCTAAAATCAAGACCAAAACAAGGATGTCCACTATCACTGCTTGTGTTCAACATAGTACTCAAAACATTAACTGGATCAATCAGACAAGAAAACAAACCAAAACAAACAAACAAACAAAAATATATATGGAAGAAGTCAAATTATCATTATTTGCAAGTAACATGATCCTTTACATAGAAGACCCAAAAGATATTACCAAAAGACTCCTTGAATTAAACAAACTTAGCAATGTAGCTAGACACAAAATCAACACATAAAAAATCAATAATATTCCTATTATCCAATAATGAACTCAGTGAGAAAGAAATTAAGAAAACAATATCTTTCACTATAGCCTCAAGAAAAAAATTAAATACTTAGAAATTAACCTAAAAGAAGTGAAAGACCACTATATTGAAATCTACAGTACTGTGAAAAGAGGGTGGAAAAGGGCATCAGGCAGTGGAAAGATATCCTCTGTTCTCTGATAGGCAAAATCAATATAGTCAAGGTGGCTATTAGATTTTCCTCACTTTAAGATGGCTGCTACATAAAATAGCAGCCTTCTCATTCCCATAATACCTTGCTTCCCACTTAAAATATGGCTTCTCTTGCCAAAAGACAACCTTGTTCTTCCCAACATGCCCCTTTTCCCACCAAAAGAGGGGAAAGGTAATAAGGGAAAAGAAAAAATATGAGAAAATGGAAATAAAGTGTAAATGGGGAGGTTGGGGGGGGTGAAGAGAGGGCAAGGACAAGGGGAATTAATGAGAACCAAGACCTGTCATGTAAAGTTTCAAAATCCCAATAATGAATGTAACTGTACTGTATACCTAAAATGTACCAATAAACTCAATGAAAGAGAGAGAGAAAAAAAAAAGAGTAACCAGATACTTGCTATCTCCTGGCAACTAGTGATGTCACAAGTTCCTCCAATCCCTAGCCTCCAATCCCTAGCAACTGCCTCACTCAAACCCATCCCAGCTCCTGTAAGTCCCACCGTGGCTCCTGTAAGAGCTCTCCCTCTCCTGGCCATGCTGCTTTCTCTCTTTGTTCTCCTTTGTTCCAGCAGATTTTCCTGCAGATGTTACAAGCTCCTCCAATCCCTAGCCGCTACATCACTCAACCCATCCCAGCTCCTATAAGCCCCACCCTGGCTCCTGTAAGAGCTCTCCCTCTCCTGGCCATGCTGCTTTCTCTCCTTTGTTTTCCTTTGTTCCAGCAGATTGTCCCTATTATAAAAGCTTGTTGTGGTTCCAGTCTGGTCTTGGTTTTCAGCTCTTTTACCTGATAGTGGCTGTACTTCCAAAACTGATATACAAATTTTAAAAACTTCCTCAAAATACCAATAGTATTTCTTATAGAACTGGAGAAGACAATCTCAAAATTCATATGGAAACAGAAGAGACCAGAATAGCCAAAGCAATCCTGGATAACAAGAACAAAGCAAGAGGCATCACAATTCCAGATTTGAAATTATGTTAAAAAGCTGTAGTGATATAAAAAGCATGGTAGTGGCACAAAAACAGATATGAGAATGAATGAGCTAAAATAGAGGATGCAGAAACAACCCCAGATTCAGCTATTTGACAGAGGGTCCAAAAACATAAACTGGAGGAAAGATATCCTCTTTAATAAATGATTCTTAGAAAATTGGATATCCACATGCAGAAGATTCTGTTAAAAGAGAAATGCTTGATCTACTGAAAGATAAAATATGTAAATCTCTTGGAGTTATGAGCAACGAAAGGACTTGCCAAACACAAATTCAATTGCACTAAACGTAGCATCAGGAATCAATGAATGGGATCACATCAAATTAAAAACTTCTACACAGCAAAGGCAACAATCAACAGAGTTGAGAGATAATCTACCAAATGGGAAGAGAAAATTTCCAGCGATTCTTCACACAGAAGACCAACATGTAGAATTTGCAAAGAACTAAAAAAAAAAAGTAGGCCCTTAATATAACATGCCCATTCCAAACTAAAAATGGCAAGTGAAATGAATAGACATTTCTCAGAAGAAGCACAAGTGGCCAACAAATACAAGATGAAATAGTCAAATTTTCTGGCCATTAGGGCAATGCAAATTGAAATAGAACTGAGATTTCTTTTATCTTAGCCCAGGAAAAATGGTCATCATCAACATCTCCAGTAAGAGCAAATGGTGTGAGGATATGGGAAAAAAGAACCCTTCTGCATTATCAGAATGTAAACTGGTGTCACTACTATGGAAATCAATGGGGAGATTCCTCAAAAAGCTGACTAGAAATTCCATTTGACCCAGCTATTCCCCTTCTAAGTATGTTCCCAGAAGTGTTAAATACATCATAAAAAGGTAATACATGTTTACCTATGTTTTTAGCAGCACAGTTATTAATAACTAAATTTTGGAAGCAGCCTCCATGTCCATCACAAAGAAAATAATAAAGAAATAAATAATAAAATTAATGAAAATAATAGTAATTAATAATAATAATGAAGAAAATGTGGTATTTACACATGGCAGAGTACACCTCTGCCCTAAAAACAGATAAACTTGAGTCACTTGTAGGAAAATGGATGCACCTTGAGAACATAATGCTAAGTGAAATAAATCAGAAACACTTAAATATCACGTTTTCTCTTATATTAGAAACCTAAACAAATAAAGACAAAAACAAAAGTTAGGTAATCAGAAGTAGATATTGTCTCTAGAGCAGACAAATCTTTCTCAAATGAGAAGGGTTCAAAAGATGAAGGGAGAAAAAGATGGAGGGAGGGGAATAGAGGAGAACAGGATTAAAAAAACATTAAGATGTGTTATGTACAAGTACCAGCTTCCCATAAGGAGTTTAATCACTATGTATTGCAAACATATACTAATATAATAGCTAAAATTTGGAAACGACCCAACTGCCCATCAACTGGAGACTGGATAAGCAAGATTTTTAGAAATATAAAATGGAGTACTACTCAGCCATAAAGAATGAGAAACTAGAGACATTTATAGCTAAATGGATGCACATTAAGCACATACTCAAGTGAAATTAATAGACCACACGTGTAAATACTGAATAGCTTCTCTGGTATGAAAAACTAAAAGTGTAAGGATCAAAATATAAACTTTATTGTGAAATACGAAGAAAAGATCTAAAAGAGTAGAGGAAGTGGGAGGGGTAGGGGAAAGGTAAAAAGGGAAAAGAAAAAATATCTGAAAAGGAAGAACATGGAAACAATATCTTTGTAAACAGGGAAGGGTGGAGGTGGTGGAGAGAGGGCTGGGGAATGAGGAAAAAAAAAAAGAACCATGATAAGTCATGTAAAGGTACAAGATCCCAATGATGATTGTAACTGTATTATATACCTAAAATGTACCAATACACTTAATAATTATCAATGCAATTTGTATTTTGGCTCAGAAAGATGATAACATGTTTTAACTTGTAAATGTTGTAATTTCAAAATCACTACTTTGCTGCATTCTTTTGTGGCTCTAATGCTGAGACTTCTACTATATCGAAGGCTGGCAACATTCTTTTGGAAATAGTTATTTGTAATACTGTTTAACTCTCGAATTAAAATTTTGTCAGATTTTCTTATATGGTAGTATGAAGGTTTATTTTAGCTGAAATGTAAGGGATAGAATTGTTCTGCTTTGTAATTTTATTATTTATTACTCTTCAGTGAAGGATAGTTATAAATGAATGGTACTTGAACTAGGGATAGAAAGCATAAATTTCAAAGGCATCCAATTATCAGACATCAAATTATCAGAATACCTTAAAGGATTAAAAAAAACCCTTAAATACATTTTAGAATTTCCTGTTTTAGGTTATACAATGTCTTTTTCTGAAACACTACCATCGCCATAGAAAGATAATCTGAAAACCTAATTATAACCACAAAAACTAGTGTGATAAAACATTGCTATAAGAAATTAAATATTTTTCTGAAATTCTGCAACTTCCACAGATGTAGATTTTTTGCCCATTATCTTTTTCAGAACTTGTTTTACACAAATATAATTTTACATCTAGGAATCAAATGCAGTTTTGTATCCTGTGTTTCATCAGACTTTTCCTAAGTAAGTATTTTTTTCCAAATTCTTAAATTTAAAGAATTCGCTAATATTAATTTAATACTATCTAAAGCACAGACAATTTGTTCCTATGGTTATTAAGACTTAAAATTTCAAAAAAAGACAAAATTTCAAAAAACTTCAGCAATATCTATATGTATATATTAATGAAAGCACATTCCCTTTCTAAACAATTGTGTATTGGTCTTGAATATATCCTAATGAAGAAGATGCTTATTGTCACCCTTATATAATGTATTTCAAATTCTTCCTTAACTTGAAAGGAATATTTATCTCAAATCACACTACTTCTTTCAGTTCTGTATTCTTTATTTTTCCAGGAGGAGGTTCTTTTCTAAGTGACATTCATGTCCTACATTATAGTATAGTGCACTTAAGTATACTTAATTATTAAGTATACTTAATAAAATTTAGAGGGCCAGAGGTTTAGCTCAGTGGTGCCACCACCTGCCTCACAAGTGCAAGGACCTGAGTTCAATCCCTAGTACCAAAAAAGCTTGTATTCTTTATTTTTCCAGGAGGAGGTTCTTTTCTAAGTGACATTCATGCCCTACATTATAGTATAGTGCACTTAAGTATAGTTAATTATTAAGTATACTTAATAAGATTTAGAGGGCCAGAGGTTTAGCTCAGTGGTGCTACCACCTGCCTCGCAAGTGCAAGGACCTGAGTTCAATCCCTAGTACCGAAAAAGTAAAACAAAACAAAACAAAAACAAAGATTTAGAGAAAAATATTCTTGTTCATTGAATTGGCAGAGATATCCAACATCTACAGAGGGGCAGCTGGTGAGTCTGGATTCCTATGAATTGGGAAGTGATGACAGTGTAGCTGAGGAATCCTATCAGGCCCTGAGCAGTGACACCACTTTCTTTTGTTTTTTAGATAGATTATTGTCATCAACAATGTCATGATATGTAAAAGCACCAATGATGTATTTTGATATGAAATTGATACATTCACTTATTCATTTTATATTGCTTTCCAATGGTATATTTTGGAAGTATCCAAATTTTTAAATAAAAAAGAATAAAAATGAAATAAAAGCCACTTCAAAAGAAATAAGTAATAATGAATAAATACGAGTTTAAGAAAGTCGTAAAGGTATAGTAACTAATCTAGGTATAGATTAGTTAACTAAGCAGGTACAGTATCTAATCTGTAAGAATGGGAACAAAGCAACTTATAGTCTAGAAATGCATAGATGCTTAGAAATAAATGCATAGGATGTTTAGGTAAATTTAGAATTCAGATAAACATAGATTTTAACAAGTATGTCTCATGTAATACTTAGTATATACATATACCAAAACCTCTACTCATTAATCAGAAATCCAAGTTTAACTGTATCCTTTATTTAATCTGGAATCCATATTTAGGACAGGAGACTCATTGGAACTGCAGTTTTTAGACAACAAATATAATACAGGTTTTAGTGAGTGGTATACAAACCGCCAACTTTATCACTTTTTAAGTACAATACGGCCAAATAACCAAGGTGGCAAATTTGATGTTTTTCTTTTCATATTTGAATATTTCTTTTCCAGCTTTTTGTGCTTCCAAGTATTATTTATTAGGGTATGAAATCCACACATATACACATTTATAAATACATATCTATTCACGGATGCTAGCCAGTTATATGCAATATTTTGAATCAAGTTTTGAGAAGTGTATCTCTGTGATTATTATTGCCTGTTTATATCATAGAGTTTATAAAAGGTTCTACTAAGTAATGAAATGTTAGATGGCTTGTCTGATTCAAAATCCAAACTTTAAAAGGAGCTTATTCATTATTATATATAAAGCATTTCCCCAAGAGCACAGCTGTGCAATTTTATTCCATTGAAACCTTCTCCTATTTAGCAAAATATTTAGATACAGTGACATATACAGAGAGAATCATAATAGAGCCGAGAGGAAATAGACAATGATTAAAGGGTAAATTCCAATTGCCACAATCTATTTTCATGATTTTTCTCCTCCTGAATCTGATGCCTTTGGGGTGTTGTAGCGTGGCAGAAATATCACTAAGACCTGTCACAGAACCTTATTGAGGCCATTGTCTTATTCTTTCTTTCTCCCAATGACTCTGCTCTTTTGTGAATAAAAACATTTCAGTCAAGCACTCCATTAGACCTCAGTGTATTAGACCATTTTCTTCCTAGTATTATCACTTTCAGCCCATAGAGCTATTCAACTTTAACACTGTATTGCAGGAAACAGAATCCTGATCAAAGGTCATGGATATTGATGCCGCTTGCTTAGAAAGTGCCTTGGAAATCAGTTGCAATGAGTCTGAACCATTTCTTCTCCTGCTACTGGTCTATTTAAAAAATATAGGTGGCAGACTCCCTTGTAAACTTTCACTCAACAATGAATGTAACTGTACTGTATCCCTAAATGTACCAATAAACTCAATAAAAAAAAATATAGGTGGCAGACTCCCTTGTAAACTTTCATTTAAAGAGCAAAGAGGCAGCATCAAAATACTTCCTAAGGCTCAGTTCCTGCTCCAGACATAGTGAGAAGAATCTTGGGAGACTCCTTCCTTGAGTGATACAGGAATGGCTCAGTACAACTGTGACTTTGGACTCCTTGTTACTCCCTGTGGCCTGTGACACAGTGCATCCTCATAGTGCAATTTGAAGTGATTATTTTAATTCAGAAATGCTCATGAGTAGGAACATAGAATATCATTGCCCCAAATTTCAGAACTTCAGTGGCATCTTCAGGCAGTCTCCTTTTTCAGTCAAATCCTGCCAATTCTATCCACAGTTAAGTTCTTTAAGCCTCTGTTTCCCTTTAAGCATCAAGTTTATTTTTTTAAATACATCAATAGTGATGCATGTTAGCTGGGGATGTAGCTCAGTGGTTCTGCCACCTGCTTAATAAGCACAAGGTCCCAAGTTCGATTCCTGGTACAAAAAAAATAGTACTGTATGATGGACAAAGTGGACAGTTGTTTAAAATCTTGGCTGGGAGGATCAACAAGCACACAGGTAGCAAAGCAAGAATCACTCAAATCCTTGCTGATGAAGGAGTAGTAGGTACCGCCATTATGGCTCATGGAAAATGCAACACTGGGCAACAATTTGTGTGTTTACACTCTTGCTTAAATTATGCATTAAAATGATCAATGATTGTTTCAAAAATATCATTTAAACATCATGGAAGGAGTTTGTGGTAGGTGTGAAGTCACACAATAGACATGGCAGATGTGGGTGTGGTCTTTGTTCTAATAAAGGGTAGTGGTGACCATTTGCTGAGTTTATGAGTTTGGTATTACTGGGGTTAAGGTAAGCATGCTTTGGGAGTGATATGATTAACTATTGGTGGTTTTAGAAGAACTTTATGGAAGGATTTGTTGAGTTCAATGCTTATTTTACATGAATAATTGCTTGGAAAATAAATCATTTTTTACCTGCACTAATCATCTTTTAGTGCATAGCGAATTACTTGTTTAGGGATAGCAACCTACAAGTATTCATTTCAGAGTTCAAGTGTGCCTGGTGGCTTTAGCAAGGGTCTCTTTTCAGGGTGCAGTAACATGGCAGCGGAGGCTGCATCATCCTAAGGCTTGGTTTGCATCCATTGCAAGTGCTCTCACTGTGTTACTGACAGTTGGTGATGCTGTTTCCTCATCACATGAGAAACTGCATACACATGATCATGATATAGCAGCTGGTTTCTCTCAGAGTATAACATCCAGGAAAGGATGGGAACCCAATAAATAGCTCCATTGCTTTAATATTCTAATCATGGAGGTGACCCAGCCTGGTTCAGTGTGAGAAGGGGTTATACCACAGTCTCAGGAGTTGCACTGGTGAAGGGTCAATTCATTGTTTTGGTTGACTGACTTGGGAACCACCCAGGGTATTAGTGAGGCTGACTTCTGGGTATGCATGAGTGGGTCATGGGGCTCTGGCTATGGAGTCTAACTCTGTCACTCTTTCCTCTCCAGCACTGCTCCTCTGTTTTGCTACTTGAGCCAACAGGATCTGAGCGGTTTAGCTCTACCACAGTGTGGCATTTCTGCCTTGGTGCCAGCTGGCCATGGACTGAATCCTCTAAAAGCATGAGCCAAATTAACCTCTCCTCCTCAAGTTGTATACTGTGTACCAACAATGGAAAAACTGGCTAATAAAAAGGATCTTCTTAGAATTTGCTGGCATACATTTCATGCTATATACAGGATAATTTTAACATTTTCTTATGTAATACCTAAAGAAGTCAGTGGTTAAAAGACGAGTTTTTTTTTCCTGTCAATGAAACAAAAGACCTTAATAGTTTTTATCATGCTGCTTTACTAATTTACTAATTACAAATTTACTAATTCACCCATCAAACTAGAGTTGTAGGCCACTTTTCAAACCTTGTATCAATATGCCTTTCTGAGTTGCTCAGATGAAACTTTCTCTTGTTGCTGTTAAAACATGATTTCTCAGTATAAATATCATATGACACTGTTAGTTTTCTGTAGCTTGTGTAGTATATTACCTAAATTTAGAAGCTTAGAACAATTTTATATCACAATTTCTGCAATTCAGAAGTTCATTGAACTTACACACTTCTGTATGTATAATTTCAGAAAGCAGAAACCAGAGTTGGCCATATCTTCTTCCTTTTGGGGAATTCCCAAAGAGAAAATTTTTTCTGTTGTCCTTCAGGGTACTGGCCACATCCAGTCCTGTTTCGTTTTAAGACTGAGGTCCCCATTAACTTACTGGCTGCTACACGGCACCTGTCTTTGTTCATAAAGCTGTCCACATGGCTCTCTTTGCTTTCCCTTGTGGGTTTCTCAAGCAGTAGCAGTTTAATTTCCTCTCACACTCTGTTTCTCTGGCTTCTTGGCCATCTCGGTGACTTCAACCAAGAACATGTCACACCTTTTAGGGGTTCATGTGAATAGACAGTCACGTTCAGAGAACACCAGAAATCAAAGTGACAAAACTGTCTGGGCTTCTGTTGGTCCACTTCCTGATAGCGTATTTGGAATTTATGAGAGTTTCTTTTAGTGTTTTCTTTCTGTCTTCATCAGCAATATTTCTGTTGTAACACAATTTTTAAGACTCCTGAAATTTTGTTTGAATTTTATATTCTCAGTGACCTTTATTTCTAAATATTACTGAAGTTTATACTATTTGAATCACATGGGAAAGAAGAGAAAGTTGTAATAAGTTTTGACCACCAACTAAATGTTTATTCACTGTGGAAGTTTTAAAGATTGTTAATCTAAAAATTAAAGCCCTTGGGGGTTAGCATCACTGCTTTTTTGGTTTGCTTTTATGTATTTCAGCTTCAGCAGTATTCCCTGCTAAGAATATTAAGTTAAATTAGATATCTTTGTACCAGCTGCCCTTGTAATTTGTAATCAGTACCTGCTAAGAATATTAAGTTAAATTAGATATCTTTGTACCAGCTGCCCTTGTAATTTGTAATCAGTATTTGAAGATTTTATAGATTGTCAATATGTTTAGTAGAAACAGCATCTTATGTATATGTAAGTCCTATGCAATCATACTTTTATACTTTAAAAACTTCAATGTTCACTTTTATTTCTTGTCTTTAAGTCTATATTGTTTAGTTTTAATTTTCTTTCATTTCTTTCTTGGTTTAATTTTATCCTCCCATGGCTTTAAAAAATTTTTTTCAAATAAGATTATTGGTGGTGTCAGTTTGGTCCCTTTGAACTTTAAGGAAACTTCATCTGATGATAAAATTCCTGAGACATCCTTTCTTTGGATCTTTGTTGACATTGATCTACTGTCTATGGGGAGTTAAACTTGCTGTGGAGAAGCTGAGGCTGAGATAATGTTGGTCTATTTAGGGAATTTGTTTTACTGCTTACTTTCTCAAAGTTCAGTCTTGTCATTAAAGTACTTTATCAGAACTGATTTCACTATTTTTTCCTAAACGAAAAAAAAAAAAAAAAAAAAGCTCTTTTTTAGATCAGTGACTCCCATTGTCACTCGGGAAACACATCTTCTAACATCTGAATTGTACTCCTTTTCTTCAGTTGTAGTCACCAAAAATAAAAGCAGTTTCATCATGTTATTTCACCTGTATCTAGCATTCATTTCTTGTAGTCTCCTTTATGGTTACTTATTTCACTATATTTTATAGGCTGTCCTTCATTTGGTCTTATAACCAGATGATCTAATAAGCCATTTGTTTACTAAAATATATCGTTAATTTCTACAATTGTAGCTTTTCCTTCTCAAGCTGCTCTAGATTCTACCTGTTCACTTTTTTTTTATTGTGGCATATGTATGAAGAAAATTCAACCATTTTAGCTTAAGGTACATTACTAGTACTACTACTACTACTACTACTAACTACTACTACTACTACTACTACTACTACTACTACTTTGCTTAGCCTAGACTAGAACCCCTGTGCTCAGTAATCTTCCTGTCTCAGCCCCCACGTAGGTGAAAATATAGCTATGTGTCACCATAACTTTCTGAGTTTTTAGAAATGTACAAATAAGGTTACTACTACTATACAGATATAGAATCACTCAGTCATACTAAAAGGATTTATGAGCTCCATTGCAGATAAGCACCTTCACCATGACAAGCACTGGGAACTACTGGAAAGTTTAGGTCTTGATAGTTCACTCTTCTCTAGTACTCTTTCTACATGAAATATAGGTTATGAAGTTGAATCTTCCTTCTTACCATACTAAATTTGTAATACATCCATATTGCTTGGCATATTAATAATTTGTTCTTCATTAAGGCTGAAGAAGCATAAATGAAACAGTTTTTGTTTAATCCATTCATAAATGGAAGGGCATTTGCATTATTTCTAGTTTTTGGTTATTTGAATAAAGTTTTCAGTATTCTCATATATTTTTGTGGGTAGACAGATTTTATTTATCTTCATTATATATTGAGGAGTGAGAATGTAATTTTATAGGAAAATTAATTTTGCACAGTGGTACCAAAGTCTACTCCAATGCAGCAAAAACGTTTTGCATTATCATGACAATGTGTGCACTCCAGTCCTCTCCCATCTGACCAGTCTGGTGTCACCAATCTTTAAAAATCCACTCCAGTGGGGCTGAAGTGCATTTCACTGCAGCTTTATATTATATTTCCCTAATGAGTAATGCTGCTGAGATTCTTCTTCCCATGGGTCTATTTGCTATCTACATGTGCTTCTTCCTTGGTTAAATGTCTGTTCAAATCCTTTTCTCCTTGCTTTGCTTGGTAATTCACTTTCTTGCTGTTGACACTTGAGTGGTCTCTGTAGAGTCTAAATATCCAGTTAAGTTTTACATGACCATTTTCTTGCAGTCTGTGGATTTCTTCTTTATTCTATTTATAGTGACTTTCAAGGAACTTCTAAGTTTGATGAAGTCCATCAATATTTTACTTTATTTTATTTATTACATATCTGCTGACACATCTAAGAATGTTTTCTCTCCTCCAAGGTTGGGGTCTTTTGCTTGCAAATAGATATCCAAATGTTCCAGCTTCTGTTGAAAGGGTTTCTTATTTCTTGTATAACTATTTTAATACTTTGTCAAACATCAGTTGATCTTACACTGTGCCATGCTGGGGACTCTTTAGGGTGTTTCTCTGCCAAGAACCAACCAAACTCTCCTGATTCTGTTGCTCTGCAGTATTATAGTAATCAGGTTACATGAGTGCTTTACCTTGGTCTTTTTCAAAATTGAACTAGGCATTCTTCATTTTTGTTTCATATAAGTTTTACAATAAATGTGCCAATTTCTAAAAATTAGTACGTCTGAAATTTGGGTTGGAACGGGAGACAATCTGTGGACAGTAACTAGAAAAGAGACTTTTTATTCATTAAGTTTATTGATACATTTTAGGTATAAAATATGATGACGTTCGTCATTGGGAATTTGAACCTTTACATGATATATCTTGGTTCTTACTGTTAAAATGTATAATAGATAATGTGAAATAGGAAAAAAACAGACTCTTATTAAGGTTGAATAATCCAACAGATAATATGTTATATTTCAAGTTAGTTAGTCTTTGATTTTTTTCATCTGTATTGTTAGGGACCTGACGCCACCGTCATTATGGGCCACGTTTCTGGGTTCTTTGTGCCTCCATGCCACTATCTTAAATTTCCTTTTCCCAGGACCAGATAGTTTAGAGACATGAAACTTAGCATCTGCAAGGCTAAACCCATACAAAGCAACCTGGGCTGAGGCAGGTTAAAAGCCACCTGCTCACAGATATGCAATAGTCCAGCCCAAAACGAATACAAGGAACATCCTTTCTTTTCTTTGTTCTCTCTCTCCCTCCCTCTCTCTCTCTCTCATCTTCTCTCCTGAATAAAGTGTCCTGAACAAAGTCTCCTGCCCGACCTCTCGGTGTGTGGCCTTGCTGCTGAGTGTCGCTGTTCCTCTTCGTGTATTTTGTGTTTTCATAATTTAAGTCCTGCACATGATTTGATAGATTAGGATTTAAATATATCATTTTATGTTATTGTAATTGATTCTTTAAAAATTTTTAAATTTCTAATTTTTATCTCTACTGTATAGAAATTAAGTTGCTTTGCAAATTTTTATCTTGTGTTCAGAAACTCCTGCTAAACTCATTCATCATTTCTTGTAATTACTTTTGGAGACTATTATTTCGAACATATGCAGTAGAGGTTTCTGTTACTAGAGACAGCTTTAAACATTCTTTCTCAATTTGTGGAGATTTTATATTTTTTCTGGCCTTATTTTACTCTCTAGAATATTACTACAATGATAAATTAGGATCATGAATGTATCTAGTTATTTTTATATTTTATATGGTTGTTAGCTATATTATATATTTTAAACTTTTAATATATATAAATTAAGTTGGTCATCAGGTACACAAATTATATATGTGTACATATGACAGCCATTTTATTTTGAATTTTAGACAAAATAAAATTAATTTTTAATATAAGCATGTCCTAAGTGATAATACCTGAACTAAAATATTTTTCTGAAATCGAAATCTCCAGAATATCTTATATTTTTGTTGTTGTTGTCTTTGTATTTTGAGACAGGGTCTCACTATATGGTTGAGACTGACGTGGAACTCACTATGTAGCCTAGGTTGGTCTCAAAATCACAGTTACCTCCTGCCCCAGCCTACTGAATGCTGAGATTACAGGAGTGCACTATCATGCCCAACAAGGATACCCTGTATTTTATAAGCCAACCCAAGTGAGGACAGTGATGTAGCATCCTTATTAAAAACGAAATCCAGGTTTCACCTAAACCACATTACCTTTCTCACCTGAACTTTCACAATTATTGATTATAATATTGCTAAAGTTCATATGAAAATATTTTCACCATGCTCTTTAGTTTTCTTTTTCTGTTTCTCCTTCTCCTCTTTCTGTTTTCTCCTTCTATTCCTTTTTCTTTCCCCACTTCAAATCATCATTCCTGGAATCTCATTTTTTGTGGACTATTATAGGAACAATTAACAAAAACAACAACTTTTACTTTGTGAAATGCACAAGATGAAGCAAATATCCATCAAGCATCTATGATGTGTGTTCATGAATTTTTTTTTTGATCTGTTGCAACACAGAGAAGTTAGAATTTTCATAGATACTCAGCAAATTACAAACTGCAAGATGGGATAAATCTTCAGGGTGAATATTTAAAACTGTCAAGCAAGTAGTTTATTTCATCTTTAATGAAGGAGGCTGTTCCTTTAAGAACCTTACAGGGCCAAGCTAAATCCTGAAACCTGAGATAATCTAGGTGCTAAATCTTTAGATTTGTTTTATCAGGTAAATATAATTGGATCAATGGCTTAAGAATGTTAGTTTATCTGCAAATTCTCCTTGCTTTATTTATTTGTGCATATGTCTTTGTGTCAGGAAGACCCAACCTCCTAATCCTCTGTTATTTGGGATGCCTTATGCTGTCTCTGCCTAAAATGTAGCATTCATATTAAATTTGTCTTGCATAATTAGGATAAAGGTAGGATTAAAGTTTAGATAAATCTGTGAAGATTTACCAACATAGAGAAATACAGATGTTTCTTTGATTTGTACTCCTTTTACAAAATTGGAAACTTTGGGGACTATTAGTGTTTAATGTAAAGATTAGTTCATTCTGTCCTAACCTTCTCTTTTAATTATGAAAAACATTTGTAAGTTTCATCTGTCATTTCAGTCAAATACTGAGTAACTGCTTGACTGACATATTGTTCTCTCCTAGTGGGGGAGGGTGGAAGCTTTATTAATCTTTCTCGGTTCTAGTTTTGTTTAAAAATAAAAATTTGTATTATATAAGCATAAAATGAGTAATAAGATATTTTCCATGCTAGTAGATTTTTGGAACAAATGATGCACAGTTCTATTTAACTCTGGCTGAAATTTTTTATATGTGCTTTCTAAACAGGATCGGGAGTCATTCACGTGGAGTTTTGTGAATGGATTTCATACACTTTCTAGTAAAAGTCCAGATAGGAGATTGAAATGTGCCCTGAACGTTCATGAGCCTTTGCATTTTGTCTTTCGACTGCTACAGGGAAGAGTGAAAATGGGAGGGGTGGCTCTGGGAGTACTGTTAAGTCATGTTTGCATACACAGGTGAGGCTAGGAAATAAAGTTGAAGAGCTCTATGCCTCACTTCTTTTTCTTATTTTTGAAGCTCTCTGAAAGCATATCTGGGTGCTCCTCAATGTAGCATACCTGAGGCTAACTACACATCAGAGATGTGTGCAAAGCTGAATGAGAATTTTGCCAATGGACAATTGGCCCAAATGTTTAATTGTAAAAAGTTAAGTTCCTGGTTCTCTTATCCCATAATTGGAAATATAATTAATACAAATTGCTGCAACCAGGGATTTGGAATGAAAATGTCAGTTCAGCATTACATTTTTGTTGTTGTTGTTCCCTGAGACGCAGGCATCTACTCCTAAGTAGAATCATCTGTGTTCCTACAGCTGAGGGGGATGTGGGCAAGGGAGGAAGGTTTCCTGATAAATCAACTACAGACTCAACATAAATCGTCAAATTTAATATTTTCAAGATTCATGAAGAAATAAGTGACGCCAAATGTGCTTTAAGAAAAATATCCATTTAAATGATATTAATGGTAAGGCTGAATGCAGCAAGGTGAACCACACTGATAATATTAAATTACCCCAAGAGGTTCCCAGTCAGAATCCCTATACAGAAATCTGCTTGCCAACTGTCGTTGCTTTTCCCATTGGCTTAGTTAAGGGTTGAAGTTCTTCTTGAAGTTTCTTTTTTAATCATCAGATCCCGACCTTACAGTTTTCGCTGACTACTTCCCTTCAGGCTGTCTTTGCTCCTGTCAATTTAGGATTTCCAGGGAATTATTCTTCTTTGAAATGCATATTCCAGGCTTGAAATGCTGGCATATGTACACCGTATAGTAACTGTGGAGGCCAAATGTTTAATTACACATGACAGCTGGAGCTGTAGGAGTCCGAAATTCTCTGGAAAACAACTTACACCCTGTGCAGCCCTAAGAGAAGCACAATTTTATACACATACATACACACATTTTGTCCCAGTATTATCTACCAGAGCTTTTTCTTTGTTTTTAAGTATTATCAGCTACAGTTTTAATAAAACTCCAATTATTCACACTGAGGTACACTTAAGCAAACAATATAAAAGCATTTTTCTTCATGTTTAACTATTTATGTTCACCAAGAATGCAGCTAAAAATTCTCAAAGACTACATTTTTCCTAAGAAGAATTTTGAAAATAAATTCCAAAAAGCTATATTTAGTTTAGAAAACCAATGATGTCAAGACAACTTTCATTCATAGGGATATCTTACCAAACAATTATTAATAAAAATAAATAAGGATCAACTGGAAACCCACATCATTAAGCACAAATGTTCTACACTGAGTCCATATTTATTTGAATGAGCTCCTTCCCCTGATGGACCTTGGAGCCACTTCTCAGGTGTTCACCTTCCCTAGTGACTGGAGCTCAGCTGAATGACTAAAAACCAAATCCGTGTCTTTTTGAAGTAAGGTGCAAAACAAATACCAGTTTAAGGAAGCCTCAACTGGGTTTTTGTTTCTGTGTGTGAAATTATTATTATAATGCCTATTTCCCAGGTTGAACATGAATAGAAAGGGAAACCATTTTTACTAAGCCTTGTTTGGATCCTTTGCCTATCTGTACATTGGTATCAGAATAACTGTACAATCCAGCTCCCCTGTAGGGTAGATGGTACAGTCTTCATCACAGCAGCCCCGGCAGGAATATACATTTCCACAGCCAGTAGCATTCCTGGTTCTCTGTGCTAATAATGAATATTTGTTTTTAAAAAATGAATGAATGGATGGACGGATGAATGAATGAAATGTACTACTGATTATTTTATTCCCGAGTTCGCAGAATATTTGTTACTTCTATTTTGAGTGCTGATTTTAATTACTTGGAAATGTACCTTGATTAGAAAAATAACGATATGATGCTGCTGAAAATTTTCTAATAAATATGTATTTTATTGGAAAAAAAGAAATGTTGAGGGCCCCGATTTTCATTTCACTGTTATCCCTAAAATATGTTCATATTTGTGGAATCTATGAATTACTACATCCCAACACATTTGTATAGCTAGAGAGAAAATAGTGGGAACACAATCATAATATTTAGGTTAAATACATTTTTTTTTTGATACAGGATCTCACTATGTAGTTGAGACTGACCTGGAACTTACTATGTAGCCCAGGTTGGTCTCAAACTCACTGTGATCCTCCTGCTTCAGCCTCCCAAGTGCTGGGATTACAGGTATGCACCACCACTCCCAGCTAAATACATTTTAATTAGAAATTTATCTTAAATATTCACATTGGAGTTACTTTTCCCCAGATATAATGTATTGAACATTATCAGATAATGGTGGGGCATTACTAGATAGTCAGGTTAGAGAACATTCTAGGACTTTTAGAAACTTATTTAACACTAATAAACAATCTTCCCCCACCCTCAAGATTTTGTATATGTATGATCCCATTTCATAGATGAACAAATGTAAGCATAGATAGGCTAAGGAACTTGCAAAGGTCACATAAAGTTAAGTGGTTCAGTTAACCATGCAAGGTAAGTGTGTAATTGGATCTAAATGGCCTTAATGGGATTCCAAGCAACAAATCTGGCATGATCACTTTAATTCAGGGGCCACTGTCCACAGAAGGAAGGACATGTGCAGGTTTTATGCAGCCCAAGAGTCTGAGGAGGGAAGATAGAGTGCAAGTTCAGCAGGGCTCTGCCAAACTCAGATGTGGTTTGAATTATCTATGGCTAGAAAACAAAATAAAACATATGTAAAATAGAGATTTGACCAATATGGTCAAATAATTTTGAAGTAATTAAATCCACTTTTCACATTCTTCAGTAAGACATTTTTACATACTTCTAGGACTTTTTGAAAAGTCTGTGAAAGCCTCTTGATTCTCAGCTGGCACCATATGGCCAGTGCAGTAGGGTGTCACCAGTGAGTGAGTGCTCTGTCTTCTCTCTGCCACATTTACCTACTCTGGCCACACCAAGTAAAGCTTCTCTAGTCAGGTGGTTGAGAAACAAGAGTCATCCACAACTTAGATGAATGTGGAATCAATGTGTCTTCCTCTTAGGTTCAGGATAGGTGGAGGGTGGTGCTTGTGTAGTGAGAGCTTGTAGGGAATAACTCTGTGAAGAACTGGAAAGACATTTTCTGGTGTTGTTCAGTAATCGAATAAAGGTAAATGACACCCTGGCACTGTGCACAGTGCACTTGGCAATCACCCACTGGCATCGAACTTCAGAGCTTACCTAGAAAATGGAGCATTTATTTAATTTTAAAACAGTAGAAAAGCTGTGACATTTATTCATTTGCCAACTCCAAAATAGAAAAATGTGAAATCAATTCAAATCGTCATGTATAATTTTTAAATGTATTCCATTTGTGTAATTGTATTGGGACCACCTGGTAGTTTAAACATTTTTAGTAATTTATTTCTTCAACTGGAAATTGTTTTTAAGACCTCTTTTTCCTTGTAAGAGTCTCCACTTCCACGGGCATTTCTTTGTTTGAAGATATTTTAAAAAAACAATACTGAATTACTCATAGGTAAAAGTGTTTTAAACTTTGTTATTTACTTCAGACAAGGTCATATCTTGTATCCCCCTGAATGTAATGCTCTCTGACTCCCTTTCGGATCCTCAACTAGAAGTTTTGCTTGATGTTAAAAGTAGGAGAACCAAAAATATTTTGTGAAATTAATTTGATGAAAGGTATGAATTTTTAAAAAAAGCTTTATATATAAAATATTTTAATTATCAAGAAGGGAGAGGGCCGGGGATTTAGTTCAGCAGTTTGGTGGCCTGCCTTGCAAGTGGAAGGACCCAAGTTCAATCCCCAGTACCCCCCCAAATAAGGGAGAGATTATTTTTCTATTGCCAGGAATTGAAATTCACACCATCCAAAATCATCACCACATGTAGCTTGCTTTAGCTCCTATAGATTAAAAAACAGAAGATGTGCCTTCCAAAGTACTCATAGTCAACAACATGGGGAAGTAGACAGATAAGGAAAGGAGGATAATACTCCTTAGGAAGATTTGAGTAGAACCTGTATGATAAAAGAGAATCGAAAGGCCAAGTTGGATGCTTCTTGTTCATAATTGAAGGGTGGAAGTGTTATAGTTAGGTAGGAAATGTTTATTACATAGTAGCCTCATTTTGGTAACTTACATCAGTCTCTCCTTCCTAATTTTTCTTCTGTATTATCCAGGTCTAACTAAAAATGAACATTATCTGGGAATTATATATAGAATAAGGATTTTGGTCTTAACTAGAATCAGAAGACGTATGTGGAGGTGTCACTCACCTACTGCTCCACCATGACTCTTTATTTTTTTCCTCATTGAGTTTATTGGTACATTTTAGGTATACAGTACAGTTATATTCATTACTGGGATCTTGTACCTTTACATGACCCATCTTGGCTCTCATTTTTCCCCTTGTCCCTGCCCTCCCTTCACCCCCTCCTCACCTCTCCGTTTACAAACATTTTATTTCCATTTTTTAATTTTCTCCTATTTTTTCCCTTATTACCTTTCCCCTACCCTTCCCACTTTCCCTACACCTTTAGCCCTTTTCTTCCTATTTCACCATGACTCCTGTTAGTAGCAAATGTACTTCACAGTAAACAACCATACTACATGATAAAAACTTGAAGTACACTGATATATTTTCAATATATTTATTAAGTACTTGGGCATGAAAAAATAAAACTGATCTTAGTTTTCACTGCAGTATGTAAAGGCAAAATTGATCTTAATGGGAATTTAAGTTTTTAAATTTAAGTAATATAGCTTAATGTCTACTAATTGGGGGTATATAATAATATGTAATACATGCACATCAAAATTTATCTAGTAGAAAAAATAAAGATGACTAAAATTCAGTACCTTAAAAGAAAAATTTTACAATTATGGACTTCTTTTTCTGTCAATTGGAAAGAATTGGCAGAGAGATCTCTGGGGATCTTTCCTCGTTTTCCAAACTTCAAAGTAAATTATCTGAAGGAATTGTGTTATACATGTAGAATTTGCACAACAGCAAGCTGCACATGCATACAAAGTATTCTTGTAATGAAGCTGACTTGGCAATGTGTAGAGGATACTGCACTAGTAATACTGGTAACTACAGTAAAAAAGACCTTTCTGTTCCGACATTGTGAAGTGAAGTGATTGCCAGCCCCCAGGCAGCTCAGTTTTAACCTCTCTGTGCCTGGATTGCACATCTGTCACGAAAATGGTGAGTGCATCACTTGTAGAGGCACTTGATAAACTTATATATCAAGTGCTAGTAGTGTCCATAGAAGACCTGCTTTCTAATCACACATGACACCTTCTTGCTGTGTCCTCACATGGTGGAAAGGTCTGAGTAGCATTGGTTCCATTTGACCCAGCCATCCCTCTGTTGGGTATCTTTCCAAGAGAACTGAAAGAATCATATCACAGAGAAGTATGTGCACCCATGTTTATAGCGGCACAGTTTGTAATAGCTAAATCTTGGAAACAACCTATTTGCCCATCCGTTGGAAACTGGATAAAGAAGTTGTGGTTTTTCTATAAAATGGAATATTACTCAGCCATAAAGAGCGAGAGAATAGATTCATTCATGGGGTCCCTTTTATAAGGACACTGATCCCTCTCATTCATAAGGGCTCTGTCCTTGTGACCTGCCCACTTTCCAAAGGCTCCACCTCCTAAAAGCATTCCATTGACAGTTGTAATGAATGATGCAATGTGATAAAAAGAAGTGAATGTTTAAATAAAAATATTACAGTAAATGACACATTGACATTTATCCCCCTTTAAAAGCTCTGTTGAACTCTTGCTTCAAACACACTCATTCCATCATTCTTGTCTCTTTCTGAAGCAGTTCTGAAAGTCCACTTTCATGAGTGTCTCCAGTTGCACTGTTGTGGCTGCCTCCATATCCTGAATGGATTCAAAATGTTTACCTTTCATGACCGTTTTTACTTCGGGGAACAGCCAAAAGTAACACGGTGCTACATCAGGCGAATAATGTGGTTGGACCTGCCTTTCTGTTGAGTGCCTCTAGGTAAAAGCATTTACCCTGTTTTTGATGAGAGCCCATAAACACACTAAGAAAAGAGAACTCCTGTACCTGCTGCAGAAAGCGTTGAGAATAATGGAATAAGCCTGTTCATAGTGGGAGAGAATATTTCAAGGGAGATTAATGGCAATGTGTCCTTTACTATAATAAAATTTTAAATGTAAATCTATACTGTTTTTTTATTAGTCCTTGTATTTACGAATCTTAGGGAGATCTAAACATCTACATCATAACACAAACCTTCTCAGGTTCAGGCTCCTCCAGGTCCTCATAGTGACTGCATTCAGAATGGGTCCTGTCTGAGTGTCTAGGGAGTACGGGAGCTTGCACTTGTCTGAACATCAACTCTGGGCCACCTGAGAAGTGAAAGTCCCCTGAAATGGGTGGACTCAGGTGTTCCGTTTTCAATGCGGGCTTCTCATCAGAGATGAGCAGCAGCATTCTTGCTAAGTCTTTCCCTCAGTGACTTATTGAGAAAACACATTTTTTTTTAGCACATTTATTTTCTTACAGTGATAAACGTTTTGGGGCAAATAAACATTTAATTTTGAGTTAAGGTGCATTTAAAAATAAAAAGGGAAAATAGATCAAGGGATCTGTGGAGGAGGAAGGCTGGGAAGAGAAAGAGGATGAGAAAAAGAATTAAAATGCATTATGTACATGTACCAACTTCCCACAAGGGATGCAAACATTAAGTACTACACACATGTACTAATGAATGAAAACACTAAAAAAATATTTGGAGCCTGATCACATCACATGTATACAATCAGTAGCAAAATCAGTTATACTGAGCAATAGACTTCTTGTAAATTCTATCTAGTTAGCATCTCTCTCCCACTGACAACAGGAGACTGTCACTTTTTCTAGCTGCATCCCAAACCAGGTCTGAGCATGATAATAAAAACTGTCCCACAAATGAGATATTATTATTATTGTAGAAATGGGGGCCAGTTTCAATGGTGTTTCTTCCAATTCATACTGCCATTATTATCTAGCCAGTAAGCCCCCCAAAGCACAACACTGCCATTAAGTGATAAGTGATTTTAAGAAACATTCCAGTTTCAGAAGTATTAAAATATGAAAAATTACACAAGTTAGAATCTATAAAAGACAGTAAGTAAGAGGAAAAATGCACATTTACTTGAAGGAATATTATCAAAGATTTGAGTGGCATATAAAGATTTATTAACCAGTAGCATAAGTGATTATTGCAACACAATGTAGCATAGGTTTGTTTCAAATATCTTACGTTATCAAATAACATAAGAGTTTCTTTAGTTTTTCTTTCCAGGACAAGATAATCCATATGTAAGGAATACCCTTTTGATTGTGATTATGTTAACTTTGCTTGTATGAACATTTTTGTCCTGAGTTGAAATTACCTTTCAATTTAAGAATTAATGAAAAAGACTTGCAACTTAATAAGAAAAAAAGTCTGATAGATGCATTTGTATGTGCATGTGTTGTGCATGTGTTTTTGAACAAGACTCTGAAAGGTTCACAATGAAGCTGTGGCTTCTGTGTGCTGGCTCATTCATGGGGTGCATCTCTTGGGAAGGGGCCTTGCAGAAGTAGACTCCTTCAACAGCAAATACTACAGTCTGCATCCAGTCGGGACCCTGCACTGACTATTATGTAGATACACAACTCTCCTGAGTTTTGTCTTACTGATGATGGTAATATGGTAAAAATGTCAGTAATTGGGGGCAGCTTTTTAATAGTATAATATAAGTTAAAGAAAAAAAACGAAACCACATGTGTCGTGGCTATGGATTTATTAGTGAATACAAAAATCTTCTTGAAAATATTAGCATGTTTTTAAAAATAGCAAATGTTGACTAACTAGCATTAATTCCTTTCCTGACAGTTATAGGTCTCTTTTGGGTGTGTTTAGATGTCTTGTTTTTTTTCTTTTTTCTTTCTTGAAAAATAACTGATTTGCATTTCTTTTGAGATTTCATCCACTTTTGAGGAGCAGGAAACAAAATCATCACTAGTGTCTTTGGAATCATGAACATAGGGGAATACTTTACTTGGGGAAGTTAATCCTGGCTTGGTGTAGGATCATGTGTTTGTGAGTTTAAAGAATACAACCCTGGCTTCTAATTTACTGCAGACTCTGAATCCATGTGTTGACCTACATGCCCATGCTCAACAGCCCAGTGTTTGAGAGAGCGAGCACAGGAAGTGACACAGAGCACCAGAGCTAAGACACCTGTCTGGACACTGTTGACCTGTCATGCTTAACTAATTTCCCAGTGATCTCTGACCCAGATTTCCACAGTTCCACAGGGATTTGTTTCTTTTATCCCACTAAGCCTACACCTGCATTCAATTAATGAAACAAAACTCAACTTTGTTATCTGATGAACTGAACGCCAAGAGCCATTGCAACAATTGTTTTATTATTGTATTGACAAATTATCCTATTAACAACTGGCTACTATAAAAATCAATTAAAATCTTGGCTGAGAAGTTCAAATACAGTTGGGTAAGCAAAATTGGAAATTAAATAGTGAGTTAATAGTCTCTTTTGTAATATAGTTCATAAATTAGATGCAACCAGATCAAAACCAGAAATTTGTGTTGAAAATAAAATGCTAAATTATAACAGGGCATATGGAGCCTCTCAGAATTTAGTTACATTTTATTTCGTGCTGATGTACTTTCAGTACTTTGCATGCATATTAATGCTTTATTGCACTTTCTCCAACATGTATTTCTAAATATTCTGTTTCCAGTGATTCCCTGCTATTACTTTTGATATACTATCATGTAAAACATTTAATAAGTGAAATAAAAATATAAATATCTTTGTACCTTTGGCCATAAAATATTATTCATTAATTCATTTATCTACCAGAGTAATTGTGCATTTAGAATATTAAGATGGAATCTATGCTCAAGGGAATTTGAGACTCATAAGCATTGCTACTGATTTTAGCAATAAAAAAATTGTCTTTTGGCAGAATAAAAGTTTTATTTCTCTTAAGTGAGTCATAGAGAAAATTGATGATCTCTTGGAATTTACTTCTGCTTCTGAGTACCTCTCTTTAACTATATCTTAAGTAAAAATAAGTAAAGATAGGTGTGTGGTGTATAAACAGCAGTATGCTTAACATATTTTAAGAGTCATTTAATTGAACTTCACGTTATACTTTAGGAAAGAATAATCTGAAAGAACCACCCTTGAATGAGAGACAATGAAATCTTCAAGGCAAAGCACAATTCATCTGAAGTACATTACCTTAAATGGCATTAAAGCTATCAAAACCTGGCAAGTGTTGCTGGAGAGCGCGAGGTAAATTAATTTCACCGAGTCACCAATGCATTACACTGTGAACTATCTTGGAAATGTATAACTTTAAAATTTCAAAGAGAAGAAAGGGTAATTTTGCAGTGAACACAAGCCAAATGTTTCATAAAGCTGACAGTATGTGAACTTTCCCTGTAAATAGGTTTGATGATTGCAGAAGGCACAAGTTTGTCTAAACGATACGTGATTTCTGTCATTCACCTAAATGATAATTTTTTCTTTTGAAAGTTTCCATCAGTCAGTTTTGAAGTTGGAATATTGATAATCAACTGAAAGATCAATTCACCCTCAGGAGCTCAGAGATTCTAACTTTAATGAAAATATAACAATAAGATGCACAGAAAAGATGATCCAGAAACCACAAGGCTAACGTGAATACCAAATCTGCATTACAGATTAGGAGCCTGTTTTGGGTGGGATCTAAAATATCTCTCACTGTTTTTCCTCACAGGCTTACTGTGTTTAAAGTTTGATTCCCAGCTAATAGGCTTTGGGGAAGAGATCAGATCATGAGAGTGCTAACCTCATCAACAGATTTTGAATTAATCCTTTGATGAGTTCAGACCTGGATGGGCTATTAGCAGATAGAAGGAAGTCAATCATGGCATATGATCTTGGATACTATATGTTTCTCTCCAGCCAGCTCTTACCCTCTCTCTCTTGGTTTCCTGGCCACCATGATTTACGTGGTTCTGTTCCCCCATGCACTCCTGCCATGAAGCTCTACCTTGCACAGATACACAGCAATGGTTCCAGTCAAGCATACCTGGAAACCATGTACCAAAATAAATCTATCCTCCTTTACATTGTTAATGTGAAGTATTTCGTCACAGAGAAGAATAGATACCTACCACCGACCCCACAATAACCTCCATAAAAATTAATGGTTAGCCTGTAGGACCCACAACTAATGCTTTCTAAGAACATGCAAAGTGCTTCTACACAGCTTGCCTGGTTATGTTAGTAGCTTACTATTTTCCTCTGTTTCACTGGTTCCTTAAAGTATTTTCTAAACAAATATATATACATCAGACATATTCTTCCAAATATTGTATGGTATGGTGAAGTCTTTATCATAAGAGGTGACTGAAAACTATATGTGAATGATTACATAAAACAAGTGCACTGCAGCTAAAAGACAAATTGCCACTAATTCCTCTCAAAACACTCCCTTGTTTTAAACACACTTACCCCATCATTGTTGACACTTTCTGAAGGCTCTGGGAGTCCTCTTTCCTGAGTGTCTCTAGTTGCATTTTTTTTGTGTGGTTGCTTTTGTGTCCTGAATATTCAGAACATTAACATTTTAGAGTCATTTTGACTTTGGAGAAGAGCCAGAAGTTGCATGGCATCAGATGTGGTGAATAAGGTGGACGAGGGCACACTGTTATGTTTTTAGGAGCCTCCCTTTCTGTTGCATGCAAGCAGTATTCACTGTATTTTTTAAATTACACCTTAAAAAGAAATTCAAGAGAGAAGAGTTCCAGAAATATTTCAGAAAGTGCCAAGAACAATGGGGTAAGTGCACTTGAAGCAAAAGGGAAGATTTTTTAGGGAGATCAATGGCAATGCATCTTTTACTATAATAAATTTTAATATAAACATTCACCATATTTTTTATCACACTTGGTGGTTCTTTGTGAATGTGCTCCTTACTTCACCAAACATCTAAGTACTGCCTACTTTTTCACACTGGTAATTAGGCCATCTTAAGTAGGAAACAGTCCCTTTGCAAGCTTAGGACAAGCTGGCTGTCACTCTTCTGGCTGCCCTCTATGCCTTCAATAGAGATTGAAAAATAAATGTGAAAACACACACAAAAGAATCCCAGCACAGGGCTGTTGTACTTGTCCTTCAGAGTCTCAGGATGAAATTGTAGAGGTTCTAACATTTAAGTCGATTCCCTCACCTCAGTGGAGAATAAAGATCCTGGACAGGCCCAGGCTCAGTGGCTAGGCTGAGCTAAAGTGGAAATAGTCAACATAAACAGCAGTAAGATCGACGAGTTGGCCAAATGCAGTGCAGTGTTTGCAAGGATCTGTAGCGATGGGTATTTGGTTAGGATGTCTCTAGAACTAGTAGGAACTAACCTACTATGTAGAGGAACATTCCACGTAAGCAAAATCAAGCCAAATACAGTGTCTTAGTCAATTTCCTATCACCGGGATAAAATGTGCAACACCCACAACTTCAAGGAGGCAAGATTTATTTTGGATCATGGTTTTCAGACAATTCAGGAAAGGGTTGATTTGCTCTAGGGAAGAGATAGTGTGGCAGAAGAGCAAGGCAAAGAAAACTTACATGGTCCCGGCAGGTGAGAATAGGGGAGAGAGGGGGAAAAGCGGAGTCAGAGAGGAAGAGGGAGAGGGAGAGGGAGGCAAAGAGAGGAGCATTTTGGGACAAGAATGTACCCTTCCAGGTCATAGCCTTAGCGACCTACTTCTAACCAGACCCTGCCTCCTAAGAGCATGTTCAACTGTGAGCTCATCCATAGATGAGTCCATTCACCTTTCAAACACATGAGGCTGTGGGGACATTTTAGATCTAAACCCTAACATGTGGCTTTCAACAGTGAAGGATTGATTTGAGTCACTATGATAGAAAATTTTTAGACTATTCAGGATGCTATAACAAGGTACCCTAGATTGTGTAATTTATAAATGATGTGCATTATAATTTCTACAGTTCTCCTGACTGGAAAGTCCAAGATTAAGGTGTCAGCAGATTCAGCATCCCAGGAGGGCTCACTTTCTACTGGGCAGAGAGCACTGCTGACTGTAGTGGTGTGAGTGAGCTCCCTTCACTGTCTTCTATAGGGTGGTGACCTCATTCCTGAAGGTGGAGCCCTGTGATGTCAACATTACTCTAAAGGCCTCCTTTCCTCATACCTCACATTCAATGTCAAGTTCTTACACATAAGTTTTAGAAGAACGCAAGCATTTAGAAAATAGAAGAGAGCCACAGCTTTTTCTTCTTAAAAAACAAAACAGTTGAAATGACATAACATCCGTATGCAATAAAATCCACCCTTTAAAGTGTGTGATTCTGTATTTTTACTGCATTCACTGATTCATGCAAATCATCACAATTAGGAAATTAGTTTTAGAATATTCTCTTTGTCTCAAAAAACTGTACACATCAGCAATCAATTAGCATTTCCTCTCTCAGAAAATACTGATCTTTCTGACTGGGAATTTCATGTACACTGACTCATACTGTACATAAACTTTGTGACTTGATTTTTTTAATAGCATAGTGTTTTCAAACTTCTACGTTACTGCATGTGTTGGTGCATCATTTGTTTTCAAGGATGATTCTCATTCCCTTCCATTAGTGAATTAGTTTCTCTATTTGTAAACATTTATGTTGTTTCTAGTTTGGGGCTTTTAGGAATAGTATGCTGTGAATATACATATTTTTGGGTGAACAATTCAAAGTTAAAAATCATTTGATCAAAGCAGAAATCAGATGTTTTTGGGTGAACAATTCAAAGTTAAAAATCATTTGATCAAAGCAGAAATCAGATGGGATTTTTTCTTCTCATGGTTGCCATCATGCTCATGTGAAGAGTTGTAACAGTGTATTTTAAGGTAATAGAAACTTAACAATGTCCACATTCTTTGCTCCACCTCTCATCATTTCTGTGTTTCAGTGTCAAAATTTACATTTTAAACTGTGTACACACCAACAAAAACTTTTTATTTGTATGAGTTTTCTCTTTTAATCTTTATACTAGAAATGTCTTGAGTTACATACCAAAATTACTTTATGAAAGCATTATGAATTTGACTATATATTTATTTTTATCGGCATTTTCAAATGTGCATGTTACTTTTTAGTGTCCTTTCTATAGCTCAAAGAACGCCCTTGAATATTTCTTGTAAAGTGGGTGAAGTGCTAATGAAGACTCTCAGCTTTTGTTCACCTGAGTAAATAACTGTCCTTCATTTTTTAAGGATAGTTTTACTGGGTGAAATATCTGTGGTTGGAAATTTTATTTTTCTTTCAATTATCTTCAAAGTAGTTACTCATAATAAATGCATAGATAAAACTATTATCTCTCACAAAGAAGAAACAAACAGGTCAGAGTACAAAACTTTCTTTGCAATGACCTCTGTTGGCCGTACAGGTGATTCCTTGTATATGAGCAGCCTCTTCTCTCTAGATTTTCTCAAGATATTTTTTTGTCTTTTATTCACAATAGTTTATTATATGTGCTGTGGTAGTCTTCTTTGTGTAGAAACTGATTGGAGGAAGGTGAAAGTTATGTGTTTGAACATCTCTCTCTCTTCTCTCTCTCTCTCTCTCTCTCTCTCTCTCTCTCTCTCTCTCTCTCTCTCTCTCTCTCTCCTAGATTTGGGAATTTTTCAGCTTATTTATATAAAGGAGTTTTCTGTCCCTTTTACTCTTTCTCATTCTTCTGACACTCTGATGACATGAACATCATCTCCCTTCATAGTTTGCCATCGATTACATAGAATTTTTATTTACTCCTTTTTGTGTTTTCTTTTGGATACTCCGAACTTTTCAAATGACTTGTCTTTGAGTTCGTATATTGCTTCTCTTTAACTCATTGAGTTTATCGGTACATTTTAGGTATACAGTACAGTTACATTCATCACTGGGATCTTGTACCTCTACATGACAGGTCTTGGTTCTCATTTTTCCCCCTTGTCTCTGCCCTCCCTTCATCCCCTCCTCCCTTTCCTATTTACAAATACTTTATTTCCATTTTTTTCATTTTCTCATATTTTCTCTTTTCCCTTATTTCCTTTCCCCTACCCTTCCCACCTCCCCTACAACTTTAGCCCTTTTCTTCCTATTTCACATTTTCAATTGTACCATTAGGATCTTATGTACAATTATAGTTTTTCACACCAGAGAAACTATTTGGTATTTACACATGTGTGACTTATATATTTCACTTAAGAGTATATCCTCAATATGCATCCATTTTCCTATGAATGACTCTAATTTCTCATTCTTTATGCCTAAGTAGTATTCCATTTATAGAAAATAAAATGGAAAACACAGAAGAAATGGATAGATTTCTAGATACTTATGAATTACCAAAGTTGGATGAAGATAAAAAAATTCTGAACACCCCAGTTACAATCAGTGAAACTGAAAATGTAATTAAAAGTTTACCAACAAAGAAAAGCCCAGGTCCTGATGGATTCACCGCTGAATTTTACAAAACATTTAAAGAACTATTGTCACTACTCCTTAAATTTTTCAAAAATTGAAAAGGAAGCAATACTTCCAAATTCATTCCTGGAAGCAAGTATTACTTTGATTCCAAGACCCAACCAAAAAAAAAAAAAAAAGAACTACAGGCCAATCTCCTTAATGAATATAGATGCAAAAATCCTTAATAAGATACTAGCAAACAGAATACATAGTGTCATCAAGAAGATCATATACCCTGACCAAATTGGGTTTATTCCAGGGATGCAAGGATGGTTCAACATATGTAAGTCAATAAATGTAATATTAACAGAATCAAGGACAAAACCATATGATCATCTCAATAGAGGCAGAAAAAGCATTTGACAAAATTCAACACCATTCATGATAAAAACCCTGCAAAAATTGGAATAGATGGTCTGTATCTCAATTTAATAAAGGCTATCTAGGAAAAACCAACAGCCAACATCATATTAAATGGCCAACAACTGAACACTTTCATGTTAAAATCAGGAACAAGACAAGGATGCCCACTATCATCACCCCTCTTCAATGTAGTTCTGGAAACATAAGCCACAGCATTTAGATAAGAGAAATAAATTATATATTGCTTCTTATGCTTGATAAAGTCTCCTACTGATGTTCTCTTGAAATTTATTTTTAATTGTATTCTTTGTCTCCAGAAATTCTGTTTTTAATTTATGTCTATTTCTTTATCAAATTTCACACTCTTTTCTTATTTTATTTTTCTTATTGTGTTAATATGTCTGTCTTTTAGCTAATTCAGCTTCCTCAAAACATTTACTTTCTGTGTCTGTAGAGCAGTTTGTAGAGCACTGTTTATATAGTTGGCTCTGAAATGTTATTATCTTCTGCAGAGGATGGTAATATTGATTATGTCCAAAGCAGGCTGTAAAGAGTTAACCCCACAACTGATTTGTTTATAGAAATGAGTATGAAGAAGCCAATGTGTTCTGTTCCCACAACTAAAACCTTTTGACTAGAAGGATGATGTTCTAATTACAAACATATTTTTGTCTATTCTTTCCCTAATTCAAGAATGCTTGTCTTGTCCTCTATGAGCCTTGTTTATATTAATTTCCATATAATAGATAAACATGGCTCACTTTTAACCGAACTGATTACAAATAAAAGCTAGTGCCTAGGACTAGTCCTTTGTTGGTTGCACCAGCACTGGCATTGGTTGTCCTGGCACCCTGCTTTCGCTCTCCTAGTTCTGTCTCTTAGTGTATTTATTTCTCATGCCTGTGTATACTGAGCAGTGTATTGGAACCTAACTACAGGGGTCTCTGGTAGACTACCTTTAGTGATACTGTTTTTAGGTTTCCTTCCTATTTTGTGTTAAATACCTGGAAGTCTGGGTTTCCTGTGCATTTGAAGAAGAAAGTACTTCCTTTACTCTGTGACTGTTTTGGTAAAAGAAAAATTTTCTCACACAGCCTGGCCGTGGATTCTGAGCTGTATTCAGCCAATCTGCTCCTTAAGTTTCTCTTAGGGCTCCTGTTCCCATTATTCTTGACGCTGCTACTGCTGTTCTTCCTCCTCCTCTTCTTCCTCTTCTTCTCCTCCTTCCTCCTCTTTCCCCAACCCTTCCTCCTTTTCTTCTCTTCTTCCTCCTCTTCTCCTCCTCATTCTCCATCCTGTCTTCCTCCTCCTCTTCTTTCTTCTCCTCCTCTTTTTTCTTCTACCTTGAGTTACTAGGCAATAAATATAGAGAATTTTTACTGCCCTATATCCCCAGACTTTTTGTGAGACAGGGTCCCCTTAAGTCACTAAATTGCCAGAGCTGGGCTTATATTTCTGATCCTCCTGCCTCAACCTCCCAGAGAGCTGGTATTACTAATGTGTCGTATGGATTATTCTTAACACTGTAGCCTTTCTCTGGATCCTACAAAGACCAAACGTTTAGAGCTTTCCCTCCACATTTTACTGGGATTGAACTTGACATGTTCAAACTTGTGTGTTCTTTTCATCTTGCATTGTCAAACTGCATGCTTTACACGACACTTCCTTGCCATGTTCAGGGAGCCAACCTATGGATGGGAAGGGAGGTGAGTGGAGCCTTGGGAATTCTGGGAAGTCTACAAGCATGACGTTCTCCATAGTTCCCTGAGAGGCTCACAGATGGGGACCATAGTCTGACCGGCGGCTTCTCTTCTGTGCTTGCAGCATCTTCCAATCTCTCAGCTCTGACAATCCCCTCGCTGTTTGCGGGGAGCAGCAATGAAACTTCTATCCACGTGGTTGGGAAAGCCAAGTGCTCTCTCACAAGGCTCTCACTTTCTTCTTGGGAGAATTTAGAATTAAGCTGTGTCACCTTGGGACATTTATGATCCGAGCAGACTAGTCATTCTACTTATCCTTTTCAATGCACCTTTTCTCAGAAACTTTGTTCTAAAAGCATGCTAAAACTTCTCATCTGGACCTTCTAGACTATGACAGAGACATTGTTGTTCATAAATACTTGTCAAAATTGTTACTTCTCTAGGAGAATTACAGTAGAATACTCCTATCCTGTCATCTTGCTGATGACAATCTCCTCCAACTCTCATTTATGTCCAGAGCAGATAATAAGTGGGTCATGTATGAGACTAGATAGTGGTTCACATGTCAGTTACTATTTAATATAGAGTCAGTTTTGAGAGAGTAAGCCAAGTCTCAGAGATATCACTTTTACAATTGGTTTTTAAGTATTCCATTTAAACTAGAATTCCAGAGATAATTTTCTCTTACCTAGAAGGAATAGTTACACATCTCTCCTGTGCTGACTTCGAGCTAAGCAATTCTCAATTTCTTTATCATAATGAAATCTCTTTAAATATCATTAGTATTTCCTCTTCCCACAGAATATCACACTGATCTGTTTCAGTGAAATTATGATGATAGGAAATAGTAGTATCCTAGATATCGTGATGAGAAGCATAAGTCATTAAGAGAATATAGGAGATAAACCTGAAAATCTACTTGAGTATTTGAGGATCTAGTGATCTTGGTTACAATGTCACATTATCTTTACTTCTATAAAGAGGCACAGTGCTTAGCAGAACGCTGAGTTTTGGAGTTAGTTCATTCCGTATTATTTATACCTCCTTATAGCCATAGATGGGATGATGATTAAGGATATCAGTCTGGCCTCAGAATTTGGACAAAAATCTCAGTCTTCAGCTTATCTAGGCCTCCGTGTTACCATGTGGATCACTTGGGCTTATTTTCTAACTTGTCCTTGGATTTCAGGAATCTTGTGAAGTTTTGGAACAATACCATGCTCTCAATAGAAAATAATCATTATTCTCTAGAAAAAATACCCCTTGGCTTTGCTACTGAGCCGTGGATGAGGATTTTCCAAGTACACCAAAAACACCATGGGACCTAAGCTTTTCTTCACAAGTTAGTGTGCTCACATCCATCATGTTCTAGCAGTGGACATTTCTAACAATGCAAAATAATGTCCATAATCATACGGCAGTGGTATCACGAAGACCATGCCCATCAGTTCTTAGGAGCACAAGGAAATTGGCTGAAATGGTGTTCAATACTGTTGGAAGTATGTTTCTGACTTTTACAGCACACACACATGCACACACACACACACACACACACACACACACTGCACTGCAGTGTGGAGTTTTCTCTGGACCAGTTGCTTGACAAAGAAAAATGCTTGATTTAATATATATTTTACATCATAGTATTAGTTTGACGCAACTTCCAAACTTGTAGTTATAGTGACTCTATGGGACAAAGGGGGAGAAAATTTTCCCCAGCTGACAAAATGTGTATCTGGTGATCCAGTATCTTGCAGAGGAAGTGTAGAATTATACTATTTAATGCCTCTTGCCTAATGTTTGGTGTCAAAATAAGAGAACTGAAAATTTTTCATTAGAAGAGCAGTAACAAAGAAGTGTAAACTTTATTAACTTGGAAAATGGACAAGATGTGATATTTTGGTTTCATCTGAATATTGACCAAATTCCCTTTAGTGAGGAGTCTCAGTCTGATGCACTCTGTGGCACTTGGACTTTTTTGTAGGCATCTAGAAATGAGTGACTGTGGTGGTTCATCTACACTTGTATATGGGCTCAAAAAAAATGAACTTTCCCCCACCTGTGAAGTTCCAGATTGCCATCAGTGAAAAGAAGTGCTGACCTTTAATACAGTGTATGACGATTAATTTTACATGTACAATTAGGCAGATTGAAGTGCTTGTCCAGAGATTGGTGTGAAGATACTTGCAGGTGTGATTAATACTTACAGTCAGTAACAATTAATCAAAATGAGGTACTCCCTATACTGTGAGTGGAGTCTCATCTAATCAGTTAAACACTGTAAGAGCAAAAATGGAGGTTTTTCCAAAGAAGAGAGAGTTTCACCTCAAGATGGCAATCTAGAACCCCACCTGAGTGTCCAACCTGTTGGCTGTTCTGTGAATTCCAAACTCCAGACCACATCATAGGCTCGTGCTTAAATTTCTAGGCTGCTGGTCTGTCTTACAGATCTACATATGTAAACCTAGCATGGCCCATTTCCTTAAAATAAATCTTATTTCCTTTTCCTCTGTCCCTCCCTTTCTCCTTACCTCTCTCTTTTCTTTTTCCTTCCTTCCTTTTTCCCTCCCTCCCTTCCTTTCTTCCTTTCATCCCTTGTGTTTCTGTGTGTCTTATATCCTGTGGATAGTGATTTTATAAAGAACACTGACATATATAATTTATGATGAAAAGTACACATGGAGGAACAGAAGCTTATGGGTGGGTTTTTGAAATTAATTCTTGGGATTCTGGACTTGGCTGTATTATTGCATAGGTTTAATGGCATTAATAAGTATTTGCACTATAAAGAATGGATTGATATTTTATGCCATGTTGTGAAAATGCACATATTCAAAATCATAAGCTAATACCAATAAGCAGAAAGTTTTGAATGACTATGTTTTTTATATAAAAATTCTGTCTAACTAACAAGCATGAGGAGATGGACTGCTTGTTCCTAACTGTAACAGGATAAATAGTGAAAGAAAAAGATGAGAACATAGATTCAAATTTCCAATTCTGGTGCCTCAGAAATAACTTGAAATTTTCTGTCTGTCTTGAAAGAAGCATTATGTTCTACCACTGCAATACTTAGCTTGCTGAAAGCCTAGAGACCCATCCTGCAAGTGGCTAAATTACAAAACCGGTGGAATACTCAACTTTACAGGGTATCTACTGCTAAAATGCAGTCATTGGTTGGGAAAGAATGAGATCATAAAAATTAGAATAGACACATGTGGGAAAACACTGATGAATGTGGGAAAATGGACTCCTTAATTTCTGATGAGTGTTGTTTGCCAATATAAAGATCTTTTCCACTACATTTAAACAGTAAACCCTCTTTTGTCTGAGGAAGCTGCAACCTGTTCCAGCTGTAGTTGACTCAGAAGAGAATGCTGAGTTTCCCAGGACCTACCTACCAAACAATTTTGGAGTTTACAGTCACATTATGATTTGTATCTAGATGTCTTCCCAAAGCCTCATTCAGTCATGGATGGGGCTTTTCAGAGGTGGTTGCATCTGGGGTGTGTGATGTTGAGATTGATTCACAGTGTGATGCTAGGATTGTAGTATCCTAGCATCTTGGGTGTGAGGGCTACCTGCTATAAGGGTGGGTAGCCTGGTTAGTATATAAAGCATAAAAAGAGGGTGTTTGATTATCATTTGCTACTCACTTCTTACTATTTCACCTCTTTGCCACCTTCTGCCTACCATGAACTGTTTCTCCTCTGTGGTGACCCTTTGTCATGCCAACCTGTATTGGTGCCAGCTAACTATGAACAGAAAACTCTATAAACTGTGAGATAAATAAACCTTTCCCCCTTTAACTTTGGGTTTTGGGTATTTTGCATCAGCAACAAGAAAATTAACTAAGACACCTTATAACCATACTCAGTGCTCCACAGTGCTCTAAGGTTGAAGTGCAAGCTATGATTCAGGAGGAAGTATGTACACACCAAAGGCACAGAACTATTTTTTTCCAAATTTTTGGAAAAGGAAATCCAGGGAATATATCAAGAATGGAAATTAGAAAAATATTGGGGCAACACTAGAAGGAACACACAGACGGATCAAAATAACTCATTGTTCACTAAGGAGAGAAATTGGACTACATCCAAGGAATTAGGGAGATTGGAATGGTCCAGTGGATTCATCATGGATGATTTGCTTTTCCACAGGAGATAAGTGTGGAGTGGACTAGTGGATCTGCCAGAGTAATTTTCACCTCCTAAGAGAGCTCTATGGATGCTCCTTCTGTAAGTCAGATATTGCAATGAGAAATGCTGTCAGTATGGTGTCATCTGTGAATTTTACCATTGTTTATATAACCTAATATGTTTGCCATTTGCCCGCACAGTTTTTTACATTTTATCCCAATCTTCCTCTGCCCTCAGTCAGCATCTCATTGGTTAAGACAGTTTTATGCAGCAGCTCAACTTGGACCCCAAATAGCAATGAACTCTTGGTAATTCTACTTTCACCGGAATAAACTTTTATTCAGCTAACACTATATGGAAATTTTTAGTAGGCTTTTGTCAGACGGAGAGGATGACCTCATGAAAAATTTGACTGCAATCCTACAGAATGCCTTACTCAGTTATCAGGGAAGTTATTTCTTCCATCACAAATAATGCTGTTTTATGGCTTTGTGCCAGTAAATAAGACATTCAGAAGTTATTGAATGTTGGCTTGGAGAGAAACTTTTCATGCTTCTTTTAGCTTCTTATAACTCTTGGCTTTGTTTGGATCTTGGCTGTAAAATAAGTACCAGTCTCTGACTGTTTTCCTATCATCTTCTCCTCTGTCTGTCTGTGACTCTTTTTTCCTGTTCTTTAAAAGTATATTTGTCAGAAAATTTAAGTTTCACTTGGGTAGTCATAAATGATTTTTCTTCATTTCTTAATTTTTATTATATCTGCAAAGGCTTTTTATTTTCAAATAAGGTTATGTTTGCAGGTCCATGACATTAAGATAAGGATATGGTTTTGGGAGGGACACCATTCAATTCTCTATATTTAAACTTTTTTGTATCAAGAGTTTCCTGCATGTTAGTATTCAGTAGCATTGCATTGAATGAGTATGACACTATGTGTTTACCTACAAACTACATGGACAATTGAGTTGTTGTACTGCTATGGGAAGACAGGGCTACTCTGTACATTGGTGGATACCATGTTTTATGTGGACATGTGTTTCTCTTGTGTAAGTGCCTAGAAGGAGAAAAATTTCCAGTTATTTCTCCATGAAATTTTCTCAATAATTTCCTTTGGAAATTCTTGCTGCTGTGGTTACCCGGAATCAGACCTGTGTTGTTTCAGTACTTGGAGAGCTCCAGGCTCTCTCTGGGTTCTCCTTTTCACACTGCATTATGATGAGGGAGCTCTCCATGCAGTCCTTAGGTCAGTTACAGCACTCATTTGTATGTTTCCCTGTGTTGGGGAGTCATTTGTCTATCATGGCTGTTATTAAAAGGCTGCAAAGTGATGAATTTTGTCTGTCTTATTTGTTCAAAAAGGAAAGGAAAATCTGTTGCTGGTACTCTACTAAGAATCACAATACATTTCATTCTTTTCATTTAGACACTTACATTGCATGTTAGGAAAGACACACAAAAGTAGACTTAAATGTAGTATACAAGCCAGGGATTTAGCTCAGTGATTCTGCCACCTTCCTTGCAAGTGCAAGGACCTGAGTTAGATCCCTTGTACCCCCCAAAAATGTAGTATTAAATTTGTTCTTTAAACACCTAGCCACATACTTCAGAATTTGTTTTCTCTTTTCCTGCTTCATATGGAATTAAACCTATTTATCATTTCCAGTAGCATCCTTCTGGCTAATTCTAGGTATTTTTAAAATTCTGACAGTTTTTAAAATTCTCCATCCCCTAAGCATGTGTGTATCATTTATAGCTAGCTGTGTGTACATGTGTGCATTGATGATGTTTTTAATGAAGATTTTTAAAAAGAAATGAGATTTATTCCACAAAAGGTCCTCTCTTTACTGTTTTCTTTGTTGAATTATTACTAATTTTCTCACTAAATAGCAAATACAAAGCAAGAGTGCATTTGAGTACTTTTCAAACAAAACAGCATGCTCACCATATTACACCTCATTATTTGGTTTGATTATATACATTAGCAAATTTCCTGTGAAAAATACCCACGGCTTCACTAAAATTGGCTCTTATTGTTTCTGAAGATAATCTCTAATGCAATATTATTGCAAAAATTTTATGAGACATTAAAATTGAACATTCTCTTGGGAAATCTAAAATCAATTCGTTTTTCACCCCCCCACCACCAAATAACAGCAGTTTAAATAAAATCACTTGAAGCTGTGATGGGAACTTGCTGCTCCCAACCCCCAACACCCAGGCCTTCATTGGAGGAGACTGGTGAGGAACATCCAGCTAAACAGGTACCTTTGCAGCATCCCCCCCCAAACCCCTGTGGTGCTCTCAGGCTGCCTGGTTGTGCCAGTACCTGGATACACACTGCAGTGGCCCAGATGCTCATAAAGGCCATTTTTTTACTGAGTTCCAGAAGATAGAATGGAAGTGAACAACTTCAATAAAGGCACAACAGACTTCTGTAGTTGGTAAATTGGAGAAATCACTACCTTGCATCAAAACTTGGACTATCTTCAGGGGGACGGCAGTGGGAACCTGTAGTAGAACCTTGCAGAGTTCAACCCTGCAGGAGGTCAAGGAGCTCAACTCTCTTCTTCCTTCACTCAATTGTCATTAGTTTCAAAGGAAAGTGAGTACAATTTATAGCTTCCCCGTTAATGTTAAGTTGTTCTATTACTATCTTTGTTCTTGCACTCTGTCTTTCCCTCTTTTCTTCATCAGTTTTCTAGAGTTTGCATGATCATCCTGTGTCCTCTGGCTTCACTTGAAACCTTCTCCTATTCTTCTACCTATCTATTCCTCTCCTCCCAACTCTTTCTAAGCCCTCATCTTGAAGGGTAAAGTTGATATATTGAAGAGTTTCCTCACTATAAACATATTTTGGGCTGGTCCTCACTTTTGTTTTAATTCACATGGTTAAAGGTGAAAGATTAACAACTACTGCAAGTGGTTAATTTCTAAACTGTGCTTGATGCTATTGTGTTTCTGATCATATCATTTGGGCTAAAGGGTTGTGATTGATTTAATGAATTGTCCTTTCTGATATTATGAAAATGAGAGTGTCTCTGGGTCATTAGAGACTCAAAACCTAAACATCAGCTGTATCAGGAAGATCAAAGTACTAACCCAGGAATTAAACCAAGGACAGCCCAAAAACAAAAATAAAAATGAGGAAACACTTAAGCAAGTCACAGATATGAACTTCCTGTTCACCAATGGCAATTCTAGGGAAAATGAGGTGGAAAACTCTGACAATCAACCGCCAGGACACCCTGAACTCATGGCACAGGAAGTAACATAACAGATCAATTAGGCTCTAGAAAAATTCAAAATGGAAATAATTTCCCAGATAACTACATGGTGAGAAGAATGAAAGACATGATTAGAGATTCTAGAACAGAAACTACCGAAAAAATATACATGACTCAGAACCATGATAGAACTCATGAATGCCCAGTGTAGGAAAGCAATGGAAACCATGAAACAAATTCAAACAAATATACAGGAGATTAAAATCTCTACTGAAGCATTTACAGCAGAATGAATGAATGTGAAGATAGAATTTTAGATATAGAAGGAAGGATTGCAGTCAGTGACCATGAAAAGAGAGATCTTTTAAAAACAGTAGGGATTGTTATAAATCAATCCAATAACTCTTAGATGATGCAAAGAAGCATAACATAAGACTGATAGGAATCCAGGCAGTAGCAGGAAAAAGTACAAATGACTTAAAAAATTGTTCACAGAATTAATGAGAGAAAACTTCCCAAACAGAGGGGGAAGAATTTGACATACAGATAAGTGAGACATATAGGACTCCAATTAGCCATGATAAAAAAATCTATACCTAGACATATGATAGCCAAGATCCCAGAAACTCAACAGAAGAACAAAATGCTACAAGCAGTTAGAAAAAAATAAACAAATCACATGCAAAGGAAACCCCATCAGAATCACAGCAGACATTTCAGTACTAACCCTCAGGTCAACGAGAGCCTGAAGAGAGGTATTTCAAGCCCTAAGAGAAAACAAACTCCAAGCTAGACTGATGCATCCTGCAAAGCTCTCTTTTAAAATGGATTTGAAAATAAGATACTTCCATGACAAAGAACACCTGAGAAATTTTATGAATACCAAGCCAGCACTACAAATAATTCTAAACAATATCCTGGAAAAAGACAATGAAGGTCACAGCACCATGAGGCCCCACAGAGCAAATCAATTAGGAAAGGCAAACAACTAAATAGAGAGGGGAAAAATTAAAAAGAGCCAACAACAGGACAATATCATGACAATGATGTCAATACATAGCAGTTACAGCCATCAATGTTAATGTCCTCAGTTCACCAATCAAACGAAATAGACTGGCAGAATGGATTAAGAAGCAAAACCCAACATTATGTCATATGGAAGAAACACACCTAGTTCAAAATGCAGTTCATAGACTGAAACTGAAAGGTTGGAAAACACTTTTCCATGTGAAAGGAGCCCAGAAAAAAGCAGGGGTAGCTATCTTACTTGCAGACAAAGTAAATTTCAAACCAAAATAGACTGATACAGAGAAGGCCACTACATCCTTGTAAAGGGAATAATCTAAGAGGAAGAGATGACAATCATAAATATATATGAACCAAATATGAATGCCTCCACCTATATAAAACAAAACAAAAATTAAGAGATGTGAAAAACCAAATAAGCAATAATACAATTGTAGTGGGGGACCTAAATACCCCACTGTCACAAATAGATAGATCATCTAGACAAAAAGTCAACAACAAATTACTAGAACTGAATCAAGCTTTGAACAAATGGACTTAATAGACATCTACAGAATGTCCCACCCTACAAAATCAGAATATACATTCTTTTTGGCTGCACATGTGTCATTCTCCAAAATAGAACACATACTAGCTCATAGAAAAGGTTTAAATAAATACAAAGGAATCAAAGTTATTCCATGTGTATTAGCAGAACATAGTGCAATTAAGCTGAAGATCAATAGCATAAGAAACTGCAAGAACTGCACAAACACATGGAAATTGAACAATATTCTCCTGAATAATCAATGGGTCAGAGAGGAAATTAAAGAAATCAGTCAGTTTTTACACATAAATGATAATGCCAATACAACATACAGCAATCTATGGGACACAATGAAAGCAGTTCTATGTGGAAAATTCATAGCAGTGAATGCCCACACTAGGAAAACAGAGTGAGCTCAAATAAAAAACCTAATGATGAATCTTATGCTCCTAGAAAAAGAAAAGCAATAAAAACCCAAATCTCATAAAAAAGATGAAATTATAAAGATCAGAGCAGAAATCAATGCAATGAAAGTAAGGGGAATGATACAAAAATCAATTAGTAGAAGAGTTTGTTTTTCAAAAGAATAAATAAAATCGATAAACTCTTGGCCAACCTTGTCAAACAAAAGGAAAGAAAAGGCTCAGATCCAGGCAATCAGGAATGAAAAAGGTGGAATCACAGCAAATTCAGCAGAAATCGAAAGGATCATTAATACCTACTTCAAGAACCTGTACTCTAATACAAAGGAAAACACAGAAGAAATGGACAGATTTCTTGATACATATGAATTATCTAAGTTGAACGAAGAACATAAAAAAATTCTGAACACCCTAATTACAATCAGTGGAATTGAAAATGTAATGAAAATTTCACCAACTAAGAAAAGCTCATATTCTAATGGATTCACTGCTAACTTCTGCAACACATTTAAAGAACTACTGCCACTACTCTTTAAATTTTTCAATGAAATTGAAAGGGAAGCAATACTTCCAGAGTCATTCCTGGAAGCAAGTTTGATTTCCAAATCAGGGAGAGACCCAACCAAAAGAAAACTATAGGCCAATCTCCTTAATGAATCACAGATGCAAAAATCCTCAATAAGATACTGTCAAACAGAATTCAGAGAGTCATCAAGAAGATCATACACCCTGACCAAGTCAGATTTATCCCTGGGATGCAAGGATGGTTCACATATGTAAATCAATAAATAATTATTTATATTAACAAAGTCAAGGATACAAAACACATGATCATCTCAATAGATGCAGAAAAAGCATTCAACAAAATTCAACACTCATTCATGATTTAAAACCCTGAATAAAATTGGAATAGATGTTCCTTATCTCAACTTGACAAAGGCTATGCATGGAAAACCAACAGCCAACATCATATTAAATGGCCCAAACCTGAAAACCTTCAATTTAAAATCAGGAATAAGACAAGGATTTCCACTATCACCACTCCTGTTCAATATAGTTCTGGAAACATTAGCCATGAGAAAGAAATTAAAGCAATAAAGATAGAAAAGGAAGAACTTAATTGACACTCACTTTTAGTGGAGTAGCTGGATACAAGGTCAACACTCAAAAAATAATAAGCTTCTTGTACACAAATAACAGACTAACTGAGAGAGAAATTAGGATACAATTCTTTTCACAATAGCATCCAAAAAATTAAGTATCTAGGAATCAATCTGATGAAGGAAGCAAAAGACTTCTACACTATAAACTACACAGCACTCTGAAAAAAAAAAAAAGATCAAAGAGGATATAAGGAAATGGAAAGATATCCCCTGCTCCTGGTAGGAAGAATCAACATAGTGAAAATGGCCATACTACCAAAACTGCTATACAGATTACAGTACACTTCAGAGAACTACAGAAAATAATCCAAAAATTCATTTGGAACAAGAAGAGACCTAGAATAGCAAAAACAATTGTAGCCAACAGAGACATGGCAGGGGGTAACACAATCCCCATCTTGATGCTGTACTACAAAGCTACTGTAATAAAAGCAGCATGGTACTGGCAAAGAAACAGACCAGAGGCTCAGTGGAATAGATTTGAAGATGCAGAAATAACTCCAGATGTACTCAGTTAACTGATCTTTGACAAAGGAGCCAACCATCCTCAGTGGAGGAAAGATAGCCTCTTTTAAAAATTGTGTTGGAAAAACTGGATTTCATCCTGTCAAAGATTAAAACTAGACTCTTATTTTTCACCATGTATGAATCTAAAGTCCAAGTGGATTAAAGATCTAAATATCAAAACAGAAACACTAAACTTTCTGGAAGATAAGTTAGGTAGAACTCTTGAAGACACTGTCATAGGAAAAGGCTTTATGAAAAAATTCTCAGTAGCACGGGAACTAGCAGAAAGAATCAACAACTGGGATCTCATCTTATTGAAAAGCTTCTGCACTGCAAAAGAAACCACCAACAGGGCTAAGAGAAAACCCACAATTTGGGAAAATATTTCACCACCTTCTCCTCAGACAAAGGACTATTATCTAGAATATATAAAGAACTCAAAAAAATCAGACCCGCAAATATAAAGACCCGATTCAAAATGGGCATCTGAAATGAACAGGCATTTCTCAGATAAAGAAGTAAAAGCAGCAAATAAATATATGAAAAAAGGTTCATCACTGGTCATTCGAGAGATGCAGATGAAAAAATCAAAGAGATTCCACCTCACCCCAGAAAGAATGGCTGCTATCAAGAAATCTACCAATAACCAATGTTGGCAAGACTGTGGGAGAAAGGAACCCTTCTCCATTATTGGTGTGAGTTCAGACTGTTGCAACCCCTATGGAAATCAATATGGAGATACCTCAAAGATCTAGGATTACGGGTTCCATTTGTTCGAGCTATCCCTCTGTGGAGTATCTTTCCAAAAGAGTTGAAAGAATTATGCCACAGTGATATGCATGCTCCCATGTTTATGCGGCACAGTTTGTCATAGCTGAAACTTGGAAACAGCCCCACTGCCCATCAGTTGGAGAGTGGATAAAGAAGATGTGTTTTTTTCTATAAGATGGAATACTACTCAGCCATAGACAAAGAGAAACTAGAGTCATTCTTGGTCAAATGGGTGCATACTAAAGCCATATTCTAAGTGAAATAAATAAGACAAGCATGTATAAATACCAAATAGTTTCTCTGGTGTGATAAACTAAAAGTGTAAGTAAGATCCAAGTTGTATCACTGATAATGTGAAATAGGAAGAAAAGGGCTAAATTTGTAAGGGAAGAGGGAAGGGCAGGGGAAATGATAAGGGAAAGCAAAAATGTGAGAAAATGAAAAAATGGAAACAAAGTCTTTGTAAATAGGAGAGGGTAGAGGGGGTGAAGGGAGGGTAGGGGTATGGGGAAAATTGAGAACCAAGATCTGTCATGTAAAGGTACAAGATCCCAGTGATGACTGTAAGTGTGCTTTATACCTAAAAAGTATCAATAAACTCAATGAGAAAAATAAATAAATAAAATCACTTGAATATATTTAGAAATTGAAAGAAAAATTACAGAGTTCAAATCTATAGGCCAATATAAACTGTGATAGAATTATATGTATGTGTTTTTGTGTGTGAATGTTGCACATATAGGAAAGTAAATGAATATATACTCATGCATAAATATTTCTAAAAATAATATTTTGCTATATTTTATATTATAGTACTTTATGTTTTATTTCTATTTTTATTATATTTTCAGCATTTCTAAAGTACCCTTTAACATATATGAAGGAAGCTATATAAAATACATTATGTAAATATGAGGGTAAATTTAAATATACATTCAATTGATCTAAATAATGTATTGGGTAATATATTGCATTAAGGGGAAAGATTGTGTTTTTTGATATTGTGTAATACTGGCCCTTAGTAATATATGTTATCTAAAAAGTGAAAGAATAAAAGGAATTCTCCAGTAAATATATGTTTAGAACTTTAGTAGTTTGCTTTTTAAAGTAATGCTCACAAAGTATTACATGCTGACACATAAAACCACTCAGGCAAAAGTATGAATATGATTTAGTTAGAACAACTGAAAATATCACAAGTTAACACCAAACAGCTTTTTTGTGCAGCCTATGTACCATCTGTCAAAATATTTGTAGGGGTCAATTACAAGGTGGGATTTCCTAATGTGTCTTAAATTTTTAAAGTTTTAAATTGTCTTATTTGTCAAACTCATTCTCTGATTTTTAACACAGTCTTTCATGGATTTACTTTTCTCCCATTAAAATAATGTATAGTGTTCAGTGTGGAGTTTGAATTATCAGACACATTCATTTTAAATCATCAGTTTATTTATGGAAATGATTTCTTAATTCAACCATCTTATTGCCAGTCAATAAAGAGGATGCTTATGTTTCATGTTTTGTCCTCAAATTTGATATCACCAGTTGCATTGTTTAATCTTAAGCACTTTAGAGTTGGTGGTGCAGAGAACAGATGAAAGCAGTGCAATGCCCAGACCTCCCTTCCCAAGGATCCTTGCCTGCTGCAACAGCTCCTGGCTTTTCTCTCACCCTTGTCATGATGAGCCCATCTGTGTTGAAAATATCAAGCATTTTATTGTTAGTTGGGAATGCATTCAGTAGCCCTACCTACTGAGCCTAACTACTTTAACCACACAACATTCCACAGAGTGGTGGTTGCTCTCCCAGGATCACGCGGCTGACTGGAAACTGCAGCTTGCTGTCCCTGATAGAAACCACCCCACAGCAGAGCACTGTGGTCCATGTGAGGAGCCCAGAGAAGTACATGGTCAAACTTTCTATGATTTCTACTTGCAGGCATGTTGCTTTTAACGCATCGTGAAGTTAAGCTATCCTAAATTGAAGACCACCTGCACTTAGATTTTTGGGCAAGGCCACTTATCTGTCTGCTTAGAAAGCTCTCCAACCCTGTGACCTTCCCATTGCAACCCCTCTGGTGAGCTCACCCTATGAGAACACAGGCTCCCAAAGAAGCACTTCCCACAGGATGGATTCTTTCTGCTTGAGTTGCCTGTGTCTGGTGCAAAACAGAGTTCACACTTGGCACTTGAGAGAATGGGTCTGGTAGCTGGGCTCTCCACTGCCCTTGACCCCCATCCATATCCCCTCCATAGAGAGTTGTCATTTCCAAGCCTGGAAGTTTTTTAAGTGGCCCCTAGAAAGAACACACATCCGTGATTTTTTAAAAAATGTGACTCTGTAGAACAAATAGAAACCTATTGTCAAAGGGCTCTCATCCCCAATATTTGATAGGTTTTTTTAAATCATTGAACTATTTCTAAATTTAATACAGATGAAAATTTTTGATTGAAAATTTCCATGGAATTTTAACCTCCACATTCCTCTCTGACAGGCAAGGACTAATCATCTTCCTCATCATCCCACTACATAATGGGATGCTTACCTCCTCACGGCCCATGGTGGGCACAGTGTGGAAGAAATTGCATGATCTTATGCAATAATTTCCAACTATAATAAATTGAGAGAAATGTTGTAGGATTATTTGGCAGCTAATTCTTTGCCTGGAAAACTCTTCCAATTTTAGTATATGTGCTGCCAAAGCTAGCACAGGGAAAACTCTTCCTTAAAAGAACCTAGGATTTATATACTCTCTATTCAAAATCATCACTGACTATGATTCTTTTCTATATTTATTTAATTCTCCTTGAAATTATGTGTTAACCAACTTTCTGTCAGCATAACAAAGTACCTAAAGAATCAACTTACAGGGAGGAAAAGTTGATTTTGGATCAGTTTCAAAAGTTCCAGTCCATCAACACTTGACCTTATTGTTTTGGACCTGTGCTGGGGTAGGACATCATGGTGGGTGGGGATGGGGGAGCTTTCTGCCCACCTCATGGCAGCTGAGAAACAGAGAGAAGAAGGAGGAGGAGCAGGAGGAGGCGGAGGCGCAGGAGGAGAGTGGAGTACCTTTTGGGATCCCTTCATGCCCACAATGACCTAACTTTCTGCCCATCCTTATTTTCCCATGGGCTGGGGACTTTAAACATGTGGTCCTTTGGAGAACACTAAAGACTCAAACGATAGGTAGATGATTTACAACTCCCTATGTTGACCCATACCGGATTCCCCAGCTCTCTCTCTGTACTGATGGAGCACCTTTCTTTCAGAGGGTTTCAGCCTTATAATCCAGAGAGTGTCTATGGTACTGCTGCTTTCACACCAGCAAAGCTGAGCTGTGCTTTGCCCCACCTCATGACAAAGTGTTCTTTTCTTGTTGTTGTTGTTGTTGTTTTGTGGGTTTTTTTTTTTTTTTTTTTT
>NW_022900921.1:46285321-46290150 GCF_012274545.1 Fukomys damarensis
CAGGATCTCACTGTGTAGTTGAGACTGCCCTGGAACTCACTATGTAGCCCAGACTGGTCTCGAACTCACAGTGATCCTCCTGCCTCAGCCTCCTGAATGATGGGATTACAGGCATGCGCCACCATGCCCGACAACAAAGTACTCATTTTAAAACTAAGAAGCTCAATATTTCTTCCCCTGTATTAAATTTCCTTCATGGGAATCTCCCTAGATTTCATCCTCTGGGTCCATCAAGTTTCAGCTTCCCCAAGTATACCCTACCTGCTCTATCCCTGTGGTGCTAGCCAGAGCTGGTAACAGGGCTCAGCAACATTGACTCCCCAAAGCCCAGGACTCAGGATCTCTCTCTATGATGGGTGTTGTCATTTCAGAGGGAAGGGAATGATGTGGAATGGGCTGCAGCAAGGCTGATGGAAAGGGGAGAATTGGTCCAGGCTGGATGCCTACTGGCAAAAGCACATATTTTAAGCTTCATGGATTCAGATGATGGCTTGAGAAGAAGGGGTAGATTCAATAGACTGCTGAGGCTGTGGGTTGCCATTGGATGACTTCTGAGCTGGTCACTGCTGTCCAGGTGCTCACCTGATTATTGCTGTCCTAAGGTAGATAGTGTGTGCAATAGGACACCAACATCAAATGTTAGTCTTTCTGGGAAAGCTGAAGAGAATAACTAAATTTAAAAAAGCAACAATACCAAGTTTCTCTCCTTGCCTGAGGAGCTCACTTTGTCACAGACTTCTCCTGCCTCTCTGCACTTGGTAAATTCTAGCCCAGCCCATCTCATCTTAGAGGCTACCATTTTAGGTAGACTGCAGAGCCCCCAGTTCTAGGTCAGCACCTCCCCAGGGAGCTCTAGTGATGCTCAGTTACTTTCCTTTCCTGGGTCTGTATCGTACTGAACTACAATTCCATGTGTGACTGTATGTCTGCACAAGACCCTATTGCTTGGACATGTCTGTGTTTAGCTTTGTGTTTCCATCCTCATCAACAACAAAAACGTCTGTTCAATAAGTAGATAATATGCACAGGTTACAGTTTGTTCCTTCCTCCCTACCTCTTACTTAGTACTAAAGATGGGTGAAACAAGTTGCTTTTCACTAATGTTTTAACAGAAGAAAGATAAGAAAGTCTATTCAAGTTAAAACACACTTGCTATGAAATATAAGTGAGCCCACTATCAAGAAATCAACCAATAACAAATGTTGGCGGGGTTGTGTGGGGAGATAGGAACCCTTCTCCATTGTTGGTGGGAGTGCAGACTGGTGCACCACTAAGGAAATCAATATGGAGATACCTCAAACAACTAGGATTAGAAGTCCCATTTGACCCAGGTATTCCTCTGAATTACAAGAATCACACCACAGCAATATATGCTTACCCATGTTTATAGCAGCACAACTCATAATAGCTAAAATTTGGAATCAGCCCAATTGTCCACCAACTGGAGACTGGATACAGAAGATGTGCTGTTGCTGTTGTTGTTGTTGTTGAGATATATATATATTTTTTCCCAATGGAGTACTACTCAGCTATAAAAAATGAGAAACTACAGATATTTATAGATAAGTGGATGCACAATAAGGCCATACTCTTAAGCGAAATTAATGACACACATGTGTAAATACCAATAGTTTCTCTGGTGTGAAAAACTAAAAGTGTAAATAAGGATCAAAATGTATAATTAATATTGTATAGTAGGAAGAAAGGGTCTAAAAGAGTAGAGGAATAGAGAGTGGTAGGGGAAAGGTAAAAAGGGAAAAGTAAAATATGTAAAAAGGATAAACAAGGAAACAATGTTTTTGTAAACAGGGAAAGGTGGAGGGGGTGAAGGGAGGGCTGGGGAATGGGGAAAAATTAAGGACCAAGATACATCATATAAAGATACAAAATCCCAATGATGGATGTGACTGTACTTTATACCTAAAATGTACCAATAAACAATAAAAATATATATAAGTGAACCCAAATTAACACGTAATAGACTCAGTATGTTGATCATCTATGGATGAATTAGAAATAGTTTAGAATGGTGAAGGAAAATATGAATCAAATATAAGAGAATATTATGTGGAGTGTGCATGTGTATGCATGTGTGTGTGTGTGTGTGTGTGTGTGTGGCAGAGAAAGCTAGGGTCAGGTATACATGTACAGACACACAGACTTAGAGAATACCATTCCCTTTTTTCAAGAGAATTTTGGCATTACTAGCTCTACATAAAATAATTTACACGGAGTGTCCAGTGGAGAAAAAAATAACTTCTGATTAGGTTAATTCAGAGGGTTTCAGCATAATAATTATAAATAATGCTGCTGACAAACATCTTCACAGGTCACCAAAAGATAATAAATATGCAATATTCATAAGCCAACTGCACACCATGGTAAAACAAAGTATAATTCTTAATTTTAAAGTGTTGATATTCATCTCTAATGTTAGTTAAAATTTGTGTAAAATAGTTATAAACAATAAATTTTTCAATAAAGATGAAAAGTTTAAGATATTTTAAGGATCTGTAATTTAAATGTTAGTTTGATAATATTTCATTAAATATTTAAAGCAAAAGACATCCTAAATTATGTTTTATTGAAAATATTTCGGCTTTTAAAAGTCTATTAAAATTTCATATTCAAAAATCAACTGAAAACATTTTTTAGTGAATATGATATCTCAACATTTTTCAATTTGCTTATCTTTAAAATAAATTGCCGGATACTGTGGGATGCATTAAATGTGTTTTCTATCTAAATGGCATCATAATTTACACTTATATAGATACAATGAATATATTTGTCAAAAATACTAATTTGTTACAAATTCACTTAAAATAATTGTGTATAATTTTTAAACACGATGGTAGTCTGTAAGATATTTCTCTACATTTCTTAGTGATTTGTTTAGCATAGTAAAATACTCAGACAGATTTACTCAAATTGTCTACCTTGCTTGTAGCTTCATGATCGTGGTCCTGGGATCATGTTTAATAAGGAGGCTGAGAGAAGACATGTAACATGCCACCTTACTCAGTTCTGCTGCATGTAGACCTTTTCCTAAAGTGTAGTTCAAGGCAAAGTTAAGAGCTGCAAGATTTTTGAAGTGATTTTAACTCTGACTTTGTGCTCTCTCTCCTGTCTAAGCAATCACCTGAAACATTTTCCCCTGGAAGTATTTTACTTTGAGATGAACATGAAAGAAAAGAAATATCTACTCAATGACACTGGATTTTCTTAGCTATAAAATATATAAAAATCTTCTATTTTCACTGAAAAGAGTTTTGTCCTTTTATTTATTTGTTTCTTCTGGGTAACATTTTGGCCATTCTCTTAAGATCATGATACACAGTGTATTAACTACTATTATTCTCTAATTATTTTGTTATGAAATTGTTTTATTTTTTCATAGAAGAGTGCCTCTTGTGTTTTCTTTATTAATCCATACTTCTATTATAGTAAAATACAAATATGAGTATATATTAAAATACATAAAACCTAAGTTTTAAGGATTTGTTTTCCATTTAACTCAGAAACCTATATGTCATACTGAAGAGTGAAAGTTACAAAGGAAAAGTTAGTGGATTAATTGTACAGCATTTATTATGAATGTGGCATATATGGAAGAAGTAAATTCACATTGTCACAGAAATTGATATGAAACAATATTCTGGTGTTTAACTAGCTTTTTCTAAAATGCTTTCCAAAATCCATGCGACCAATCCTTCATTATTTTTTTTCATTCTTTTTTTTTTTTTTTAATTTTAATCCTGGGGATCTAACTCATGTCCTTGCACTTGTGAGGCAGGTGGCAGAACCACTGAGATAAATCCTTAGCCACTGATCCTTCATTTTTAAATGATGATTATTTGGGGGAGCACATCCTATGTCTAATAGGATGCTTCAGATAGGCGAGGTCTATTTGTTTGTCTTTCATTTAAGAACTTGTGTTACCTCTTTGAAATTACATTACTGTAGACTGATGAGAAATTACATCTGTAGAGTGTGAATGCTTCCCCTCCAGACTGGAAACTGTTGGAGGTTGCATCTCTCTGTCCTTACCAGCCCCTCAGAGAATATGTGCTCCACAGTGCCAGCCCAGGAAAGACCCAAAGCCCAGATTCCAAGGACAGTTTGTACTGACTGCTATTGTTTTTGCACTATCCTCAAATCTAAACATCTTAAGTTGAAACATCATATGTAGGGAACCTTCTATGTCCTAATAACTGTGACCAGTACTTAATACAATGGAAAGTTCTCCAAGCAGCACCAACACACACCCTGTGTGCACTTCCTGGAAGGGACTCATCAGGACCAAGCCTCCCTGTGGTGGAGGAGCACCAGAGCTCTCTTTCCTTGCCCAGTCTACACCAGGCAGCCAATGCCAAATGGATGGGTGGTGGCTGCTAAGTTGTGTCCCTTTAAAAGTCCTCTGGCTTCCTTCCTTCCTTCCCTGTATCCAAGATCCTGCTCTTAGAGTTCTCACTGGGCGACAAAGTCAGGCAATGATGAAGCGAAGGCACATTTGGCATGAATGTGATGAGGAAAGGGAAAGTCATCCACCTTTATGCCTTGGAGCTGGAGAAACCCTGTAATATCGCAGCTTTTAGCACCCTATCTGTCTCCTAGTCCTGCAAGCACACCAGCAGCTCCTTGATTAGAAGTTATGCAAGCCTGGAACCCAATTCTGACAAGCTCAGGATCCCAACATGGGGTCCATTTTTCTTACTCATGTTTGATTATCTTTCTACTCATTTTCCCTGCTCTGTTTGTTTCTTAATTTAAGTATAATATGATTAATCAAAAATTGAACTATTATTTTGTAAATTGTAATAATGTCA
>NW_022900921.1:46290315-46367308 GCF_012274545.1 Fukomys damarensis
TGTGTGTGTGTGTGTGTGTGTGTGTGTGTGTGTGTGTACTGAGACAGAGAGGGAAAGGCAGAATGGCTGATTAGAAAGAGCTCACTGTCAGTTTCACAAGGTTCTCTGCAGCACACCAGCCACATTCATACTCTCATTATCTCTCCTTCCTCTCTCTATCTTCAGTCTCTTCTAGCTCTGATATATTTTTCACACTTCTCCCCATAGTGACCTTTATAAAATGCAAATTTGATCTTGTTTCTCCCATGCTCAAGGTCTTTCAGGACAACACAACACTTTCTCAGCAGGCTTCCAGCCCAACTCAGCCATCCCAGTTGACTCACTGCCTGCTTGCCTGAGCTCTGCTTATCCCAAGCACCTGCTGGTTCTGTCGCATTGCTGACCCTCAACCCTGCATTTGTGGTCACTGCTTTCTGCACTGGAATAGTTTGTGCTCATCCCCACCTCTGCCTGCTCCATGAAATGATGATGATGATCTTCTTGGCAGAAGCCCCATGATGTTCCTCAGAAAAAGATTATCAAATGTGTTTTGATTTATGATAAATTCTCAAGGTTTAGGGTGTGGTGAATGCTCTCTAGCTTTTCAAAATGAGAAACCTAAATGCTTACAGACTATATTTCAGGAAAATGAAATGATTTAAGTACATGGACTAAAAAATTTCTCAGGAAAACTGGCAACAGCTGTCAAAAGGATGGCTTCATCACTATGACAGCCTTCTCTGCAACAACCTATTTTCATTCATGATCTGGAGATTGCTCATTTTGTTATCTTTGACTTTTGGACTCTTCTGATGTCCAGCTTTTCTAAAATCCTAATTTACATAGGGAAATGCCACCAGATCCCTCTTTAGCATTTACATCTTGCACTGGTACGTTCATATTTCTTGAAAATACAAGGCATTTATTTCTGGGAGACAGAGATTCCTTCATAACCTCTCTTAGCCACAGTTACATGCAAAGCTGTTGTAGACTAGATGACTGTGACCTTGCAATACTTATGTTCTGGAATCCTCACTCTGCGTTGGAAATGGGCCTTGGGGAGGAGATCTGGTCATGAGAACAGAAACCTCATGAGCAGAATCGGAGGCCATGCCATAAAGGCCCCAGATATCATCTTTGCCTCTTTTATTACAAGAGAACATGGTGTGAAGATGCCAGATACAAACCAGAGTTGAGTCCCTAGTAGACACTTAATCTGCTGGCACCTTGATCTTAAATGTTACAGTCTCTAGAACTGTGACAAAGAGTAATCTCCTGTTTATAAGCTCTCAGTCCTTCATTACAGCAGCCCAAAGGGACCAAAGCAGAGGCTGTGAATAACTAATATGTACAGAAGAAAGAAAGAACAGTCCAAGGGTGGATGTGGCAGGCTCTTCTCATGGGTACAAGGATGCCAGTTTCCTTCCTTGCTAAGATCACTGTCTGCCTTCCCACAGGATAGATTGGAAACTAGGGAGGAGCAAAGAATGTGGCATTGAACAATGGGGTAGAGGGGATAAGAGCATCTCGCTGTCTCATTGTCCTCTACAGTCTAGGAGTGGGAGAGTCCTCATGGCCAAACAAAGCCATCTGGATATGATATGAATAACTGTGCCCTTCTTGTTGGTTTACCAGAACTTCCACAAAGTTACTCATGCAGAAGAACATCACTTCTTTTTTTTTTTTTTTTTTTTTTTTTTTTGGGTACCGGGGATCAAACTCAGGTCCTTGTGCTTGCAAGTCTGGCAGCGGAACCACTGAGCTAAATCCCTGGCCCTGAACATCACTTCTGTGGTCATAATCTTGTGAAATGAAAAACATCATAGTTTTAGTCTAAGACATTCACAGAAAGAAAGCAAAGGCAGGTGGCCACTTCTTCAGAGGCTTGGTGAATTAGAAATTTTAAGACCTACATCCTTTCTCTTAAAGAATTTTTAGTGGTCCTAAAGGACATCTTCATCTAGAAAATCTAAAATCTTTGTGAAATAAAGACATAAAAACAACTCCTAGGAAAACATGTCTCCAGAGACCTTCAAAGAAGCCAAGACAAGAAACCAAGGGATTACACATGACTGCTTTGGAGAACAGGGCCTCCACACTTTATTTTCATTCCTAGTGTGAAAGGCTGTCTTCTTCATTTTTCCCAAGCACATCATCTTCCCTCTCAATATCAGTACAATCCCAGCGTGAAATGAATGAATTAGAAATTAAAATAACACTGCAAGCCAGCACAGGGCCAGATGTGGACATAAAGGTGAGGGTAGTCGATGCTAAACTTGCTGACGGTACTATCACATGGTGACCACGTTGACACTGAGCCTGGTGAGAGGGTAGGTGGATCATATGGGAGGCTGGAAATAGTAAAGGGCATCAGGGACATGTAAGAGAGTTGAGGAAAGACTGAAATCCCCACTGCTTCATGGTGACACGGCATAGACACTCGGCACCGTGGCCCATCAGAGTGACTGTGGGTTGAAGACAGATGCAGGTGCACACAAGATGGAGAGAAAACCAGTACTGGGGAGACATTCACCTTGATCATTTCTAAAACTCCAGCAGAAATAACTAAATGGCAGGGGCTGAGGCCTTATGAGAAATATTGCCGAAGAGGATTTTCCTTAGGCACGGAGGCCTGGAAATAGCACCTGGCTTCTCTAAAGATTCAGAGGAAAAAAATGGGAAATGTACAATTGATCTGGAAAGTAAACAAGGACTTCTGTATTTAATGAATATTGACTGTTTTGAGCATAGAAAAGTCTCAGAAATTAAAATATATCTAGATACTTTAGAATTTAAAATATATAAGGAAGGAACTTTAGCTTAGGTTTACCTCTTAATAAGAGTACAAAGAAATGGAATATTTGAAATATGTAAGGAAATACTGTTTTCATACATCCTAAACCACTTTGTACACATTCCCATTTTTAAAATGCATGTTAACTGAAAGTAAATTTGAACTACTTATTACCTGACATTCTATAGGAATCTTAATGAGAATAAAAGTTTCTCTTGTTTTAAAACAGTACAAAGGTTTCAACTCTTGTACTACTTGGTTTCATGCAAGTTCATACTGAAGAATTTAATTGGCTTAATTGACTTTTCCTAATTGGTTTAAGATATTATGGATTTACTTCCTATTTAAGAAATTTATACTTTCTCCACATTTTTCTTCAAAGTTTTTTCAAATACGTAAGTAGAGGCAACTCAAGTTATTGGAAAGGTGAAGGTCATTGTTATTTTTCTCTCTCTTTTAAACAAAGCTAGAGATTGAGCTCGATACATTAAAATAAGCAGCACTGATTGAAGTATCTTTGGTGTTTATTTGAAGAAGGTGGACCTTTCCTAGTACAGGCCTTCACGTCTTCAAGCACATGGACTTGTCTGGTGCAAGTCCACTCCAATATTTTAAACAGATACAGAAAATTATTCAAGTTGCTTCTATATGGAAAAGGTTACATACATAATGACCAAAAAACTAAATTCCTAATTTCTCTTGCATCCATCAGCATATCCAAACTTAGCACTCCAGGACTATTCAAATTGCCCAGCTCCTTCTGTGCCCTTGGTTCTTGACTGTTTTCCAATAGTGTCTCATTTGCACTGTGCTCTTCAGAAGCCTCCCCAGGCCCAAGCACCTCAGACGACTTATAGTCCAGGTCCCAACCTCCCTGCCCTCCCCACCCACTGAGGCCTCCCAGCTCCTTCTCTAGAAGAAAAAAACCTGCTCAGTGGTCCTGAGTAGACTTCTCTCTGTAATTTACATTTGTTCCAGGACAAATGAACGTGTATACACACACACACACACACACACACACACACACACAAACACACACTATACACATAAAACTTTATGGTAAAAACAGATAGATTAATTTTTGGATGATGAGATGCTACGAAAACCTATGAGATTTCCTATCAGTTTATTACCTTTATCCCTTTGTTGGAAAATAAAACAGAGATAAAATACATCTTTAGTTATAAAAGGAAAAGTGTGTGCGTGTATGTTTGTGTGTGATTTGATTTTGTTCATTAAATTTCAAAAAAACCCCATGTAATATACATGTTTGTAATTATTAAAAATGCTCCATGTTTTATATTTGCATCTGCTGTTCTGTAAAGCATACGCTAGCTAGTTGGCCATGCCTCTTCTTTGTGCCTAAATTATTAAATTATTAAAATGGACACTCCCTAGAGTTCATCTGCTGCACTGATGTTCCTTTTGTAGCAGGAACTGCACATGGGTTCTCATCTGGTCAGTCATAATCCACGTATCCATCATCCTCTCCTACCCACCACATGGCCATATTGCTCACAGTGGTTACAGATGCAAATAAGAGGAACATGTGTGTTCTAGAAAGAGAAATGCCAGTTGAGGCAGGAGGCACTGGCTCTGGAATGACAAAAGCATGTTGGCCTGTGTGTGTGAGTTAAATTTGCCTCCAGCATCCCTGCCCCACGCTGGGGATGATGAACCCAGGGCCAGCAGCCTTGACCATCCTTATTTCTTACCATCCTGCTAATGAGTTTTATAGAAGAAGGCAAGATATGTGTGCTATCAAACTAACTTTTTCTTTTTCTTTCTTTTTTTTTTTGGTACCAGGGTCCTTGATCTTGCGAGGCAGGTGGCAGAACTACTGAGCCAAATCCCCAGTCCAAACTACTTCTTGAAGAAGGACCATAATGCTTTTGAATTTAGCATAGCAGGCAATGTATACATCATGTAATACAAAGCTACTAAATGCATATAATCAAAGTAATTCTGAAAACATCTACATTCTTTTATCTTATCTGGGACTGATGGCCCCTCAGTTGAGCCAAATACATATATATAAAAGAGCTTAACTTTTCTCTTTTTCTCCTTTTGACCTGCTGCTCTCTCCTTAAAAAACCTTGGTATCACTGATGTCAATCAAGAATGTTGCCAGACTTAAATGTATTCTACAAGTCTCCAAGAAAATCACTTGAAGAGAAATGCAATGTAAAAATTTCAACTCCATGTCACTAATGTGTAGGAGATACAAAAAGTTTTTTTTTAAAAATCTACAGAAATGAAAAATTGGGGGAAAAAAAGGTGGAACAATGAGAATCAGGGATGTTGTGAAGAAGCCTAAATAAGCCCTGAATGTATATTCCCAGGAGTGGTCTAGTTAATGGGTTTTTAAGTGCTTATTTAAGACATACCATCAATATAAGGATGTAGGTAATCAAAAAGAGAATTTATACAAGGCAGCCACAACACCCTGAAGTTAATTCATCACAACTTTTTCACATAAGCCGATGTGGGCAGTTGGCCAGGCCCTGCACATTATCTGTTTGACTCACTGAGTCACTGCCGCTAATGGAATTTAGCCCCATGTTTGTTGTTGCCATGGAGATGCGATATTCTCAGGCATGTCATGTTCACAGATCAGTAGCAGCAGCCTGGCTGCAGACACACAGCGGCTCTCAGCCTTTGACCTTCCTCAGGAATTCACTGCGCAGTCTGCCTGCCAGGAAGGAAGTCAGCTCCAGAGAAGGAACAACCGGCTGGGCAGGGGACACGGGCCCTGCCTCCTTCCTTTGTCATTCCTCTGCCATTATCATTAAAATAACCTTGAATTTTCATGAATTCACTCATTCACAAACACTGTCAAAGAAGGCACAAGAGTTCAAGAGACTCCACAGGGTCAAAGAGAGGACTAGTTTTAAATCTGTGCCCATTGAACCTGGAAATGACATCGTCTGTTAGATATAATCTTATTCTTACCATAGCAAATCAAATCGTGCTGACTCGCACCAGTCTCCGAGGCAATTCAGCACCATCAAAGGTTACTGGGAGCAAAAGGGTCATATCCTTTGTGGCACCGCTCTGAGAAATAGACACAGACATGTGTGGGAATATTCCACAAAGAATAGATCAGCTCCCAAAGGGAAAAGCAAGTCCTGCCAGCCATCTAGAAAGGGCGTGGGGATTGGGGATTACGTGCTACAGATATATGCACGTTTCAAACCAAAGGTATATTTGCAAGGTTTTCAAGATCTAAAACATTTGAATGAGTCACAGATATTGTGCAAGGTATTCTCATTTGTAGGCATGAAGTGATAAAGTATAAGACGATCAATTTTTCTGGAAAGTACTTTTGCTAGCTGAAAATATTCTATTAAATTATGCATAATTTTCATCATGCATGAAATATGCAAGTAAATCAGGCACATTTAAGAACATTTCTGTAAATGTTTGTCTATGTGTCCAATATGAGGTCTGGGGTTAATTAAAACAATAGAGCAATCAAAGGTCTTCAGGATTCTCCTTTATGCTGGGCCTGTGCTGCCAGTTCAGAACTGCTGCTTTGAAGGTTGGAAAGGAATTTGGTTGTATGGATAGATACTTCTGAGCTGAAACCTAAAATCAAAACCTAAAGTTAAAACTGGCAGAATTAGGATATTCATTCTGGATTCACTTTCGGTATGTGCTGGGCAGGGTGAAGGTGGTGAAGCACAAAAGGTGGGAGACTTCTGAATTATTTTGCTTTTGTCCTAGCTGTTCAAGAATATTACATTCCCACACTTGGTCCACATTTAATCTTAGGAAGATCTTGTGTTCTGGCAGCCCCTGGACTTGAAGTTGAGAGCAAGCCTGTGGAGAGGGAACTTTTATTAATCCTGTTTCAAGAATGAGATGGTGAAGTCAAACTGCAATTTCTGTCAGTCTGGGCCACGTGGCCCAAGAAAAGTACATACATGACAGTGACAGACTGTGAGCAATTGTAGCTCTGATAATTTGAGCACTGAATTCTTTAACCGGAAAATAATCTCTCAATGTTAACCAAATCACCATCTCTGAAAAAAAGGCTTGGAAAACGCTTTGTTCTAGAAAACTTGGAAAGCAGAACGCTTTACTGAATAGTTCCTCATGATAACCTCTACTTTGAACAGAGAAACCCTTAGAGAGCTAACTCTCTCACAGGTAAATGCTACTTTAATTTTTAACACACTCACATGATCAGACTGAATGACAGGTGGTGAAGAATAATTTGCGGGTTAGCATCTGGTGTTATGTTCTCCACACCTCTCATCAGCTGACATTGAGGCCACTGAAATACAGGGAACCAGCGAACAGGGCAGAGGGGAAAAAGGTGAGGGATGGCGGGGTAACAGCATTGCAAGGTTTTACTGGTTTCTCGGCTGGCCAGAAAGTGTTGGAAGATACAGGACAAAGGGAGTACTGGCAAGGAGAAAAGACCAAGAGAGCCAACCATGACAAATCAGCCACATGGACAAAAGAGCAATGAGGGCTGGAAACTGGTGAATCAGCATCAGGAGGGAGTTGGGCAGGCATGCAGCTTGTTTAGCTGTCCACAGACTACAATCCGAGGCTGGAACCATAGGGTTAAGTAGGATGCGAACAAAAACCAGACTTTGTTTAAAGATGAAGAATTGAGGAGACTGGCTTTCACCTTCTCTTGTATCCCGACTTCTCCTTCATCCTGAGCAGATGACATCTCCCCATTATGTAGAGCAGGAAGTTCTGTCAGCTAAGCACACAATTCTGGGGCCACCATAGAGCCTGAGTCCTGGAACATCTGCTGGAAGACTGTCCCTAGCTTTTTTTTTTCTCCTCTGAGGGAGGAAAGCCCCTGGTTACAGGAAAACTGCAGGTACTCATATAAAGACTTTGTTCCTCAGGCCCTTCTCTCTCACCAGCTCTATCCCCGGAGTTACAACCCACAAGTTAGGTCAGACATAGTCACATGGGTTCACTGGATTACCACAAATGCTGGAGATGGTGTTGGGGGAAGTTATTAGGATCCTAATGAGATACATTCTTCATACCATCATGATTTGTTCTCACACACACAGTGGTCTATGTAAATCAAGGCCAGCTACAGGATAGCTCAATGCAAAGATAAAATTAGAGGAACCCCTGTTTAAAAAAAAAAAGGAAGGAAGAAGTGAGGGAAGGAGAGAGGGAAGGAAGGAAAGACAGTCAGACCAACATTTTCCTTATACCCTGCCTTAGCCTGCCATGATGATCCTTAGTCAGTATCCAACCACACCCCTTTTGCAGTGGACACTACGTGACTCAAGTAGACCCTGTTACAGTTGGACCCCATTGTCCTCAGGCTCAAGCCTCTGCTGGGAACCAGGCGGCAGAGGTTGCTGGGCTGGTCAGGGTCCTGGGGAGCCTGAGGGTCCTGCAGAGCAGATAGCCACTGGCCTTGATGACTCTGGCTGCCAATACCCAATCCTCTGGATCCCAGATGCAATCAGTAAGAGCATCCCAGTCGTCTCTGTAGAGCATTAAACTCACAGAAGTGTCCTGTTTCCATCCCGGGATCCATATGATTTCACCAATTGCCTGTCTAGGACTCTGCTCTTGTCTATAATGAAGGAGATTTATGTATTATTCTAAGCTACTTTTTATAATGCAAATGTTTCCCTATATGTTTTGAGAAATAACCAAAATCAATGTGGCATTTCCCAATAAAATAGGTCTGGGGGTCTGAGTTAGCTATTTCTAGTTTTCCAATCTGTTCTGTTATATACTTATTTAAAGACACAAATGATGTATTAACACTGGATATTGTGTTGGCGATACATTGTTTCAGATATTTATTTCTTCAAATTATTTGGCGGTGATATATTCCTTTATTTTTAAAAATGCAGTTAGTTTTATATGGTCGCACCTATCTACATTCATGTTGCTAGGCACTGCTCTTTATCCTTTATTGTGGTTCAAATAATTTTCCCATTGCAACCAGCAATTTACAAAAAGTTGTCAAAATAATTGTTCGCTGATAATATCTACCAGAAGCATTATGCTCTCATACACAAATTAATCAAGCCCATAGGGGAGGCTTCTTGCAACTAGAATGCTGCTGCCTGAACAGCCTTGCTGAAGGCCAGAGAGCATGGCAAACACAGCCCCAGTCAGCCATGAGGGAATTCAAATATAAAATGAAAACAAAATAAAGCCAGTTATAGACTCTGAGAAAGAGGCAGTACATATTTTCTAAGCTTCAATCCAATTACTTTATTGTCTCAGGATTGAATTTTTTGTAAATTTTCATCTCTTTACAAATGTTTTCTCCTAGTCATTTGGAAGCAACATATTTAAGTTCACTTTTATCCGATGTGGGCTGCAAATGCTTCCTTCACTTGACCCCCCTCTATTAATTTTTAAGTGCCTAAAGTCACAAAGAAAGTGGGAGGAAATCTTTCTCGATTGTAGTTGCAAAATGTTGGACTAAGCTCTTTGCTTCAGTAAAAGCCAACAGGAAAAGGGAAGCTTTGGAAATTAAAAAAGAAATTATAGTGAAAGAAAGAATACCAATTTCTTAATGCTTTTAGATATGAGGTCTGCATATGTTTCATGCTTGTTCTATTTAAGTATACACAACCCTTATGCAAAATAAAGGTTGGCTACTGCATTCTTAATCCCATTACAACAGTTTCAGTACCTCCTCTTCATGTGTATTGGCTGCAAAACTTCCATGTCATCCACAGATACATGAATTCCCCCTAGGGGAATGAATTCCTCATTCCCAAGAACTGACTGACAGTTTGAATAGTGACTAAATTTCACAATTAATGTTAAATCCACAGATTTATAAAGGCATAGTTTTTCTGACTGTAATCTTAACTTTCAGTCCCTGGTGTTTTTGTTTTTTTTAGTGTTTCTCCCTTGCACTGTAGAATATTATCTTCTAAACCAAATCTCTGGCCCTACAACATTTTCCATACACCTGTGCCCACATTTTATAAGTGTGAGGAAATGGAGCTTTTCAGTCTCATCTCAGAAGGGTTTTTCACAGGAGGGCAGTCTCATCTCTGAGTCAAGTGTGTGGCTATTAATCACACATTATTTGCCTTCTAAGATTCCAAGGTTTCAAGTCATTGTCCACTGCCAACCATTGCAATTTTTTATTTGTTTGTTTGTTTTGGGGGTCCTTTTTATTTTTATTTTTTGAGACAGCATCTCACTATGTAGTTGAGACTGACCTGGAACTCACTATGTACTCCAGGCTGGGCTGGAACTCACAGCGATCCTCCTGTCTCAGCCCTCCTAGTGCTGGGATTACCAGGCGTGCACCACCTCGAAGATTGAAATTTTTAAAATCTTAAAGATATCTTTGCTTTCAAGAACTTCTATTAAAAGTAAATAATCACAAGCTCTTAACCCTAACCATACTTGCACATTAATACATTCCAATTACCTATATTTTATTTTTTAAATTTTATTGTTATTATTTTTTGGTAGCAGGGATCGAACTTGGGTTCTTACACTTGTGAGGCAGGCAACAGAACAAATGGGCTAAATCCTCAGCCCTCAATTACCTGTAGTTTAGACATCTACCCGCATTATGGTCATCTCTCATGCCTTACCTATGAAAAATACTCAAAGACAACAAAAAATTATCTTGAATTTGAGGAAAGGTGAAGAAACTATATAAAAGAGAAAAGAGGTGTTGTTGAAAAAGAGATACAAACCTGTTTTGACAATTTTGTTCGGCGAGTACATACCTCGTACAGTGTCTACACCTCGTCTTGACTTCTTCAAACCTCAATTCTTTATGGGTTCCAAGGACTTGCACTCATACTGATCCTTTCACCCACCCCAATCCTCAGGATTGAGGGGCTAATCCAGTTCTGAAGGACAGGACAATAATAATCCCAGGAGACATTGGGTAACAAATCATTCAGCCATCCAAATAGATGGAGAAGACTAAAAATCTCATCTTTCTCTTAGAAATTTATAATGAGCATTAATATTTTCAGAACCTTACCAATTCTGCTTTAAAAAGAACCCTGTTTAATATGGGCATGGCAGTTCCATAAGGGGATTTGATTATGGAGTCCTTTGGAGGAAAAGTTAAGATTATAGTCAAGAAAAACTATGCTTTTATAAATCTGTGAAATTGATAGTAGTTGTGAAATTTAGTCGCTATTCAAACTGTCAATCAGTTCTTAGGAATGAGGAATTCACTTCCCCAGGGGGAATTCATGTATCTATGAATGAGGTGAAAGTTTTTCAGCCAATACACATGAAGGAAACTCTGACCTTTAGGAAAGAGGGCACATCATCAACTTTGCAGTTAGCACCCCATTCTTCCTGTAGGATTCACCTCAAACCTTCTTCTGTGCTGTTTGTCAGAAACCCTGAACCGTGGTTCTCTGACCACAACAGCAGCTGGGGTCCTGGCCAGTGATCTTCCAAGCAGCCCTTTCCACCTGAAATGCTCTGGGCTCATTCCTATGCCTGCCTCTGCCACTTAAAGACTGACTGCCCTTTGCTTAGATTTCCACCAGCTATCCTGGAGAGTTCTTAAGTAAGATGACTTACTTTCAAATATTGAGTGACTCAGTCATTTCCTAGCTGTGTGACCTCAGGAAGGTCCTTGCCTCTGAACACCATCAACACCATGAAGGTGAAGCAGTGTAGACCTCCTGGGGTTAAGTGGGAGGTGGATTCACTGCACTTGGAGAGCTTGAAGCAGAGCCTGTCATTTTGATCTCCTGTGCATGTTCCTGTCATGGAGTCCTATGGTAGTGTCTGTATTTACCATTAAATTGTGTTCCACTTGAACATTAGAGCTGTACATTATTCATTTTTATACCCTTTGTGTCTAGGCAATCTCAATCTATAATGTTTGTACAATAAATTTAGCTAATAAAATTACTTAAATTTAAACTGAACTGAATATATTAAAACAATATTCCAGGTAAACTTGAAATATTTCATAATGCTACAAAAAAATCTCAGCTACTTACATTGAGATGAACTAACTATAATTTGCTTGATGAAATCCCAGCACCAGGAACTTGTTCACACCACAAGCAGCTGGTCCAGAGAGAACATCAGTGCAGAAAGGAAAAAGCCAAAGTCCACAGGTATTTCTGGAGGAGATTAAACAACTGCATGACAGTTTCTCAGGTCTCTTTTTTCTGAAAAAGTCTGTGGCCTTATGACCGATAAGCAAGTCCCCAGAAGATCAGAGAGCAGAGAGACAGTCTGTGGAGAAATCTTTCAATCTCGTGGTAAAACACCAACAGCAGTAACTGTCTCCTATTGGATTCTTTAATTGGAAGTAATATACTGTAAAAAGAAAAGTACAAACAATGAGATACACATTTTAGTCTACCATTGTTTTCTGGGTTACAAATATTTCTAATACTAAAATATACACAATAATTATATTCAGTGGTCATTTAATCATTAGACTTTAATAAGGAATTTTATCCCACCAATGCATTATATTTAATTTTCATGCATTTTTATACTCATTATAAAGAAAATATGGCAATCAGAAGGTGAAAATTATCATTAATGAATTACTTATTCTTTCAAAATGCTGTGTGGAAGTTTGAGAAGACTGTAGTCTTTTGGGGTAACTTTCTGATTTTTTGCCTGCTTGATATACTTTATTCTGAACTTCCAAGAATAAACTCCTTTTACTACATTTTAGGTGGTTATTGCCAATACATTTAGTACATCACCTTAAATGAATGAATTTATAAATGTCTAATGTTAGTGACTCACGAGCCTATATGGAAGGACAAATGTGACTTCATCCAAAATGTTTAAATGGATGACACCTGAGTCAGTTTTGTCCTCATAACAATCCTAAGTATCTCTCAGTGACCAGTTAGGTAATAGTTCTACAAATGATTGGCTAAGAGTCTTTTCTTTTTGTAAATTATTTTATAGTAGGACACTATGCTATCGTTTACAGTTCTAAAATTAATGTTCTATATTCTAACTTTTGCCTCAATAATCTGAGTGACATTGAAAAAAGGGGCTTCGGTATTCTTTGACTCTATCTTCTCATTCTTAATAGCATACACATGATGGATTATAAATAATTTTAATGAGTAGTTTTTTAAAGTATGAATAAGGAAACATGAGATTAAATAGTAGATAACTATATTAGTAAGCTATGATTTGAATTAGTTTTAATTTAAAATATGGTATGTTTCTCAAACTTCAGAGTAGGAAATCTATTTTCATAGCATAGATATATGTCTTAGTTTCCTTCTCATTGCTGAGACAAAATCCCTGACATCCAAAGTTACAGAAGGAAAGGTTTATTTCAGCTTACAGTTTGTAGAGGTTTCAGTCTAAAATTTGCTGGCTTCAGGGCAGGTTGAGGCACGGGGGAGGAAGATAACAGAGAAGTAATATATCTCATGGCAGAGCAGGAAGGAGGCAACAAGCAGCAGCAGCAGCAGCAGCAGCAGCACCAGCAGCAGCAGCAGCAGCACCAGCAGCAAAAGAAGAACAAGTAACAAGCCTTGCATTCTTTCTTTCCCTTTACATTTCATGCAGGCCACAAGCCTATTCATTGGTGCCACCTACATCTAGGATTGGGCTTCCATTATATACATACTTAATCCCAGCATCACATCCTTAATCCACGTTCACACACTCTAATCCAGCCACCTTTGAAACTCCCCACCTGTGAGTACATGAGTCTTTGGGGGGGAACATGCTGATACCATCTACAACAATATATAAAGCTTGAGTACATTATACAGTGTTGCAATTTGAATTAATATGAAAATGTCTAACTAGATTTAGAACAGTGATTTAATTGTATCATAAATATTAAGTAATCTGATTTTTGTGGTCACAAAATAATTGCTACATTCTACAGATAAGAAAATACAGGCATAGATTTTTTTTTTCCAAACAACTTGAACAGAAAAAACTGATAGCAAAGTCAGCTGATAAACTGACATTTCCTGGTTTTAGAATCTCTTTTCTTTCCTCAAGGTCACACTGTTGGTTTAGAGTAGCCTCTGCTTAGGGTTTATGTTTGGATTTGGGGGCTGACAAATCAAATGGCATCATTGGATCCCCAGAGAGCTAAAAACGAGTATCACTTCTGTCTTGTATTATCCACTACCTTTCTTTGTACTTTGTTGTCATTCAAATTATTAATTATCCAACTATTGCTTTCTTTATCTCCCAATTCAACTTTCAGACTTTCATTTGATTTTATTTAATCTTGAATACCACTGTTTTTCATGTCAAAATGAGATCACCTTAGTTTTTTTCTTTTCTGAGGAGGTTGCCTTCAAGAGTGAGCCAATTCTTTTTACTTTCAAAAGAGAAATCATCACAAATTATGGTTACTTGCAACTTCTCAGGTGACCCAGCCCTCACAGGTGAAGGCTTTTCCAAAAATAAGCGAGGGAGGCATAAGAATCACTTTCTGGTACCTGTGAACTTTCCACTGCTGGCACAAAATCCTGGAGATAAGCTAAGGGAGGTTTATTTTGGCTCAGGATCTCAGAGGGTTAAGTCTATGGTCACTTGGCAGTAGAGTTGCATGAGGTCACAGGCAGCAGCTATCACTCCGCTAGTTTCTCTCTGCACCAATGGTCTTGAGACCCCCAACTCCCACCCTTCCCTTCCCTTGTTTATCCTGGTTTTCAAGGTGCTGTCTTGCTCCTAACAGATTGAAAATAACCCATTCCCGTCAAACTCCTCTCAATCTTAGCACTAAAAATTAGCACATGGTATACAGAAATCACACTCTTTGGAGCAGACGGAACTGACAACCTGTATGGATTCCTCTTAACTAGTGTGGTGACATCAAGGCTCTTTAGTCTCATTTTATAATCTCATGGAATCAAGGTGACAAAAGAATGTCACAGATTCGTTTTGAGAGCTAAATGTGGAGAATCCAGCTGGAGGTATACTTGGGAATTGACGGTTCCTTCCTGCTCTTTCAGAAAATGATGTCATTGGAAAATAGAGGTGCAATATGTATTGCATATTGACATGGAGGTGACAAATGCTGCTTTCCATTGGCATCTCATCAACACTTGGCATTTTATCATGGCCAGCTTGAGTGTGTGCTCTCCTCTCCCTGTGTGTCCTCTGGCTTTCCCCCAAATTCTGCCTCCTGCCATTCTCTGTATATGGTCCCCATATATCTCTGCTGTGCCTGGGCCATGCCAATTTGGGTGATGTCCTTACCATCTCACTTTCACCCACTGAAAACCTTCCTGTTGTTGGTAATCACCTCTGATTATCAGTTCATGAAGTCTGTTCTGATAACAGTTCAGTTGTTAATTTGAAAGTCCATATGTAGGCCGTGGTCACCTCATTGCAAAGCTAACTAATATTCATATCCTAACAGTTTTAAGAGACTCCTCCTATCCTGAGTCCCACTAGATCCTTAAAGATACTCACTGAATATACTGAAGACACCTCTGCACTTTTCTTAGCTCCTGCTGTGCACAGAATTGGGTCGATTTCCCAAATTCATATGGTGAATCCCTAATCCCAGTATGACTGTATTTTGAGCTAAGGACTTTAAAAGAGTACTTGAGTTGAAAGGAAGTAAGGAATGTGTGTTTGTGATCTAATAAGGCTAGTATCCTCATACAGAAGAGACATCAATGATGTGTGAGCACTGAGACAAGGCCATGTGAGGACCCAGCATTCCTTGCAAATCCCAGCAGTGAGGTCTCAGTAGAAACCAACCTGCCTGGCACCTGTACCAGGGACATCCAGACCTCAGAACTGAGAAACAGCGAGTCTGCTGTTTAAGTGCCCCAGACAAAGGTATATTTATGGCCATACTACATGACTAATCCAGCTTCCTGTGAAATTTGAAGCTTCTCTCTAACATGGTTTTAGATTCTCCCAGGATTTTGAGGTGTGGGTCAATAAATGTTGTAAAATGATGGAATTTTATCAGTGATGACTGCTGTGCATGCAAACACACAGCTAAACACCCTTCACCTGTAAAGCACCTACTAATAATATATATTTTCTTGTTGCCTGCAAAGCACTGATAGCTCATAATCACTTTACCTGAAAATGAATTATGCTCTAAAATAGAAATATGCACCTTTCAAAAATCTATTTTTTGAGGGAATTTCCTCTCTCTTTTTGCTCTACAAGTAGGTTCAGGTGTCCATCAAGCCCTGCATTTGTTCAAATAATGAATAAATGTCATTTATGTAAGAAGAGATTTTCTTTTTTTCCCATTAAGTTTATTGATACATTTTAAGTATACAATACAGTTACATTCATCATGAGGATCTTGGTCCTTATTTTTTCCCCAAACCCCTTCCCTCACTTCACCCTTCACTACTTACAAAGTCTTTGTTTCCATGCTTTTCCATTTCTCATATTTTTTCTTTTACTTTAAGAGCCTTTCTAAAATTTGTCTCATTGGCAAGTTATTTGTTTTTAACAAGCTTTATTTCAACAACAAGAAACATAAAACTGGCACTGTTTCAAAAAGATCAGATAGACACAATTTATTGTAGATCAAGATGTATTTATATTATGGCCAAATAGATTACCATTAAAACAGAGGTAACTGAGTGATGCAATTTAGATGAAAGGTTTGGCTTTTAAAAATAAATCTGTAAACATTATGACCTTTGTTTTATTTATCAGAAAATTTGAGATGAGTATAATCATTCTGTCCTGCAAATATGTGTAATTAAAGATTAAAAAAATTACAGAAAAATTATATGTAAGTTTACCCACCCAAATCAAGATTTCAAATAGGAAATAAATGTACTCAGGTGGGCTTACCACACTTAAATCTCTCTAATACAATGGATTTCTTATTCCATTCATGCTCAGATCCCAATTTTTTCAAAATGAATGTGATGATGGGACTGAGATAGCAGTTCTTGAACCCAAAACAGCAGGACTAGCACTATGCTTAGCAAATTTCCTTGGAACCCCGAGATGTTTCACCTCATTAATTCTCCCCCTTTCTAAATGTGTGCTCTGGCAGCAACTTAACCAATGTGAACTGTGTTTTTGAAGGTGAGGAAACAGATGCATTTTATTTTAGAAATATCACAAGGCTGAATAGTACTCTTATATAATCAGATTGGGTAATGACCAAGGTGAATTGGTTTTCAAATGGTAAAACAAAGCAAAAAACAAAACTCATGTCTTCACAATTTCAACAACCCAAAACAACTCCAAACAAATGAATTTCAGGTAATATTTAAAGCACAATAGTATCCTGTTTTATATGTGGTCTACTGTTTCTCACTGTTATAAAATATCCCTGTTTTGACATAATGTACATTGATTTTAATAGGCATTCTCTACAGAGCAATATGAATATCATTAGAAAGTATATAATACAATTTTCTATCCCTGAAATGCTGTAGAAAATGGCACATTTTATACTGACATATGCCCCATCAATAATAGAGTTTTTATATCTTATTTGTAGCTATTGATCTTAACAGCATAATGAAAAATTGATTGCAGTGAAGTGCACTATTTCTTAAGTATAAATTTCAATGTCAAATTATTTTTATCTGTGCTTCCCAATTATACACGGAACTTGTACCTTTATATATGTCTGCTTCCACACAACTGTACCACAATAAATTAGATCTGACAAGACTCTACAGAGTCGATAGAAACTAGGTTTCTCTCCCTAAAATATGATGCCAAAATTAAATACGCTAGTTTCACTTCTTCATTATGAAGAGAATTAACGTCTCAATATATAATATCATCTTCCTATGCAATTTAAAAATTTGAAATGAGGTCTTAAATCTTATGGGTTATGAATGCACACACATATAAAAATATGCTCCCAGAAATCCACACATGCATTTGTTACTCCACACAATACTATAAACAAGGTACCCAGTCTCTGTTATCTCTAGAGACCTTATTATTTTAGAGGGAGCATTCTGCTAGGAAAATCTACAGGTGTAAGTTTTGATGAAAACTAGGAGAGGAATCATCTCTGCTGATCAGCAGTGATCCCCAAGTCCAATAGTGCAGACACAGAGTGAGTGAGGTTAGAAATGCACAAATCCAGACCAAATATACAAACCAAGAGTGAAGGTCTAGAAGATGAGAAAAATACATTTCTTTCATTAATTTTTCCTTCTGATGCTATTTTGAATCTAAACCAATAATAAACAAGATTCAGAGTTTTCATCTAAGATAGCTAAGTTTAAAAGGTAACAATGATATGTATTCATCTTGCAAAAGAAAATTTGAGCCAGATATTCCTCTAGGTTAAAAGCTTTTTAGTATTTATGGTAGAATAGTTATTAATAGTATTATAATTGTTATGGCTTGCTAGGAGCCCAACAAAAATAATTTATCAGTCTTACTTCAGTTATTGACAGGAAATTGTTTTGCCATTTCAGTCTTCTCTGATGAGTTTTAACATCCTGACATCCATGGTAGCTGCTTTCCAGTGGGATTTGGAAAAGGTATAATATTGTTTTTTAAAAAGATTTATTGTGATCTAATTCACATATCATAAAATATGTCTATTTATATTGTACAATTTCATTATTTTTACTATGCTCAAATAATTTTGCACCAGTACCACAATAGAAATTGAAAAAAAATTAATTTCCTTAAAAAAAATCATCTATCTGTTCTCAGTGACTTCTAAACTCTGGTGGTCCTAAACTGTTTTCTGGATTTACCTATTCTACATATGTTATAAATCTTTTGTGTCTGACTTCTTTCACTTATTGTAATGTTCTTACAGCTAATACATGTTATCATGACTCTCAGTACTACACTCTTCTTGAGGAAGGAGACCATTCCCTATAAGGCATGGGCCACATTTTGCTCACTCGTTCACCTAGTGGACATTCGAGTTGTTCCCATTCTGAATAATGTTGTTCATATTAGGTAAAGTTTTCTTGTGGAGATGTTTTCATTTCTCTTAGGTTATATGTCTAAGAATGGAATTTCTGGGCCTGTTCTATTCCATGTTCATTTTTTTTTAGAAACTGAAAACCATTTCTCAGTGATTGTGCCATTCTGCATTTCCACCAGCAATGAAAGGAGAAATTTCTCCACATTTCTGGCAAGTTTTGTTATCTTTTTGATGGCAGCCATCATCACGTGTGTGACAAATAATACTGAACACCTTTTCATGCACTAAGTGACCGTTTCTATGTCTACATCGGAGAAACATTCAACAAAATTCTTTTCTTTTGAGTTTATTTAAATTTTTTAAATTTATTGTAGGATTAAAAATTTTCTTATATATTTTGGACTCAAGCCCCTTATATGGTATAAATTTATAAATGTATTCTTTCATAGTCTTGCTTTTCTATTTTGACATCATCTGAGTTTTCTAGTGTTTATGATTGAAATCTCTACAGTGTACAGTGGCGAATAAGTATGGTGATGAGCCCTAGCAAGTGGAGATGGATTTTCAGCTCTACACTGAAGACTCCACTACAGCAGGACTTCAGATAATATGAGATGGAACTGCAACATATAGATACAGGCTGTATTCCTGTTGTACCATCCCGATTTTCAATTTACTTAGCAAAAGCTTCAGAAAACTGTCAAGTGTCAAAGTCTGTAGCATGTCGACAAAAATCTGTGAAAGGGTGTAAGTAAATGAATAGTAGATGAAAATGTGCAGTATTAAAAACAAGGATCTTTAGAGGGAGGCTGAAGTGCTATAGCAACTGAGCTTGAGAAAACTAGCAGATTTGACTGAGGGGAAGTCATAATTGTAACACTTTGCTATTGACAGATGGAGGCCCAGAAGGGAGCTCAGAGTCAAAACAGAGCACCAAACACAGGAATAACTTGTGAAAGAGTAGATGAGATCAAATGCATGTTTATAAAAAGATCATTATTTTAAAAGAGGCTCTAAATAAAGGTTCCTCAGCTGTGAGAGTTCAAAGCAACAATTATTTTCAATCTCTTAATTTTCTGTTACTGACATTGATGGTCCAGTTGAGAGCTACACCATTTTACTGCTTAATTGTACAGTGTTCTCTGCAGGAAAAAATGACTATTCTATGTGGGAAAGCTAGAATGAGTCAGAAAGTCATCCTTACATATAGGTTTGGAGCTGTGATGCATCATTCACTTATTCATTTCATAAATGTTCAAGGAATAAGTGTGCAAACTATGTGGAACTTTGCAAACCTCTGGTGCTCACCAAGAAATGGTCCTTCTAGCAAGTTATAGTTTAGTAGGGGGATGATAAATGAAAACATAGTAACATAGAGCAAAACTGCATCTCTCCATGGTCTACTTCTTTGGTTTTATGGAGTTTGGAGGTGCTAGGCCTTGATAAGCCATGGATGGGATTGACGATTGAAAGGGAGTATACTGAATTTGTAGAAGGAAAAACGAATACCCTATATGTCCCCTCAGAATGTCTTACTGTGATCCACGGAGAAAAACAAAACTTGCAGACTCTGAAATATGGTAGGAAGTTCATGAACATCTTGAGATTTTGAGGACAGGGTGAGGAGGAATATACAGTGTCATTATTATGTCCCCTTCATTTACCATGACATCTAAGGAAAAGAGCTCAGACCCTGAAGTTTAAATCTTGACTCTACCACACAGCAGATGTGTGACCTTTAGTTGTCAGTGAATGTCTCTGTTCCTTAGCATTCTCATTTGAAAAAGAGGAGGAAAGCAGGGAATTATAAGGCTGTTGCTGTGTATTAAATGCCAGTAAATGCAGAATTTTTAGGACAGGATCTGGATTACAGAACACTGAAAGATTTTTATCTCTATTCCAATTAAAAGCCTCAATTGAGAGTTTTCCCAAGAAACGTGTGTGTGTGTGTGTGTGTGTGTGTTTTATGTGTCCCTGATGGGCTAGGGGAGTCTCTCTTTATGGGCTTTTATCTCATAGATGGCAGAAAAAAATCTAGGAAAGCAGGGAATTATAAGGCTGTTGCTGTGTATTAAATGCCAGTAAATGCAGAATTTTTAGGACAGGATCTGGATTACAGAACACTGAAAGATTTTTATCTCTATTCCAATTAAAAGCCTCAATTGAGAGTTTTCCCAAGAAACGTGTGTGTGTGTGTGTGTGTGTGTGTGTTTGATGTGCCTGATGGGGGCTAGGGAAGTCTCTCTTTATGGGCTTTTATCACATAGATGGCATGGAAAAAAATCCACCACCCGTAACCTTAGGAAGAGGGCATCTGTGTTTGCCTGGAGCAATTGCCAAGTGACATTTGTGGAGGAACTGTTTTCCTTCTTTCATTCTGCAGAAATGTCTTGACAGCCTCCTCTATGTCTCATAGACTGTGTTTTACTTTCTTTAGCAGACTTAAACTTATCTGGAGTTATCTTTCTTCTTTACTTGCATGCTGCTTATTTTAGTGCGTGAGACTGTAAGTGCTGCCTGTGTATGCAGTGCTAATCTAGATGTGGTCCCACGGTCTAGGAACAGGTGTGGCCAGTGACAGGCAAGAAACAACTATGCTGTGAATCAGCAAATACCCAAGGATGTGAGGATATTGATGTTATCTGTTATCACTCCTCCTGGATGGGAAGAGGATTTGTGAACTTTCTTCACCAGCTCAAGATTTGATTAGGAAGACCCAGCACGTCCACACCCTCTCAGAAGAGACAAGCTGTCTCTGTTGCCCGAAAGTTTAGCACACTACTCACTGAACACAATATTGTTATTTTTTCCCTGAACAGACTCATGTAACATCTGGTCTCATATAGTAGCGAGCTATGTTATAGGAAGGCAATGTATAACTCAGATGCTAGGACTGTATCTGAATCAGCTGGAATATGCCTCCCCTTCTGTGTGAATGATATGCTTAGTGCTAAAGGCACTTACAAGAAAATTAACTTTAGCACTCAATGGCTAAGTTCATTGTGGCATTCAGATATCTGAGTGTTTTCCTCGATTTCTCTTCAAAAACAGAAAAGAGCAAAAATGTCAAAAAAGGATGTTTTTTACTGAGATTTCTTTTATATTCAAAACTTTTCAGGTTTAACATAGCTGTAAATTGTTTTTCCCTCTTTTTTTTATACATTTTCACATTTCTATATCGGAATAAAAGAAAAAATGACATCTTACGAAGTATTACCTTTGGATGATAGGAGAATATCAACCTTGATAGAGCTTTTCTTCTTCTTTTTTTTTGTTTGATAGAGCTTTTCTTGAAGAAAATTCATAGAACTATAAAAAATTGGAAGGAGGAAAGTGCAAAAATAATGGCAATGAGAATGCAAACTATTTTCAAGCTAACCTCGCTTCAGGTTTATCCAATAGTGTGTGTCTGAAGATTTCCAGTTCTTCTTCAGTTAACAGCAAAGATGCTCTGCCCTTTACCAAGCCTGGGCAGAGCACCCTCTAAGAGTACGACATATCTTCATGTCCAAACAGTTTTCTAAAGAGCACAAGTTCTAAGAAATGCTAAATTGGAGGGAGTGATTTAAATTAGGGATATAGAATTCTAGTTTGAATTTCAACAGTCTTATTCTAAAACTTTTTAAAATTAGTGCTCATTTGCGGTGAATGATTATATATTCATTGTAGAGAGTTAGTGCATAAATCTAACACATCTTAATTTTTTATCCCTTCTTCCCCTCCTCTCCCTCCCTCTTCCTTCATCTCTTTTTCCTCTTCCCAATTGCAAAAGGTCTATTTCCCTGTTTCCTATTATCCGTCTTTTATTTTGTCTCTTTTAATTTATGTATACATTGGAAGTTCTCACATAAGAGAAGCCATGTGATATTGTGGTATTTAATTTTACACACAGTGAACTACTATTCTGCTATAAAGAAGGAGAAATTTGAGTCATTTGTAGGAAATAGATGCATCTTGTGACCACAGTGTCAAATGAAACAAATCAGTTGACTTATTTAACCAAGGACTCTAAAGTTTCTATATCTCTGATGAGCTCAACAAGTCTCTGGAGGGTGCAAGTGCTGACAGACAAAGTACAAATCTTATTTGGCAGAAGAAGGTTTATTCTAGGGGGCACTTGGTGCAGTGGGGTTCATGATAAGACACTGAGGAAACATGTTTCTAATTACATCACTTCTTCCTTTGGCTCAGGCAAGATAGTAAGAAAGCCTTCTGCCTAGGTTGTTTCATTTTAGTTACACAAAAACATTTTATTTTTCGCTGAATGTTCATCTTATCACCTCTGACTAAAAGGCAGTGCCACAAACATGGCCCTGGCTCTTGCTGTCCAATTTCTCAGAAGAACTTTTCCCACCCAACCAGTCCCTCGCACAGGAACACTTCACAATGGTCCAGGAGGGAACTTGCCAGGAGGTTACATTATCAGGGAAATAGTGTTCTTCGCCAGCTGCATTATCCCTTTTTCCAAGGCATGCTAAAATACTTTCTACTGTGTTCTCCAGGTGCCTTTAAGAAGTTCATACATAATATTTCCTACATCCTAGGACCTCTAGCATGGTGGATGTAACAGCTTTGACTGAGTAGATCTTCTTTTAAAAACTCCCTCTCCCATGACAAAAAAATGTGTTAGTGGTGAATGAAAATAATATTTTACATTTAATTTGAAAACAAATGAGTAATTTAAAAGAGAGTATTTCTGTTATATATATATAGGCACCTCCACTAATTTATTTGCATACAAACTAAAACTTGCATTTTACCAAAGAAAAATACAAACATTGCTGGTCTCAGGATATTTCAAAGTTTTATATTGTAAACACAAAAACACCAAGAGAATGCCAGAACTGAATGAACTCAATTTTTGTCTTATAGTGCTATGCTGTGTGACTTGGAGTCCACATCAGGTTTCTGGCTGCTTTGTCTTTGCTGCTGCTCCCCTGCTCCATTTCAGGGCTACCATGAACTGAGCAGGTTTTCTCCACCACATCTTCTGCCACCATGTTTCTGCCTTGGAGCCTGCTAACCATGTGTGCCTCCTTTGAAACCATGAGACAAATTCAATCTCTCTTTCCTTAAATGTTTCGATGTTGTGGAAATTGTGTCCACAATGAGCCTGCCAACTAACAGAACGCGGATATCTAAGAGCAAAGAGAGTGAAGACAAGGACTCTTTGCTTTTTAAGTGAACTAACTGCATGTGATCTAGACAGGACTGTGTTACCTAGTTTTCAAGTTTATTAAAATAGAATGCAGCTTTTATCAAAGGTAAGTAATAAAACATATGAATCTGAAGCTAATTTACGTCGTTAAAATTTGAAGGTAACTGCAGTAATTGTTAGACCATTAGTACTTTAAAATTGCCCATGAAAAACGCACCCCTATTATTTGTATTTCAGACAAACCGTTATCCTTATTGCTCACCCCCACACACACGTCTGCTTGATACTTCACTTTTCTTGGGGTATTTATTCTCTGTACAAGTTTCACAATCATGTTTTCTTTTGGCCTAATTTGATGATTTACAACATAATAATATATAAAATCATTTATTTGATTTAAAATCAATTATTTATTTTGCTAAATGCTATTGGCTAAATTTTGACCACTCAGAAATGTTACATATTGAAGTCCTAATCTTAGTCCATTAGAGTATGAACTTATTAGGAGACAGAGTCTTTAAAATAAAGTGAAGCCCTAAGTGTGGACCTTAATTGGTATGTGCAATACTCTTATAAGAGAAGGAAATATGAACAAAGATATGATAAGCTTACAGGAGTTGTGGAGAGACACAAGAAGATGGCTATTCCATAGGCCTTTCCCCTTAGTCCTCAGAAAAGCCCAAATCTGCCAACACCTCAATCTTGGACTTCTAGCCTCTGGGAATGTGGAACAATCAACTGCTGCTATTTAAGTCCCCACTTCAAGGTATCCTTGGTTCTTAACATCTGTGATTTCTCATTCAATCACCTATGGTTTAAAAGTATACTCTAGTTTAACATAGTTGTGTCAGTGCTGAACATGTACAGATTTTCTTGTCAATTTTCCCCTGAAACAGTATAGTATAACAACTGTTAACATACCATTTCCATTATCTTAGATGCTTGAGATCATCTAGAGAAGACTTAAAGTAGACGGGAGGGTGTGTGTAGGTACTACTTTGTATACAGGACTTGAGTATCCACTGGCTGTGATGTGGAAGTTGACTCTGAGAACTGAGGGATTCTTGTACAGTATCCCTATCCAACAAATACACACCCCTCCACACACACACAAGGGAGCCAAGCCTAATATCAGAGCTGTCTTATTTTTCTCCTTAATAGGCCTTCATTGTGGTCTTCAGTCACTATCACCACCTCTGATTTCCTTTGTCTCTGACCAGTGTGCTCCTTATATCATTGTGTGTTGGAGCACTGAACCCTAGATCTGTCCAAAAATATTACTTAAAAAATTTTACAAAGTGGGGTCACTTGGAAGAATCAATGTCATACTCTAAAAATAAGCCAGCCCATATTGTTTTATTTTATGAGTGGAATTTATTCTTTGCAGTATTGAAAACTAAATCTAGTTACTCTACTCCAGAGTACATGTCCTTCATAAATTCTTCTGTAATGTAATCATCTCACTCTTGCTTCTAAAATATCTCGACCTCTGCCTCTGTTCTTTTCTTCAATATGTAATAATCCTCTAGCACATTGCATCATAAAAAGCAAGACTTTTTTATGAGAGTAGTTGGGTTCCTACTGTATACAGATATAAAATCTGGACAAAACATATAAATTTGATGGTGGAGGCTGCAAATAGCAATGGATGTGTTCCGGATGTTTTGTGTTTGTTTTTGTTTTAACACCAGCACACGAGAAAACAGAGTTGAAGAAGAAAATGATAGTCTAGCGGAGTGGAAGAAACATAGAATGGAAGGGCTTACAATAGAACTTCACAAATAACAAAAATGTAGCATTAGTGCATATTACAAAATGGATGAATCTCAAATTTGTAATGTTGGAAGAAAGAATGCAGAGGAATAATTATGTACTCCCTGATGCCTTTTGTAGAAATATCAAAAACAAGTAAATCTACTCCATCCTGGCAGAAGCCAGTAAGAACTTCCTGGGCATGCTGCTGTGAGAGGGGCACAGCTCCCGTGGCTTGTTGGAAAATGAACCCTCTTTTGTACCTCTGTGGTGGGGATAGGAGTTTGTACAAATGCAAATAGGCTATTATACTGAAAATTCAATAAAATCAAATGGTAGAAATGAATAGACAAGAAAAAGCAAAATTATCTTCATTCTGGACTCATTTTACCCTCATCATTTGAAATCACTGTAAAATTTCTACACAAAACAATGCTTATTTCAGTGGTCTCCTGGTAATTGCCCAATGTGCCATCATCAGCCCACCTACACTGCTCCTATAGAGGTTCATCTGCTCAAGGCCAGGTGTGATGAATGTTTTGTTTGTTTCTTTGCTCTGTTAAATGATGACTTCATTATTATTAAAATCAGTTTTTCTTGGGTTTTAGGGTACTATTTGCTCCTGGGTTTTATTATATTATATTTTGTCCTGAAAGCTTCACTGCAATCTTCTCTGTCATTTCTCATTTATGGAGCCCATGGTTCTCAACCCTGGCTGAACACTGAAGTGGCCTGGGGAGTGTTGACGACATAAGGAGGCGAAATCCTGGACTTGCCTTTAAGCAGTTTAATCAGAATTTCTTAAAGAGAATGTGGATTTTTTTTTAAATCTAGTTAATGTGATGAGCATCCTTTGTTAAAAACTACTGTCTTAAATATTGGTTTTCTGTCCTCTGAGTGTTCATCTTCCCTTGGAGAGTGATCTGCTTCAATCTGCGCCTGGCCCATTGCGTTGGAAAGGAAAGGGTAGGTTCTGCTGCCATGACAAACAAGCTTACATTTTCAGAAGTTTAACATAGGAATTTAAGTCTTGGTCTGTTTGGCCTCCAGGGCATCTCCTTCTAACAGCATCCCCAGATACAAACTGTGAATGCCTTGTAGTTATTCGGTCTGGACACTGCCAGAGTAGAAAGCAGGAAAACTGACCACAGGTGCTACCTGCTTCAATATGGGGCTATCAACCATCACTCCCACCATAGCTGGTCTACTGGAAACAGTTCTCTGGCCTGTTTAGCTAAAATGGCTAAGAAAATGTGCTGTGGAATCTTCTTCATTGAGAAGTAATAAATATTTTAATAACCTTTTATCAGTGAGTGTATTAGTCTCTCTCTCTCTGTGTGTGTGTCTGTCTCTCTAATGCTGTTAGAAACCTTCACCTCATTTCTACAAGTACTTCCAACTCAATGTTTCAAAGAATCTTTCCCATCTTTTCCTCATTGTAATCTTCTGAACAGTATTAATATTTATCTAATTCTTGAGTTGTGGATTAAACTCTCAATTCCTTTTTGCAAGTCAAGTGTATTTTATCCTTGACGTATCTCTCTGATTTTTCTTTGCCTCTCCTACCTAACTATAACTATTTGCCTCTAGTATTCAATACAGTGTGCCCAGACAACCTTAATTGTCTCCTTGCTGATGTTTTTTCAATATGTCCTTTTCCTAGTGACAGTGTGATTGCTCTTAAATACAAAACTGATCATATAATTCCTTCATTGAAGTTCTTTTCAATGCTTTTCAAAGCTCTTGAGATATTCTGAAATAGACTTGAGTCTAGCTAAGTGGTTCACAGAGAGCCTCTTGTGATTCTTTCTACCGCATCCATTTACTGACTGAATTGAGCTCTGTAAATAAGGAAATTTATAATATACTTATTTATTGCAAATGTATAAAGTTGATTTACTTATATTCTTGGAACAGTAAAAGAGCAAACTTAGAGCAGATCAAGTTGCCTTTTTCCCTCTGGTCTCACACAGGGCAGAGTGGGGTTGGGGATCTGGGTATCCTTTTCCAGAATAATGTGACTTGAAAAGGACACATATCATGTGCATTGACATCTGTTGCATTCATTCAGGTGTCCTGGGCTACAGTTTGTGGATGAGTGGCATTTCACAGAGTTACCACGTGAAGGAGCTTATTGTTTTTGCTCTGTCTCCACTTTTTCATGCCCATACAGCCACATCTGGTCCATTTTTCAATATATGCAGAGTCGAGTCTTATTTTACTTTGGTGTTGCTCTTCCTAACATAATCTCAGAGAGTTACAGGCAATTATAATTAAGCCAACACATTTCTCCGGCAGCCTTCACTAGCTTTTGGTTGCTGGACACAATATCTGACACTCTCCCCTTTAAAGAATAGAGGTTTATTTAATTCTTTCTTTCTTTCAGAGATTTTCAAGAGTTGTTAGTCCAGGGTGGGATGGCTCCAAGGAAGGAACATCATGAGGGAAGGAGAAGATGCTTAATTTGTGGCAGCAGAGAAGTAGAAGAGAGCAATAGTGTCAGAGAGGATGGGGTGGGTACCAAGAAGAGACCCTCAAAGATGCATCTCTGTACTCTACCCAGACACACACAGAAGTGTGCTTCACCAGACCCCTAAGTGGGTCCCAAAGACACTCAAGTTGACACTTGGTCCTAACCATCATATTTGCCATGTACGTGACTACACAAAAGTAATTTCTAATGCATACTGAATTAAGGTTAAAAAAAAGCCACCTAATTCAACATAGCATGCCCTTTTTCCTCTTTCTCTACAGCTGTAGTATATTATATAAAATGCATTCTATTCATAGAAACACATGTAAGCATGCATAACCACTCCGCAACACACACACACACACACACACACACACACACACACACACACACACAAGTTCAATCTCTCTATCCTTTATTTTGATTGAAGTAATCATGAACCAAGTTTCCAGGCATGCCCTATACGCAGGTTGGAATCAATGCTGACCTGTCTCCTCTTTGTTTGCCTCTTTCCTTATCCTCCTGCCTGACATGAATTTAATGTATTTAAGTGAATTCACTCTTTTTGCCTGCTTTGAGAAAATGGATCTGGGCCCTCCTAATACTTGTCCTTTTCCAGCTGGCTTGTGCTAGCCTTCATTAGCAGAGGGCACTGGAGAGACTCATCTCATGGTCATCTCCATCTGTGATGGCTCCTGCATCTCAGTGCTCTGCACCACTTGGCAAGAGGTGTCCAGCATCCAGTGACCATGCAGCCTGAGCTTATCCATTATTGCTCCTGCTGCTTGGGCAGCTGTTCAAGGCCAGTTCTCGTGGACAGAGCACCCAGCCATGCTTGTAGTGTCTGTAGTTTCCTGATGCTAGTATGTTCCCTACAACTACCATGGTGGCTTCATAGCAGAGTTCTCCGAGGTGATCTACAACTACAGCGTGTTTACATTAAAAAACATTATAGTAAATGACACACTGCCATTAATCCCCCGTATACTCTTCGGCATTGCTTTGAGCAGACTTATCACATCATTCTTGCCACTCTGATAAACCTCTGGAAATCCTCTTTCATGAATATCCTTTGCTGCACTGTCATGGCTGCCTTAATGTCTAGAGTGGCTCAAAATGTTTCCCTTTCATGGTCATTTTGATGTTGGGCAAGAGCAAGAAGTTTCATGTACCAGATCCAGTGACTAAGATGGAAGAGGACACCTATGAGTTTGCCTTTTTGTTGGATGGCACTTGGCAGCAGCATTCAAGATAGTTTTGATCACACCTCATAAAGACAAAAAAAGGACTTACAGAACTACTTCAGTAAAATGCCAGGAATGATGGGAAAATTATGTTAGAAGAAAAGGAAGAGTCTTGAGGGAAATTAATTTATCGGAATGATTTTTTAATATAAATGTAATAAATTCACTGCAAAGGACAAGGTTTATTTCTAGAAGTGGCTCCAATCACTGCCTATGGGTTCTCCCAAAGACACCCATGTTCCTAGCATCTCCAACTTCCACTGGAAACTGCACTTTTGGCGTCACTCTCACAACTTCATGCTCTACCCTCTCATAGAACACTGCCTGTCCTCCCGGGACTTTTTCTGAAATCTGGGTGAAAGTCTCAATGACCCCACAACTCCTGCTTTCTGCATACCTGTAAAACCACCACCTCATACACAGTGCCAAGGTCTACCATCAGCTTGAGCAATAGTTGGGCTCCTTGAATCACTGCTGCCAAAGTCTCTGAATGCCTGGACAGCTAAGTACTGTGAACCAAATCCTGGGGAACCAATTCCCCAGTCAGCCCTTTTTAAGCAGTGTGCCCTGGGGCTCTCCTTTGAAAGCAAAATCTTTCACTTTTACGGGTTAAAAATTGAGGCCTTACTGTTTCTGGAGATGCCCTCAAGGCATCTTTCCTGTTATCCTGTTGTAAAGTATTTGGCTTCTTTTTTAATGTTCATCTTTTTAGCAATACTTTCTTTCAGCTGGGAAGAAAGACTCCAGAACAGGTGTGGACCTGAGTCTAGTCTTTACTAGTCTACATTTTCATTAGCATTCTGGTCTTCTGAGCTTTGACCAGACACTCCCAACTGGCTTGGTTTACAGAATACAAGAACTACTAGAGCCAGCATTTCTGGATCTTTCCAAATTCCTCCTGCAAACCAGTCTCAAAGGGTTCTGTACAACTTGATTTTGTAGCCACACAATGACCTCACTTCTCCGGTACCAAAATCTGTCCTAGTCATTTTTTTTTTTTAATACTGGAACAAAATATTCAACAGTATCAATTTAAGGGAAGTGACGTTGGTTTTGACTCATGTTTTTAGTCCATACTTGGTTGGCACCAAGCAGGAAGGCATAGTGGATGACTCTAGCACAGAGAATCTGCTCATGTTATGGCAGTCAGAGAGCAGAAAGAAGAAAGTCAGGGAGGGAAATAAATTCTAGGTCACACCCTCAGGGACCGACCTCTTCTGACCAGTCTCCTCCTAATAGCAAATATGCTTTAATGCCCCCATAATTGAATCGACTTTCAAAACTAGGAAGATTTGGAGGCCATTTTAGTTCTGTAACAGAGCTGCCTATTGATGAGCTGAAGATAACTCAACTTCCTTCCTTTGCAGAGCTACAGCATAGAAGGAAGTAGTCAGATGTCCAGGATCGAGTAGGAAGAGCTGTCTGTGTGTCACAATACAACCTAAGCAACAATGAATGATGAGAATACATCGGAATATTTCTGATGCATACATATCTAAATACATAGAATGTTATTTCTTTTTTAAAAAAAAGCATAAATGATATAATTACCATAAAAAGAATGGATCACAGTGCAGGGAAAACTGTGTACCTGAGTAGGGAGATGGAGGTTGAAACACAGCAAAATGCTAAACATCAGGAACCAGTCAGGTGTTTTCTGCCTTTGACCTGCTTCAAACTATCATCATATCTCCCCATATTGTCTCCCAAACTTGAAATCTTGAATTTTTTTGAGGATCCAAACTGTACCCAAACTCTAATATCCAGCAAATTCCTCCCTCATTTAATTTCTTCAGTGTCTAGTGATCTCTCTTTACCATAAATAGTGCCTCTACCCAAACACCTAAAACTTCATTATTTACTATCATTTATTTCTTAGTCTCGTTGTTCCATGGGTTTTAACTGCCATATCTGCATTTTTGATAAAATATTTTAATATCCAGCAAATTCCTCCCTCATTTAATTTCTTCAGTGTCTAGTGATCTCTCTTTACCATAATAGTGCCTCTACCCAAACACCTAAAACTTCATTATTTACTATCATTTATTTCTTAGTCTCTTTGTTCCATGGGTTTTAACTGCCATATCTGCATTTTTGATAAAATATTAAAATGTTACACACGTACACATAGTCTCTCAAAATATAATTTAAGAACCTCAGTGTCTCTGGGACCCATTTAAACAATTCACAAAGGGCTATCTTTTCATCAAAGTGTGAAAATGGACTGTTCTCACTTAATTCAACCAAATCCTACCTATTGCAGCTAATTGCATGCCAAAGAAGATGTGAGAACTCAGCCATCCTTTATAAAGCCAAACACTGAACACATTTGTACCAGTTTTACTGTGCTATTCGCCCCCACTTTTGCTTTGAAACAGTCATGAAAAGAAATCCTTACTTATGTAAATGTGTGGATGCATCATTGTTCTAAATGAATTGGTACTTTTAGAGTCATAATTTTAACATCCAATATTTTAAATATCAAGAGAGAGCATCATGTGTACAGAAGCCCTTAGATGTCCTCAGTCGCAAAAAGATCCAAAGAGTTTTGAGACCAAAGTGAGCAATGCTCACACTGAGCACTAGCCTTGAAGGCTCTGCTCTGTGCATGGCAGCATGTTTCTCCTTATGAGAATGGGTGGCTCTTCGAGAAGCCATGAGATACAAAGAACTCAGATTTGCATCCACACTAGTGTGGACTTCCAGCTTCAGGTTTTCTGATGTGGTGAATCAGGCACTATTTTCCAGTTGTCTTGAGACTGACACATGTATGTTGAAGGCATGAGAAGGAGCAGGTAAGTTGTTATAGAAAGATAAGAAGAGTCCAGCATGAATCAAGGTAGGGTAATAAAGGACATTTCTTCCCCTGCTGGATCCTGACTCACAGAAATCTCAAGTCTTCTCATCTCTCTACCTTCCAAGTTCCTGGTAGGAGCACACGGAGAAGGGGAGGAAAGCAAGCAGAAGACGGTCTACACCACCATTCAGGATCTTCCAGCAGACACTCATCTATTGCTGCCATGTCTTCCAAATGGGAAGATGGATGCTACAGACAGTAGCTCTGTGTAAAGGAAAAACAAAAAACAAAACAAAAAAAACAGGGTGAGGAAAAAGATATCTAAATGAAGTGTCTCCCACGGAGGAGCATATAACCCTAAACAGAGCTCAAAAAAGAGATTTCCAACCAAAAAACTATTTTTCTTTTGACATGGATTATTTCTCTTAAGACATACACACTGCTCTTTTCTAAATGCTTAATTTAGCAGAGAACATTCATGATCTGTGTCATTTTCCTTTTGTATGCACAGAGATCCATATCTCCACTGCTTCTTCTGAGTGTTTTTAGAATTTTTTATATATTCTCCTTAGATGCACTTATCCATTGCAACTAATTGAATTACCTATTGTATCTATTGCTTTCCCACATTATTCATGGCATAACAAAGCTGTCTCTCTCTGAATACATTCATCCTCTTTTAAATCTTTGCCTTGACCTTTACTCTCCCTACATATTCATCTCATTTCTTTTATTTTCACTTTCAAGCATTCCCCCAAATTCCAATGTATTAATGTAGACAGGTATGAATAGAAGACCAAATTCAAATCCACAGAACTAGCATCTGCAACTCCGGTGATTCAATCTTGTGTATTTCCCCACCTTTCTCTGACTTAAGTATTTGATTTGCAAAATTGTTTTAATAACATCCAATTTTTCATATCTCAGAAATTCTGAGGGGAACAAAGATTAGAGGGCATGTAAAACTATTTTAGATAAAAGCAATGTAGTGGTAAATAGGCATCATGCATAAGATTGTCATTATACCACATTACTTAAGCATTATGTTTGACCTCCATTCAGTCATTTATCCTTCTCATGCTTTATTTCCCTGCTGACATAAATAAAACCTTCATTCATTTACTCTATAAGCTTTTAGTGAGCTGCTGACTCTGATCCAAGCATTTTCTTTGATAACTGTAGACATAAAGTAAAGAAATAAGACTTCATGGTTCTCTTTATCATGGAGAATCTACAGATTAGTCCATAGGGAAACACACACAGAATATTTCAGCCATAAAAGGTTTGCTCAATAACAAATAACCACCAACTTTAAATGGCTCATTCCTATATAGTTATCTCAAGATGGCCAGAGGCTTTTCTTCCTCTCCCTGTTTGCTAATAGTGATCCTCCCAAGAAGGTGTGGAAACTTCTTCTGAACCTAGAGAGGCCTCATGAGTAGCTCTGATAAATAGTACGTGGAGACTCCTGACCTAATTCTTATGAGACCTAGCAACTTTCCCTTCCATGGAACATAGCCATCGTGATACAAAGAAGTTATGTGGAAGGTGCTTGGAGGATGAGGCCTTCAGAAGGAAGGAGGATACTGCATATAGAGGGGAGACTACCTGGGAGAGAACTGGTGCTCCCACCCCAGCCAGCATGAGCCTCCAGAGATCAATAGGCCCTCCTTTAAAAGCTACAGTTTGTGAGAAGAGATACATCACTGTTTGAAGCTATTCCATTTAAGCTGCCCTCTGCTACCCAGCAATTGATAAATAGCATGTAGTATGAAGGTCTGTTGTCACCGATGCTACCTATTCAGAGGCAGCAGGGAAATTGTGCTCCATGGGGTCATACAAGATCCCAGATTGGCAGAGGTGTCCTAAATACTCACTGTGTACCCCTACGTTACAGCAGAGGAGTGAACAACCACATGTGTTCATGTGCTGGGGGTAACCCCTGTCACTTCTCTCTGACCTTGCCTACATCAGACACTATGGCTCCAAAGTGTAGCAGAGAGATATAACTACACAGCCCTTTTTCTGCCCTGGGAGGAGAGGAAAGGTCAGGGAGCACTAGAATTATCTGACTGGAATTCTCACAATATAGTTGCATAGTGACAGAATAAATGAAATCCTATTCTGGGTTAGCAAAAAAAACAAACAAACAAAGCAAAACACAAACAATCAGAGATGATCTGATAATACAACCCTGTGTAAAAGGATAAAGAGAGTGGGCAACAAAGAAAGAAAGTGGGGGTTTGCACTAATGGGATGGGACAGTTTGCAGGATAGAGAAGCATGGTAGGGTGTAGCATATTCCAACAATGGCAGAACATGCCAGTTTGTAGAGCCTATAACAAGTATCTAGAGAGGAAGGTCCACAGGGAAGTGGGTGCCATACTTTGCAGGGGCTCATTCAGTGTTAGTGAGTTTCATTATGTAAACCACAGTATCTCCAATGGAAGAGACAAAAAGAGCAACATTCAAGACATATTGGCATTTTAATGAAGTGACAGAAGTAGAAAAGGCATAGGATTAAAGGGGAGTCGATGGCAGACTGAACATGAAGACCTTACAATAGTTCAAGTGAAAGATGCTAATAAGTGGATATGGAAGACAGATTTAAAAGGAAATCCTAAAGTATAGTTGGTAAGAATAAGTGACAACTGATGTAGCATAATGGAAAACAAGTGAGATGAAGGGAATAAGCATTGATATACTTAAGATACACTTCAAGTGCATGGAATGTGTCCCAGACTTGTGATGAGAAAGAAGAAAAGCATACTGATTTTTGTGTGGGGCATATTAAGCTAAGGCTGCCTCTGGTGAGTACAGGTAGAAAAGTGATGGAAAATTAAGAAGGAACCTTGAAATCAGGAAGTTAGGGGATAGAGCTCCCAGGTGACATTGCTTAGGAAGGAGAGGAGAGTACATAAGAAGTCCCAAGAATCCCCGTCTCAAGGGTAGGCTGGGGAGGAAGTGTACCAGCAGGAGTCTGATGGTTGAGCATCACAGGTTGAGCTGGGATATTAATTAAAGATAGACAAGCACAAGGATTACGGTCATTAATTCCCTTTCTTCTAATCCATTAAGCCTACTAGTTTGAGTTTTGCATCTCAAAAAACATAAATCTCCCCAAAACATCTCAAAATTGTTTTATTCACATTTGAAAATTTTATAGTTGAGGATAAGATCACTTAGTAAAAAATATATATCAGAGAATCTATTAATAAAAATTCATCTTTAAGATCACATTCTGAGAAGTTAAAGGAGGACCATGTCCTTCTACATACACATGGAGAGAAATATCTCTGCCTTTGTTTTACTTCAGCACCTCATATAGACATCTGCTTGGACCAGATTCCTTAGTAGAGGGACGAAGTTACTCAATCCAAATCAGAAATTGATGCTTTCCTTCTATGTTTTGCTTGGTGTCACATTGGAGGCTATAGTGGGCTGGGCACATGACTCCCTAGCTCCCCCAGGAGAGCTCCCTTTTCCCTTGGTGGAAGGATGGGGTTTATGAAACTCTGTTTGAGGCCTGCGGTCATCTGATGTAGCCAGTCTAATGCCATAAGACAGGAAAATAGGTGCTTGAGCCAAATTACACAAGTGTGGCATTAACTTTAATGTGCACCTGGGTTTCCAACAAGGAAAAATAGAAACCCAAATTCCTTCCTTTTTCTTCTGGGATTCAACCCTAACACCATTTTGTTTAAATTTCATAGGTTTAAGTTTCATCAAAGTAGAATTTGTTTATGTAAAATTACATACCAGATGTTCACTGCCATGGAGTTGTGGAGTATTTTATTGCCAATATGACCCTTGTGGATTCCATTTATAAACCAAAACCAGGTTGTTTATTTAAGGTTTCAACCAAAGACCATGAAGAAATTTGGTAATATAGGGCCTACTGCCTAAAAGACAGATAACTTTACATTTTTCAAAATATCTCTTTGAGAAACATAGACCTTGTAAAAGCTAAAGTTTGAAGAAGTACAAATTAGTGGCCATGCTTTGTATTTTTAAATGCGTTTTGAGGACTACTGTCACAGCCTGGTATATGCCATTTGAGGTAATTTAAAAGAGCATAGGAGGCCATTGAGCAGTAAGTTAGATTCCTCTTCTGTAGCAATGATTATCAGCTTTCTTGCACATTGATCACACCTGAAGGATTTTTAAAAACACAAATTGCCAAGTCCCACCCCTGAGTTGTTTCTGATTCAAATCTTTGGTACAGTTTGCGAAACTGTATTTCTGCCAAGTTGCCATGCAAAGCTGCTGTTACTGATCCAAGGGCCATACTTTAAGGACCTATTCATGGATGATGGAACATCTGGTCAAACTAAAGCTGACCAGTGACTGGTAGTCAGAAGGATCAGCCAATTCACCGTTGCTAAAATGCCTGAGGCTGAGTACTTTACAAAGAAAAGGGGTTGATTTAGTTCAAAATTCTGAGGCTGAAAGACTAACCAAGATGGAGTTGGTTCTGCAAAGGAACCAGTGGCTGTCTCACCACATGACAGGACATCATGGCAGGAAAAGATGTGAGACAGAGAGGATATGGTAAGACAGGAATTATAGAGATCAAGAAGGGAACATACCTTTAAAAAATTGTACCAATCTGTGCTTGGGATAAGTAACAATAGTTCCTAAAGAAACACAAAAATCCTTCCGAAAGGCCATAACTCTGGTGACCTGATTACCACCCAGGAAGTCCCTCCTCTGGAAGACTCTGCTGATTCAGTGCCACCATACTGAGGACCAAGCTTCAGCACATGAACCTTTGGGGACCAAGCCTCATGCAAAACATAGTGCTGCACCAGTCTGGTGTGAAAAGTTGAGCAGGGACCACTAGCTGCTGCTCCTGAAGAATTCAATCACCACCAGGAATCTGCAAGAGGGAAAGGCAGTGGAAGAATGAGGAGAAAACCACAGCAGGCAAAGCATATGGACCAGTGGATCAGAAACCTCACCCTACAGCAGGATCATCAGGAAGGCGGGAAAATGCAGGGTTGAAATCCACTACCCTCGGCAAACAGCCAGAATGAGGGAGCCCTGTCAGTAAACAGCAGATGAAGACATTCACAGAGGTCCCTAAGACACCAACACCTACCAGTGTCTTCTAAACTTGGCCAAGAAGTGAGCAACAGGACATCAAGTGGGAACATATTGAAAATGCAAATTGTTGTGCTCAACTCTCAGTCTTAATTGCAAATCACAAACTCCAAGGTTGGGTCCAGAAAATTGACTATCAGGCCCCCTTGGTGATCTGCATACAATTCTGATATCTAGAATCTACTACTGACATACACTGGATTCTCTAGCCCTGAGCCCAATGCATCTTTATTTTTCCCAGTGATTTCAAAGTACTGCACAGCTAAGCTTGAGGATAATGGCTATGGCCCCAGATAAACTAAATCCCAGGCTACTGATTGTATAACTTTTAACTGTGAATTTTTAAGTGTTATGAGATATTGGAGAGTCAAGGAGCCTACAGAAAATCAGTTCTTCTTTCTGTGATTTTCAACCAAGGAAATGAAAGCTTAGTGAGACCACAATGCAAGTCAATATACAACCAAGATGCTTGTGGGGGATTCCTAGAAGTGGGAATCATCCAAGCACTGAGTGAGGCACTGAACGATATGTGAGACCACAATGCAAGTCAATATACAACCAAGATGCTTGTGGGGGATTCCTAGAAGTGGGAATCATCCAAGCACTGAGTGAGGCACCCTGAACGATACTGCCCAGCGTGGATGCTCCTCTGGAGTAAGCCCTGGATTGGATCAAATCACACTCCAGGTCCTTTTCAAGCTGAGAATCCACTAAGGTTTTGCTCATTGCTATTTTGATATTTCAGAAAGTACAACTAGGATTAAAATCCTCTTGTCGAATCAATTAGCCTGAAAAATTAGTCTCAAATCTATTTGTATTTTATCTGAATTCTGTTATTTTATATAAACCTCTTTACACATTTCTAATCAAGATTTGGAAAATATCCATGAGTAGTCTTGTCAATATGCTTTTTCAATATTTAATACTAAAATATCATGGCAACTCAGTGAAAGCAATGGTAAATTCACATTCAGAATTTCATTTCTATCACAAACTCTTCTTTGAAATCCAGAATACTAATAACCGCCTATGTCCATTCCTCCTTCACTTCTACTAAAAGGCATGGCCCAAATCAAAGTGCACATCGTGTTCCCTGTAATCCGCTGTTGCTCAAGAAGTTTCCACTCATTCCTCACATCCAGGTCCCAACTCTCTGCCAGAACTTCCCTGGCAGTCTTGAACTCTGGCTTTGGTCAGGCTTGGGCACGTTTCTTGCTCTGGCCACTAGTGCAGGAGCCAAGAGCCTGTGCTGACTGGAACTGTGTACTTCCTGTCTTCTCTGAGGACTTCTTTCTGTCTTTCATTACGAGGATGATTATGCTCCAGGTAAGAATTACCATCTCAGCCCTCTCCAAAATAAACTCATGGGGAAAAGCTCTTCTAGATTATTCATACCAGTGCGATTCATTTTAGTTTTATTTTTATATTAGTACATTTTTGTAGTACACGCACTTTACCTTCATCTTGGGGAGTGTGTGCATAACTCACCTTGACTTTATTTTCTATCCCTTTCCTCTTCCCTTTCACTACCCTCCTCCTCTAAATCCCCTTCCATCATTTTCTCTCTTGTTGATATTATTAATCGCATCTCTTATTTACGACCTATAATGTTTACACTCATAGAAGTTATTAGGTTCCTGTATGTAGCATATCTTGATTTATTTTTATGCCATTATTTTGTGCCTTATTTTGCAGCACAGCTAATACAGTTCTCAGTCTATGTCTTTTCTATTTTTCTTTCATTCTTATAAAAACTGCACATGTAAACATATACAGAAAATGTGAACTCATAAGTAAACTTAAGAATCATTATTACCTCCTTTGGGCCCCTGACTTTTCTGGAGTACTCAAAAGGAAATCCTAGGTATCTCACCACTTCATCCATCTTTTCCAAACACTTCATTAGGGATCACAAAAACAAAGGTACAAACAAACAGAATTCTCCTCTGCCAATAGTACTGAAGATTCATTCTCAGATTTCTAGTGCATCATTTGAGGTGTTATATCTCTTCATTCGTGCTGAACTAATTTCTAATATACTATCCCTTTCCTTATTATTGGTTACTTGTTAATGAGTTGTAGAAGTGGAGAAGTAGCTGATGTTAAAGACTGGGTTATGTGCTACCTCACAGCGCACTTTAACTTGTTGCTGCCTTCTAGAGACCCCGGAAGTTAGATCTGAAAGCTTTATTCGATTCACAAAGGAGAAAATTTTTGTGGTTGGTGATATGTACTATACACCACATCACGTCAGCAACTGTAGGATGTCTGGGTAACTCATGTTTTTTGGAGATAGTATGCATTATTTATTTTTATTTATTTTATAGTCTTGCAGCCAATGTTTTATGTTAAATTTATTTTTATGTATAAATTTAAGGTTTTCTCACACAAAATAATAAATATGACACACTACATTTTTCTATTTACTGCTTTTTAAAAAATGTTATGTATATTCTACAAATAATGCTGGTTTTGTATGCAGACATCTTTCTTTTTTATAGCTGTGTAATACTCTCCTGTGTGATAGATGATGCATTTTAATATTTTTCAACAAAATTCTACTGATGGACATTTGGTTTTGCATTTTCTGTTAATTAAAGCAATGCCATATAACATACGTACTCTATTTGATTAGGACATTTGTTTCATTTTACTTTTTTAGATGCATTTTTGGGCTGACTTCTGGTATCAGGGTTGTCAAACCAAAGGGAGAGTGTATGTGTCATGGTGATGGAGCTTGTCACATTCTCTTCTACTTGGGCTGCACCATTTCCATTTTCCCTGGGTAACGAAAGCCACACAGGTGTCCCCCTCAGCAGCATCACAGTAGATTATCAAATATCCCCATAGGCCTGTACTCATGTTTCTTTCATTAGGAGTGAAGTTGAAAGCATTCAAGGGCCATTTGTATTAATTTTCTTTGGATTATCTTCTCATACTTTTATAGTTTATCCAGTGCACTTTTTTTTGCATTAATTTCAATAGTTCTTTTTAATATAATGAGTATCAGTTACTTCCTTACTTGAGTTGATTTTGCTTTTTTGTAAAGAAGAAAAATGCTGGGTTACTCTTCATATGTGAGACTGTTCTGCAATATTTGCTGTGAAATCCTTATCAGATTGTGTAGCTTTTGTTATAACCAATTCATTTTTAATAATAAACATTTTTTATCTTCTATCTTCTGAAATACATTAAGTAGTAGTATACCACTCCTGTCTTTATGGGTTTGATAAAATTTCCATATAAAGTGATTCAGGCTTGTCATAAATTTATTGTTTTTAAAATTATTTCTCCCTTCAAGTGGTGGCACACACCTGTAATCCCAGCACTTGGAAGGCTGAGGCAGGAGGATCGCTGTGAGTTCGAGACCAGCCTGGGCTACATAGTGAGTTCCAGGTCAGTCTCAACTACATAGTGAGATCCTATCTCAAAAAACAAACAAAAAAATTGTCTAAAATATCTTCCTTTATTTATATTTTTAATTGTGTAAAAATGCATGCATAAGTTTATTAGGCAGAATATAAAATCCATACTAAAAGTAAGTAGAATGAGGGCCCTCAAGAGAGATACTTTCTGGTATGGAGCTGGAAATGTTCATGTGTTTGTGGCAGGGGAGCTGGTAAGAATATGGAAGGCTTTGACTGGTTTTGCTGTAGGATAAAAGAGATGGTCTCCATAAAGGCAGAAATGGCTTATTTTCCATGTGAAAGGATGGCCCATTGTACAGGACAAAGCAAGTGCAAAGTCTGTTTTTTAAAGATGGATGATGTTTTCTAAGACGTTCTGTCTAAAATAACTTATATTTTAAAGTAACATTTAGGGATTTTAGGTGTGATAGGCCTGGAAGAAAAGGATCGTAAACAAGCCTAGGGAGTAGAGATATGGGTAGTCTTGGGTAACTTTAATTGTTTTTTGAAGTCATAGCCTCATTAAAAATACAATTTTTAAATTGTATCTTTTTCTTGTCTCCTTTGTACCTATCTTTATTTCTGTCTCACCTCAGTTCTGCCTCTTCCCCACCCCTGAGACTGTGACACATTAAGAATGGAGAGGGGCTGAAGATTCCCCTTCTTAAAACTGCTCCAGGCTGAGGGGAGCTGCTTCTCTACTTTAAAAAACCTCATTCACTTAATATATGGTAAACTAGTGACACAATTTATTTATACATTTATTTATTCCTGTTAAGCTTATTGGTACATTTAAAGCAAACAATTCGGTTGCATTTATCAATGGAATCTTATACCTTTACATGATATATCTTGATTTTTTTCCTCACACCGCTCCCCTCCCTTCACTCAATTCACCTTTCCCCATTTGCAAAGACTTTGCTTCCTTTTTTCCCTTTTTTCACATTTCTTCTTTTCCCTTATTTCCTTTCCTCTCTCCTTCCCACTTCGCTTTTAGCCATTTTCCTCCTATTTCACATTCTGAATTATACCACTTGAACCCCATTTACACTTTTAGCTTTTCACACCAGAGAAACTATTCAATATTTACTCGTAGGTCCTATTTATTTCACTTAGGAGTTATAGCTTCAATATGCATCCATTTAGCTATAAATGTCGCTAGTCTCTCATTCCTCGTGGCCGAGTAGTACTCCAATTTATGGAAAACACACACCTTATTTATTCAGCCTCCAGCTGAGGGGCATTTGGGTAGTTTCCAAATTTTAGCTATTAAAAACTATACATCACTGAGGTATGATTCTTTCAGTTCTTTTGGAAAGATACCCAGCAGAGGGATTGCTGGGTCAAATGGGACTTCTAATCCTAATTCTTTGAGGTATCTCCATATTGATTTCCACAGTGGTTGCACCAGTCTGCACTCCACCAATAATGGAGAGGGCTTCGTTTCTCCGCATTTGTTATTGGTTAATTTCTTTTAAAACATTTTTTGGGGGGATTCCGGGGATCAAACTTGGCTCCTTGTCCTTGCGAGGCAGGCAGCAGAAGCACTGAGCTAAATCCCCAGCCCATTTCTTGATGGCAGCCATTCTTTCTGGGGTAAGGTGGAATCTGTGTTGTTTTCATCTGCATCTCTCAAATGACCAGTGATGTTAAATATTTTTTCATGTATTTATTTGCTGCTTTTACTTGTTTGTCTGAGAAATGTCTGTTTATTTCAGATGCCCATTTTTGAATCGGGTCTTTGTATTTGTGGGGTCTGATTTTTTTTTAAGGTCCTTGTGAATTCTAGATAGTCATTTGCCTGAGGAATAGCTGGTAAAAAATTTTTCCCTCATTGTACGTGGCCTCTTGCTTCTGTTGGTGGTTTTTGTTGCACTGCAAAACTTTTTAATACAATGAGATCCCAGTTGTTGATTCTTTGTGTAAGTTCTCATGCTGATGAGGATTTGTTCATAAAGTCTTTTCCTGTGCCAGTGTCTTCAAGAGTTCTACCTAATTTATTTTCCGGTAAGTTTAGTGTTTCTGTTTTGATGTGTAGATCTTTAATCTACATGGATCCTAGTTTAGTGCATGGTGAAAGATAAGGATCTGCTCAGTGAGGCCTTCTTTCTCTTTTTCGCTCATGTTAGCGGGGTACACGGGTATGGCTGTGCTGGATCCTGTGCAGCTGGGATTGTCTGCTGTGCTGAGCCGAAGAGGGGCGCCTACCTGAGAGCCTTGTACTGCTTCCACGCTCCTCTCTTGCTCCACACTGAAGAAGTGGGCCCACCAACTGGTTGCAAGATGCTGCTGGTCGCCTCTGATGCGCTGGGATGAGGGATGGGCCTAACAGAGCAACGTAGTTTATTTCTAAGTTTTGTGTATTTGTGGTTTTTTTTTTCTTTATGGATTAAAGCTAACTAGTTATTTTGTGGACCCACTGATTTATTAAAGAAACAACATTTTATTCATTAATTCCACTGTATGTTCAATAATTTTTCAGTAATTGCCTCCTAAACTTTTAATTCCTACTGATTACCCTTATTTTATTTTGTTCTTTTCCTAACTTTTTGAGTTGAAACTTATTCCATTTAATATCACGATTTTGTATGAGATATTCAGTGCTCTCGGTTTTTCTTTGTGTGTCCCACTGATTCATCCTCAACTGATTTGAAATGTTTTCGTTGTCCCTTTTTATAGTTGGTCCTCAAATTCTATGTATTTGCATTTCTTCTCTGATCAGAAAGTTGTTTTATAGCGAGTTTATTTTATTTATTTCATTTCTAGGTACAGAGACCTTGGATAACACAGACAAATAGTCATCATCTATTACTTTATTATTCTAAAACCATAAATCTGTTTGCTGAATAATAAATGGCTGTTACTTTTAATGTTCTGTAAGACAAATAAAAATAGGCATTTGCTTTCAGGTTTTTACTTTCAAATGCTTGTTTTAAAAATGCAATACTCTAGAAAGCTATAGTCTGTGTTATATATATATGGTGAGCTATAGAGATCTTATGCATTACAGAACATAAATTGTAAAGTTTAAGAGATCTTTTAGATATTTGATTACTCTCATTAACTAGAAAACAGAAATTAACTTTTATTTTCCATAGCACTCAACAGTAGTGCTAAAATTTCTTAGGACCAGAAAGTTAGACAAGAAAAACAAAATTGAAAAATAAATTATATACTCTGGCATAGAATAGAAATGCATAAAGTGTGGTTTCCTTACTTCCATTGACTAAGATGTTGGATATTCACAACACTAACAGAAAGAATATTATTAGTTTCTTCAAGAAGGGTAAGGGAAAGGAAAAAAAATGAAAATAAAAAGGAGAAAAGGAAAAAACAGAAGCAAAGTCTTTGTAAATAGGAAAGGGTGGGGGTAGTGAAGGGAGGGAAGAGGTATGGGGGAAAATAAGAAACAAGATACATCATATAAAGGTACCAGGTCCCAATGATGAATGCAACTGTACTGTATACCTAACAAGTACTAATAAACTTAATGAAAAAAAAACTTGAGGTTTTGTGTGATCTGATGTCACTAAGCATCATTTGGATCACTAGTTGGCTGGATAGACATTGATTTCAAGTTTTTAAAAAGATAAGATTTCCAATGAAAATATAGATCTATGATCAGCCATAGTGAAAATGGTATGGAAGGCAGCAGCACTAGAGGCTAATAGAGGATAGGAAATAATTAAAAGAAAAAAAGGAAACATAAAGCACAAATGCTGTTTTAGAATTTAACCCTGCACATGAATGAGACTACATCAGATCTGAATGAAATCTGAGTAGATTTTTTTTTTTTTGGCCTTCAGTGGTGTTTATTAATAGTGATAGACCTAGCACCATAGCTCCAAGACAGTGATGGGGTAAATGCAGGATGAGAGAACCCAGGATGGAGGAGTTACTATTTCCAGGTCCTCCATTTTGACTATAAATCACTATATATAACCTAAACCCCCAAAGAAGAAGACTCAGAAATGTCGATTGAAGAATGCAGACTGTCTAGGATGCTTAAGACTTGAAGGGGAATGCACAGGGAGTTTTCTGAGGTTCCTTGTCCCTCCAAGACATCCAGAATGGGCCAGGATTTGCAGAAACCACCAAGGGCACAGAGAAGAATTGCCCATGACACCAGCTAAAGGACAACTTTTGAGCAATATCTCTCCTCTGTCCCAGTGACCAACAGAAGATTTTCAGGGCTGACCCCAGCAGGTCATGGTCTGATTTGGATCCAAGTAGTGGGCATGTTCCCAACCACTGACACCAAGAGCTTCAGCATGTGCTATGTTTCGGCTTGGGGTAAGGAGTACCACTGTCACCTTACTGTGACCTCTGTAACCGCATCCCTGTACCTATGTCCTGGTCATCTTCTTTAAAACTAAAGAGTATAAAGGCGCAAGTTTTCTCAGGAAGGAGGAATGAAAAGGGGACATTAGCATCTCTGGGATGTGGAAGGAGTGAAGGAAGGTGAAGAAGACATGAACAATAGATTATCTGGTGAACAGCAAAGGAGGGGACCAGTCTTCCCACCAAGGATGGAGTTAGAGAGAAGAGTAAGTTTGTGTTACAGAAAAGAAGATTTTTCAGGTGAGGCATAGAATTCAGGGGTGACTCTAGGCAAGTTTCATGACCCTGGAGATGATGGCTCCCCAGCAATGGAAGCAGGCAGCCCATCTGTGTACGACTTTCCTTCCCCAGTCTATCCAGAGCCCTGCTCCTCTGCTACCTGCAGCCACCTTTCAAGCCAGCTGCCTCTGAGTCTTCCTGCCAGAAGATCTCTGCTTCACTTTGCATCTCGGACTCTTCTGCAGAATAGAAGATCCACATCATTATCTAAGGTAAGACTTGCAAAAACACAAAAAGAACATGTGTCTAGGAGGTCTGTAATCATTACTGAGATGATTGTTATAAATGAAGGGTTAGGAAACTACAGAACAGCCTGGGACACCTGAAGAAAGGTCTGTGCTGAAGACCAAGAACATAAACTGACTTTGTGCACAACCTGCCGACAGCATCTGATTCTTAGGTGATAACTGAGGGTCAAGGAATCTAATCACATTTTTCTACTCTGTTATACAGTGGGACAGAGGTGATTCCTTGGCTGGCCTTGAAATCCACATGGAAACTCATCACAAACAAATCCTTGGTCATCTGTCTGCTCTGACTGTCTTTGTCCCTCGAAGCTACCAAGCTGGGTTTTCCTATTTTATGTTCTTTTTGTTTCTTCTTTTAAAAATAATGTGTAGATATTCTTATGGGATTGCCTGGGAAACTTTCATTTCGTGAAAAATTATAAGCAGACTCCATCTGCATTCAGAAATTACTGTGGGAAGTAAAAAGTGATGTGTGCATAATCCAGATGTGGATGAAGAGTATTCAAAATGCCCTCCTCCTTCCAAAAACATCCCAAAGCCCCACCCAGAGTAAAAATCCAGACCATCCTGCAGCCATGCTTGAAATAATAAAAATGAATTACTCCAACGCTTGGCAGTCCATGATTCAATTACATTATGTGCTCTTCACTGAAATATAGAACATATCTCAAAAATGAACTTCATGGTTTGCCAATATCAGAATTAAAAAAAAAAACTCTGGTTCTTAAGAAATGTTTGTTTTTCTTGCCTAATAATTCCTAGCTTAGAAACAAAGTTAATATCCTTTAAGTAAAGGACTAATATCGTTTTATGGTACTGCTTTTCATTATTTTCTCTTTCTCTTTCTTTTTCTTTCTTTCTTTCTTTTTTTTTTTTGACCCATCTGGTTTGTCAGAAAAGTCTCCTACCTCTGATATTTATACAATATCATGCAAATGTCAAAATCTGAATGTCATCTTCAAAGACCCTTTTATGTCAGGCAACCCCTTTATAGGGAAAAAATAAACAATTTTATGTATGCATGCTTGATGCCAGTCCAATTAATAAAAGCCTTTTTTGCTATGCTTGGCTACAAGCAAGTTTCTCTTTTGAAAATGAACAGAGGGAGAATGAGATAAAAGGTCTGTATTGTTTCTTTGCAAATTTTACAGTTTCATTTTTAATTTGTGTTTGGATGTGAGGATCTTGGTGCAGATGGTGTGATAGTCCACAGTATGTTCTGAGAACCTGAATGATAACAAAGATATGCAAATTTAGAGGGTGCTTTGGATGAAAGCCAAGATATCCAATTTCACAATAGCTGAAAACAAATTGATGTGCCCAGCAAAGTACTCAGAGTAGCACTAGGAAATGTAACAGTGCCAAAACAAATTATATTAATGACCTTAGCAGTTTGTTCAATTCCATTGGCCAGTTTAATGTTGGTTACATTTGTCTGCATTGGCATTCCATTTACTGGGCAGAATAACTTTTCTAAAAAAAGAAAGAAAGAAAGAAAAAAAGAAAGAAAGAAAGAAAGAAAGAAAGAGAAAGAAAGAAAGAAAGAAGCCAAAACAAAACACAACAAAAATAAACTTAATGAAAAATCAATCTTCATAATTATAAAAAATATGACAAAAATATTTGGCACCCGAGATATGCTCAGCAATATTTAATATATCAAAAACTAAAAGGTACTAGCACTTCATATTTAAGGGAAAATGTCAGATTTTATCATTTTAGGGAGTTTTAAACTACAAATCAAATATAGCAGTTCATAAAACAGAGTTCAGCTAATAGTAATACTCATACTACTTTATACATTTTTAATAAATAATTTGTTAAATTCTAGGGTTCAGAGTGTAAAATAGGTCTTAGAAGGAATGAATATTAAAAATAAGTTAAATGAGGTAGGAAGAGAAAGAAAACTATCTGTGAAAAGAAACTGACAAATATAAAATCTAATTTATAATATGCTATATTCAATTATGTTTACCCTAGAACAGCATCATCTCATGTTCTAAAAAACAAAGCAAAATCATCTTATGGGAGGTATTTAATTTGTGAGTTATTTGTCTGTCGTAGTCACTATTGTCAACCTGCTCATTAATTACTGAAATTCCAATGTTCTAGATTTCAAATATTGCAAGTAAGAACGGTGTTGATATAAGGTGCTGGCTAAAAGTAGTAATCGAGGTACATTTTAAAAGGCAACTTTCTTACAAACTGATGTCAGATTTCAAAGTGCTCATTTCTTGGATAATTCATGGGACCTTCCACCATGAAGAACAAATAAAAAAATGCAAACATCATTGCAGAGTATCTAGCTACATTTTCAAAATTGGTAACATGTTTTGAAAAATCAACTATAACTGGTGTGAGTTTTCCATCACTTGTGTAGACTTTTTGCAATGATAATCTCATGTGTAAACAGTGTGTTTCTAACTACTACACGTCTAGAATAAGGGAAAAACTGATTTCACCACTTGTTGCTCAGAAATGACTTAATGCAAAAGCTATTCAAATAGGTGAATAAAAATGAGCTTTCTGAAAAGACTGTGATTCGGTGCGCATTGTGAGAATGAAAAACAGGAAGCTACATTATGATAGCAGACCTCCACCTTCTTATCACGTCACAATACGTTTTCATGGAAAAGTTTGTAACAGGACTGCGTCTTTGCAGAAGATATCATCTATTCACAACAGGATAGTTGATAATTGAAGGGTACCCAGGCAAAGACAAATGCAATTTCCCTAAGAGAAGTGGGTGCATACTCAAATATATTTTTCAAACATTAGAAATCCATTTTTAATTTCAGGAAATAATTATTTTTTGTCCTATATTCCTTAATAGTCTCTCCTCCTCCTACTATCCTTTCTTCTCCTCTTTCTTCCAGATTATTTGTTTATGATTTTTAAGTATTAAGAGGAGGAGAAATGCCAAGAAATGCTGACTCCTTTTCTTCAATATACAGGCAAATTTTACCCAGTGTTCAATTTGTTACATATTTTGTACCTTTTGATAAGATTTCAAGGTCATCTGGACCTTATAAAAATATTCAGCTCAGAAAATTCCATGTGGAGTCAGGTATAGAGCAACAGGTCAATACATCACTGGCAGGAAGAGGTATAGATTCAAACAATATTTATGTAACATATCTTTCAGCAAGGAGCTAGAAGACAGGATAAGTAATTAAATAAGAGCATGTCTATTTAAAAACTCTTTTCATAAGAATATTTCTGCAGAGAAGTGTTCTTGATGTGTTAGGCAAATAAAAAAAACTCACACTGCAACAATAACAGCTCTTATTAGCTATTTAATCTAAGTAACACCAAAATATAGGGTTTATGTTAAGCCCTCAAGTGACCCCTGGTTTAGGGGGGAAATGCACTAAAATAGGATCTTGGAGCTGTCCATCAATTTCCGAGGCACATAGAAATCCCAGGTAGTGAGGAAACGTATTCTCGGTCTTCATGCATAATACATACCAAATAGGTGAAGTAGTATGTAAAGTGAATTTTAATTGGTTATAATTGTCATTTCATTTAGTAAAGTATTGTCTGGAGACCTGGATATCAATTAGCACTCTATGGACTCTGTTACTTATGAAAATATGCATATAGAGGAACAGTGTGCGCAAGTCATATATATACTTTAATTAAGAAAGTGGAGCAATAATTTAAAGACCTTTAAAGTATCGATTAATTGTGATAGAGGTGCAGTTTGAGTATTAACTTGATAAAGTCAAAATCACTGTATCTGATTTAAATGAAGTAAAAAACAGTGTTCTCATTTTGCTACCTGAGGGTTTTTTTTTTCTCAAGGCAATATGAAGCACAAAAATTTTTCACATGAAAGAAAAGCAAGAAAAACCCAGAGATGTCTAATAACGGTGAAAATTTTCTTTAACCATGAGCCTCGGTGTATGTGCATTTCGTGAAAAGGGGGAGAACAATATTAAGTCCAGAGTTCCCCAAGAAAATCTCTTTCAAATGTCCTTCATTTCCTGAGAATTAATGGATGCGCAGGCATCAATAAGGTAAGAAAAAAAGATGATTGATGTATTTCGTTTTATTATTAAATTGTTGGCAACCAAGGCAGCTTTTCTTTTTTCCGTGGGGATGAAGAGGGACCTGTCCCTTTTTAACCACTTGCTCGGAATGACTTTTATGCCCAATATCAGTGAGAAGAGAGGATGAATGTCACCTCTCCTCTCTACCTCCTCCTGTGGATGCCTACCCCCTCCTTGATTGACAGCTACTAATAACCTTCCCGCCCTGGGTGCCGTGGAGACACTTTATTAGGACAAACAGCCAAGGAAATCTAGGAAGGGAGCCAAGTCTGCAGTGAGTTATTATCGGGCTTGTATTTATCTCAGCTTTGTAATTTTTTTCAGTGATATGCAAATCCTGAAATAGATCTTCTGCTGTTGAAGGACAGGTCCCTCTGTTAATTGATCCACTGAGATTCGTCCTACCCTCTTTCAGCTCCCAGCCAGGGAAACACGCTACATGAAAGGGACTCGGAGCCGCACACAGGACCAGAAATTCTCCACACACTCCTTCCTGAGAAGAACTTCCACACCGAAAATGAATTTTTGTTTCAGAAAAACAGGCTCCCTCTCAATAGTATCTGTGCAGCAGATCAAACTGATTTGTTTGTTTATTAGCTGTGTAGGAAATACTCTTTTAAATTATAACCAAATGTGATTTCAGATGGGATTTACATTTCTCTGGAAGTGCACGGAGCTCATATATACTGTAAATATATTAAAACTAATTCAGTGAGAACCAACATTTATTTTTTTCCGGAGAAAAGAAATGTAGGAAAAATCGTGAAGTGGAAAATTTGCTTTTCCTCAGAGAAACTCCTTCTTTATAAATTAAAAGTACAGGTGTACACTCCCAGGCTTTTCCATTCCAAGAGCAGTTGGTATTTGCTGTTTTATTTCTTCAAATCATTCTCTGTGTGTGTAGCACCTACATGCACACCTCCCGAAGTTTACCAATAGGACACGAACGACGGTGATGATGACAGCAGGGCGTCTATACTGCATTTTCACGGCCTTGATAACTTTTTGGCATTTACAGTATTTATATGGCATGTGAAAGCAGTATTGGAACAGAGACAAAAATTATGAACTAAGTAGATAAATATGGATTAGCATTCTGCAGAGCCTGCATGGTATTGGAGTGGCATGGATATAGAGTTAGAAGGATTTGATTTTAAGACCAAATGCTACACTAATATTCTCCTTTTCAAATTTCAGTGTCCTCATTTGAAGATTAGTAATTAATAATAATGATAATCCCTTTAGGACACTACATGTCTTCTGTAAGTAGACAATAAAAATGTGTGTGTGGAATTGTTCTGTAAAGTATCTCTCTGAAATAAGGTTTAAAATAATTTTTAAATAATCTAATATAATTACACTTCCAAATATGGTAATATCTCCTAAAATGTGTTCAGGTTAGTTTGGGGAGCTGGCTATATATTTAGAGATTCATAAGGCATGTTAGCATATTCCAAGCTTTGAGATGCTGATCAATAACTATGCTGTTGAAATAAGCCTTCCTGAAACTCCTTTCTGCATGGAATATTTTATATTAGCTACTAACATTTCATTGGAGCAATATAGAACACAGGAATTTCGCACTTTGACATTTAGCAATTGGCATGAACACAGGAAGCTATCAGCATGTGCCAGACAAGTGATTGGTTAAGAGCTGTCTTCCCTTCCACACTGGGGACTGAGACAGGATGTAAAAGAACCTGGTAAAGTTTCTCTCTGCTAGCTCAGGTGTGTTTCCAGCTCCAGCTCACTCCTGCATGAGTGAGCTTCTCCCACATTGTTATCCCTTAGTTTACACTTCCTCAAGGTAGCGAAGGAAGGGTTTGTCTGCCAGGGACTGTCTAATAATACTTAAAAGAGTTGGGGTTATCATAATTTGATGGTATGTGTTAGTTGGCTTTCCATTACTATAACAAACTGATGAGATAATGACCTTATAAAAAGAACATGCTTATTCTGGCTTTCAATTTTAGACTTTTCAGTCCATGACCAGGCGTCCCTATTGCTTTGGAGAGAAGTGGCCATCATGATGAGCAGGTATGACCGAACGAAGCCACTAACCTCATGGCTGGAAGTATAAGAGTGAATTATGAAGAGCCTTGGGTTCTGCTGTCACCTTCAAAGGCCACACTTAATGACCTCCCACTGAGCTCCACATCTTAACGATCTCACATCTTAAAGATCTCCACTTCCCATAGCACCTAGCTTGGCACCAAGCTTTTAACCCATGGGGCTGTGGGGAACAATTAAGATTCAAACTCGAGCAGGATCTTCCTGCCTTCTAGTGTGTAGGGATGATGTGAAAGGCCTTGGAGTACCAAGAATAGCTCACCACAACAAAGAACACCAGAGGGTCAGTAGTGTCAAGGTTGACAGCCTAGTGTTAGAGGCCCATCCAGATGTCTCTCTCTTGGAGTTCTGTACCCAGGTGTCTCTCAAAGTGTCTCTTTGTGTTGGGGATAGTGTCTCTCCTTGGGTTGGGTTGCTCCCATGAACAAGTAAAACATCTAAAATTTGCCCCCAATCTCTGTCTGGATCCCCAGAGTCCTTTTAGTTTGGACCAAAGCTCCTTTTAGAAAGAATTTATGCTGTTCTGTAGGGGAAGAATATTTGTATGTTCTAAAATACAGATATTTTAATATTGGCCAAATATATTTTTTCAACAAAATTTTCCACAAATATATGAAATCTAGTGAGTCACAAATGAATACAAAGCAAAATGCTATTTCTATATGTAAAAGTAACTGCGTATGTCATAAAAATACAGTTGAATTTGTCAGCTTTTCCATTGCTGGACCCAATACCCAACACCCACAATTTAAAGGAGGAGAGAGATTTGTTTTGGTTCATGATTTCAGGGGATTTGGTCCATGGTCAACTGGCTCCACGACAAAAATATCACAGCGGCAGGCCATGGGAGAGGACCACCATGCTTAATTCGTGGTGGCTGGGTAGCAGAGGAACAGTACGAGACAGGAAGAGGAAAGGGCAGACACAGACTCCAAGACCAGGCCTCCATGACCCTCCCACACATACTCAGAAGAGTATCAGTGCCATAAGTTGATTCTGAAGCCAGTCAGTGTGACCCTGCCCTGACCTAATGTACCACACTAGTCATGTTTGTATCTCCAACAAAAAAGCTCACTAGGCTGTCGATCAATATCCTCAGACCTCAACCTTACTATGCACTCTTTATTTCATTCATTTTGGAAAATATTCATTTTGATAAAAATAACCTGCTGTAACATGAGTACCACATTCCTGAGAAACTGCTAGTTATCAAAGAGTTATGCTGGTGGAGTTTTCTAGACAATGTTTTTCATAACAATATTAACAATAGTTTTCATAACAGTAAAAAAACTTAAATCATAAAAATGGTTCTATAACTGTTAAAGTATTTCTTTAATAACTATATATCATTGAGATACTTTTATATTTCACATATAGTTATTTTCATCAAAAATATTAGCTTTCTTTTTCCTAAAATCATTGTGATTATCTGTGGCAAAAATCTTTTCAATCATTCTCATCTCTTTTGTCTATTTCTATAATAAGGGAAGTTAATATCATTTAAATAAAGCAAGATTACGGGTCAAGGGAACTAGTTTCAGATTTCTTCAATTTCCCAGCAGGAATTAATTACTCAGTGCTGTCCACACCATGTAGATTTATAAGCTAATCAGCTGACTAAATATTACCTACTTTGCTCAAGGAAAACATGAAGTAAAGGTAAGGTGTGTCTATAAGATGGCCATGGAAATGCTGAGAAAAATAACATAATCCAAATGCTGAAGATATTTCATTAGCATGTATTTCAAGCAATTAGCATGTGTTAGCAAGTGTTTCAAAAATTTAGGTGGCAATATAAAAATGGAACTTTATGGTGTTACATTCATTGACTAGTCCCAAAAAAAGAAAATGATTTTTTAAAATACGTTGTTAGAAGGAAAGTTGTACTTCAGAATCCACAATTAAATGCTCTAGAAGTAGTTATTCCAATGAATTGGACAAATACTTATTAAACTACTATGTGCCGGGAGCTACAGTATACTCGATAGAGTTTATGGGGATAATCTGAACTGAACATATGATCCATGTGAGGGAAACATTTCTGTAGCACTTAGCATAAGGTGGAAAGAGTCCCTGGATATACGGAGCTCATTATTCATCACCAAGTTCTGGCATCGGTGAATGGTGACACGGTGTTAATGAATGTTTTGTAATCACCGTTCATCTACAGGGTGAAGAGGCAAACGGGGCTCTCACATTCCCTCGTGGAAGAACAGGCTCTTCCTTGACTAGATATTTCTCTGTAGCCAAAAGGTACAGTAACAACTGATCGAAGACAAGTTATGGTTTTCCTTTAGTCAGAAGCAGAGTGGTATATTTTTAGGATCAGCCTTAGAAAAGATAAAAATTTTAATGTTAGAGCCGGGATAATAAACAACATTTTTTTCAAAATGGTGATTTGTCAATGTCAAAAACGATAAAACTAAAATATTCAGAAGCAGAGTGGTATATTTTTAGGATCAGCCTTAGAAAAGATAAAAATTTTAATGTTAGAGCTGGGATAATAAACAACATTTTTTCAAAATGGTGATTTGTCAATGTCAAAAACGATAAAACTAAAATAATTTTTAAGAGATGAAAACATGTTGATGAGAGGTTTCAAATGATCAAGACATAAAGAAGAAGTTGCTTAGACACAAGCCTAACTTAATATAACATTGAAGCACAAAATACATGCATGGTATTACAGTAGATACATATAGTTGTTAGCTCATTTCACTTCTCTCTTCACTACCATAGAGGAATAAGCTGCATGAAGCAAAAATCTCATAGCAGACAGCATGTACAGACACAAATTTAAAAAGTGACAAGAAATCCTCAAAGATGACTTCATTAGGATAGGATTTTAATAAGACTTATTACCCACGGCTGTCCTATTGCAACCTTGAAAGAACACACAGACAAAGACCACTAAACTTAAACTACACCACAATCATTTACTGCCTGAAAGAAACAGATTTTTTCCTAAAGCTGAAGTGTGCATGCATGATTATTACTCATTACTGTTGAACTTCCGCTAATTTTTCCAGAGAATAGGATAGGATTTTAATAAGACTTATTACCCACGGCTGTCCTATTGCAACCTTGAAAGAACACACAGACAAAGACCACTAAACTTAAACTACACCACAATCATTTACTGCCTGAAAGAAACAGATTTTTTCCTAAAGCTGAAGTGTGCATGCATGATTATTACTCATTACTGTTGAACTTCCGCTAATTTTTCCAGAGAACATTTCATGATTTTATAGTGTAGGCAGATCTCTCTCTCTCTCTCTCTCTCTCTCTCTCTGTCCCTCTCCCTCTCTCATATAGTTAAGTGTGTGTGTGTGTATAGTAGTACCTTGATTCATAAACATTTCGTTGAGTGAATCTGGGGAAGATGGCAGGAGTCTCATTTGTCTCCCAAGGTAGAGTTCACAAATGGAAACAAACTTTGGCCAAACAATTCTGTTCATGAACTAAATTGTTTGCAAACAGAAGTGTTCATAAACCAAGATATTACTGTGGATGTATAACATTTTTAGAAGGAGATATATTTCTGGATGTCTTTTTTCTGAGGATAAAATTTTACAAAACATCATTCATTAGTTACAAGAATTCATCACACTATTGCTCTTGAGTTATCACAGCCTGGTAGCCTGAGGGATGTCCCTGTGCACTGGGACAACCTCTCACTGGACCACATTGGACCTTCCCTGCTAAGAGCACATCTGCAGGGAAGTGGCCCAAAGGAATCATCAGTGCATGTCCACTGTGTTTGTTAATATGGTTTTGTTTTGTTTTGGTGTTTGAGACAGGGTCTCACTATGTAGTTGAGACTGACCTGGAACTAACTATGTAGCCCACGCTGGTCTCGAACTCACAGTGATCCACCTGCCTCAGCGTCCCAAGTTCTGGGATTACAGGCTTGTGCCTCCACCAAGCCTGGCCTCTGTGCTTGTTAATATGGTATTGAAGATGGACAAGCAGTAGGGGTACATGTGAAATAATTCATGACAATTGCATTATCATTAATTATTTAATTAAATCTGCTGGTTAAGTCATTTATATCTAGTAATAATAGGGTAACTTATCAAACGCAGCAATAGAAAATATGAGATATAAGGAAAACCCGAAACAGTCGGTACACGAAACCCAACCTGAATGGAAACGGAGGAACAAGCTTGACATTACAAGCATCACACCCTAGCTCACCTCTCCATCGGTGAGTTATTGATGCTTGGTATGTATTTTTGAGGCATTCATCACCAGGATTCTTACATACATTACAGTTGTTGAAAATTAGCAAACAAAATTTGCTGCCTATATTTTTCACTTTTTACTCAATATGTATTTGTAAGCAGAGTTTTGTCATTTTTGTTTGTTTAGAACTCCTTAGGTTGTCCAGTCCTGAGGTTCAATACAAGGAACTAAAAATCTAAATCTGCTTCTAAGTTCAGAACCCATCTGGGCAGGGCTCCTACTGTTCCTTAACCAGCACCTGGTGCTTACTCTGGTTAGCTCTTTGGAGTGCCATGCAAAGGCCTTGCCTTGGCCTTCAAACCCCTCTTGCTATCTTTCCTTGATAAATTGGCTCGGTGTCATTTCCCTTGAATAAAATCATTTCACTTTCCTCCTTTCTCACTTTTAAATGACTTCAGCCTCACTGTAAACTTTCAAGGTCAACTGACTGTAAACTCCATGATGCTGTCTTGGCAGTTACTACATGGCTCTCCTCCCTTCCATTTCCATGCTACGTTTTCTGCATCCATTGCAATATCAACCATCTTGCATTCTATCTGTTCATGCCTCAGAGAGACCAAGAAGTGTTCTTCATTTTTTACCCATTTTCCTACTTTGGTGTCTGATACTAAAGGAGCCTCAATAAGTGCTGGATTAAATGAATGGATGGTTTTCTTTTCCTTTGTCCCGAAGCATTAGAACATTAGGGTATCCCAGGAGCTTATATCTTAATTCTATGTTTTTGTGTTAAACTGTGGTTTCTGAACTTTAGCATTCGTTATCATGTTGAGAGAAATTTACTGAACATTTGCTTGGAAAGTACTTTGGTGTCTGATACTAAAGGAGCCTCAATAAGTGCTGGATTAAATGAATGGATGGTTTTCTTTTCCTTTGTCCCGAAGCATTAGAACATTAGGGTATCCCAGGAGCTTATATCTTAATTCTATGTTTTTGTGTTAAACTGTGGTTTCTGAACTTTAGCATTTGTTATCATGTTGAGAGAAATTTACTGAACATTTGCTTGGAAAGCATGAGCAGGCCTTAAATTAACCTCAGGACAATTATTGCACACACACACACACACACACACACACACACACACGTGTGTGTGTGTATGTGTATTTGCATGCAAAATGATATAAATTATCATTTATCTATTAAATATCAGTCACAGAAAAGAACTCGACTCTTTTTACATTTTTATAAAACACAATTATATAAAGATACTTTACTGATGCAGATAAATATTTTGTTGAATTTTGCAAAAGGATTTTGAGGGTCACCATATTTAAGTCTATGTCAGGAGAGATGCATACTGGTTTCAGAGCAAGTTCTTTCCTAGAGCCAAGGAAGGGAAGCAAGGAGGGATTTGTGTGCCTGTGTTGTGTGTGTTTGTGCACAGTTTGGGGAGCAGGAGAGATAAAAGAGGATGGAACAGGTGAGCAGATGAATAAGAGGATTAGGAATGCTAAAAGGAAAAGGCCATGAAAAGGTAAACCAATACACATGGAAGACTCATTTTCACAAAACCCAGAGTGCGGCCTGCACTGTTCCAAAGCCGGAAGAAGGACATCAGGGGAATTTGTAGCAAAGAGCCGAGTTTCTATGGTCTAGGATGAAAAATCAAAAGATGAGTGAAAAGGAAAGTTCAACTAGTAGACTAGCTTCAAAACATCATTGATTGCACAGTCTATCAATAAAATCTGTTATGAATATGTGCTCCCAAAACAAATGCATGTATTTATTTTAAAGTGTATACATGTGTCACCATTATATATTCTATATAATAGCCCTGGCTTCTATCTGTATGGGATATGTTCCAAGACCTCTGGTAGATTCCTGCAACTGTAGGTAATACTAAACCATACTCTATATGTTGATTTTATTCTATACATACATGCATATGATAAAATTAAATTTCTAAATAAGGCACAAGTCAGAGATGAACAACAACTACTAATAAAATAGATTACAATAACTTTCAGTTATAAAATTTATTTAAAACTTTTGAATTGTTTATTTCTTGATTCAATTTAATATTTTCAGATCACAGTTAACTCTAGCAATCTGAAACTGAATTACAGATAAGGGTAGATTGTCATACTTAAAACTTGTACAGCTGGAAATACGAAAAAGAAACTGCATCAGAGAATCCCATCACAGGCTGCTTACATCTAAAGATGGAAAGGGGACAAGGATTATTCTTGTAGTGAAGACATCCCATGGACAATAACTTAGCCAAGTGAGCAAATGGACTACCCATGGTTTCCCCCATGAGATGCACTAACACAGCATCCAGGCACCAAGGTGGTGTGGTTGCCTAAAGCACTGTCCTCACTCCAACCACCAAAAGTGGGAGGAATCCAGGTCATTGTAAACCCAAACTACCCATTTTTATATGACATGATCTCCTATATGGAAAATCCTATGGGTTGTAGGATATATCAGCTATGTAGTAACTTAGTTTTGTTTTCGTTTTTTCGAAGAAAAATGAAAATAAGAAAGCAATGACAACAAACAGTAAAATACTTGAGAATAACTGAATCATCCCATTTTCAAATTGAAAGATGTTTACAACTTGCATATTGAAAACAAAAGTATTTTTAGTAAAATTACCTGAGACAACCTTAGCAAATGGAAAGACAACGCTTGTTCGTGGGTTACAAAACTCTGTATCATTAATATGTCAGTACTTACCAACCCAAAATTACTTAGAGTACCCTTTCAAAATCTCAGCGCCTTTTTATGCACAAATAATAGGATGGTTCTAATATTGAAATGGCAGTAAATGACTCATAATGATGAAAACAATCTGGGAAAAAGAAAAAGGAAATTGGAGACCTCACATACCCGATTTTAAACTTACTCGAAAGCTAAACTAGTAAACAGTTTCATAATGGCATAAAGATACGAATGCATCATAAAGGCAGAATTCAGAGTCTAACTTAAGTATCAAGAGTGGCAAACACTTGTATTTATGGTCAAATGATTTTGGCAGGGATGTCAAGAAACTTCAAAGGGGAGAGAATAGATTCTTCTACCCGTAGTGCTAAGATAACATGAAACCTGTATGAAAAAGAGAAATAAGTTGGATCCTCACCTCACGCTGCATACAAAAAGACTTAAATAGAAGAGTCAAATGTAAATCCTAAAATTAAAAAAAAAAACTCTTCAAAGAAAACAGTATAAATCTTCCTTATTTTAAATTAGAGAATACTTTCTTAAATAAAATACCAAAACTACAAGCAACACTGAAAAAGAGAAAACATTTACTTTGTTTATAAAGTCTGGGCTTCAAAAGATATTTTCAGGAAATTGAATAGATAAGCAATAAACCAAAGAATTAAAGATTTCTACATCATGTGTCTTATAAAATTCTAGTAGCTAGAATATATAAGGTGCAAACTTAATAATAAAAGAAACATTTATAACCATGCAAGAGATTTGAACAGAAATATCTCCAAAAAGGATGACCTGTAAGATATTCAACATCTATCATCAAGGAAATAGAACCCAAGGCACAATCAGGTACCCTTTCACATTAACAATCTTCACTATGATCAAAACTTGAGGAATAATTAGTTTTGATGAGGATGAAAACCACAATTGCACTCTCAAATATACAATTGAAATATCTATTCTGGACACATTTTACTTGAGCGTTCATAGCAATACATTCATCATAACTACAAAATGAAGCAGCCCACATAGTCATCCCTGGAGGAGTGAGTAGGTGACATGTGCCAGATCCGTGCGATGGGATAGAATAAGGAAGGAAATTCTGGCACCTGCGGCAACATGGATAAAACCTGAAAACATTTTGCTCTGTGAACAAGCCATACAGAAAAGACCACACATGTATGACTTCATATGTATATAAAATCTCCAAAATAGGCAAGGCCAGAGATCACTGCAGGTAGAGTAGTAATTGCCAAGGTGTGGGGGTTAAGAAAGAATAACAGCTGATGGGGGTTGTTTTGCGGGTGATTAAAATGTCCTGGAATTAATAATGAAGATGGTTGCAAAACTTTGTAAATGCATTACAAGTTGCTAGAATTTTCTTGTATGTAAATTTTATTTCAATAAAAAGTTTAAATTCATTCTGCAAAACTTTTGAAAAGTATCTCACATGAAAGTTGAAAGGAGAAAGTAAAATTTGGCAAACAATTTCAACTCTAAAGAGTATGCAGTACTTGCCACATAAATGTCACATGTGATTGTTGATTAAAACTTCATAAAAAAGGAAAATTATAAAAAGATTTTATTGTGACCCTTGGCAGTGTGCATTGGATATGAATATTGCTCCAATATCAGTTTCCTGAGTATAATTTAAATCATAAATACATTGAAAATATCTTATTCTTTGGAGATGCACAGTTAAGTTTTCAAGGTTCAGTTCACTTGTGTCTGTGACTCACAAAGTGTTCAACCACAATGCTTTAAAATATAATGTATATAACATAAAGTAAATGTTAACAGCTGGTGTATGGGTATTCCTTTAAATATCCTCATGATACATATTTTTGCTCTGGGTTTAAAACTTTTCAAAATAAAAATATGGGGAAATAAATGCAAGACCATGGTAAAGCTAAATATAAATAGACATTTACATATCCTAAACACACTTTAATGAGTCAGCTGTGCATCTGTGCTTTGCAGACAAACATGCCTAAAACAAGTATTCTTAATTGTTGTGGTCCAGTGGCTCTATGTTTTGAATCCACATTGCAAATCCTTAAAACTTATAAATTTTTAATATATCTCAGGCACCTCCACATAAAATATCACAATATCTTTATTGTGAATCCTCTCAAAATTTGCTACTTATCAGTACTTTAGTTGAAGAGTAAATGAAGGTGTCTCTTATTTGGAAAGTTGCCTGTCAACATTACCCAATACTGAAAACATAAAAGAGAACAAAGAGCCCGGAGAGTAGGAACTGTCCTTAGTTGAGCACTGATGGTGGCTTTGCACAGCTGTAAGAACAACAGTCACACCCTGCTCTCTCTACACTCATCTCCTTCTGATGCTGCCACCCTCCTGAGAGGGTCACAGTGTACCAGGTAGGGGAAACCTGTGCCCCTTTTGTAAGTGCCTCTCCTGCATACCTGGAAATTCCACTCTCGCCATTAGACATAGTGCTAAGTATAAAATATTGAGAAATATCCTAGCAGCAGGAAATGGTTCTCCACCTGTAGGTAATAATACAAAGCTTATTAAAAGATTTTTCTCACTTATTTTTTCTTCTAACCTCTGTGTTTTCCTCCGTATTCAACATGAGTGTTTCCCAGTGATTCTGTGGTACTAAAATGAGAGGAAGCCCTATGCATTGCACTTTATATATTATTTTATGTAACAAATCAAAAATTCACTTCAGATGCTAGGGCAAAGAAACATGAAAAGGGGGAGCTATTACTAGGCATCGTGTGTAGAAATAGCAATACTGTGTCCCAATTGCTCTGCCAGTGCTTCTGCACAGAGGGCGCGGGGGCGGGGGGTGAAATGGAATCACTGGTGGGAGTGAGGAGGGTCCTGCATCCAGGCGCATCGTCTGTCCTGAGACTCCTTCTGGCCACCTCCCATATGGGAGACTTTTTTAGCACTTCAACCTGACCGGGGAAGAAAAATGAAGCCAGAATTTCTAGCTGAACCATACGAAAGTATAAGGAAATAATCTAGAGGTAACACTACCATAAGATTTTACTGAAAAAAGAAAAAAAATTTAAAAAGATAATTTTCCAGACTGGTGACCCTTTTAGCAGATAGTGCTAAAATATAAAGTATTTAGAATTTGCCTCAAGTATCTTTGAAGCTCCTAGGACTAACAGATCTCTAAGAATTCTCTGTGGCCACCTGTCCTTGCCAGGAAGAAATTGGTTTTCCACTGCACTTCTGCAGCCTCCTTCCCCTTACACAGGCACTGCTTCCTGCATCTGGCCTCACAGAGAATCTGTGCGGCATGCCTGTCAGCTGCACTGGGAACCACAGCCTCCCCAGGCAAGAGTGACCCTGGAAGAAACAACCAGCCAACCTGGAACTCCAAACGCCACAAGGTACAGCACATCCAAAGGTTTCCCCAGAACTTCAGTGGATGCACATGTTCAAAACAAGACCATACATTGATTTTCCTGTGAAGGTGCTATTAAATTCAAGTGTTTTTTCACACTCTATAATGTAACTTTCATTCTTCTGAAAAATTCTACTGTCATTGATTTGGTTGAATTTTCTACATTGTCATTGGTTATAATTAGAAGTTTCTTAAAAGTTTAAAGTATTAGGTTATTTATTTACTCGTGCATGATTTTGCCTTGTTTCTACCTCTATGGATTATGTTTTAACATCTGTGTTTGTAGCCAGGATGTTGAGAGACTTAGAATAATCCCATAAGGTGATTCTAATTCACACTAAAGTGCAAAGAAGTGGGTTAGAAAAATATGTCCAAAAAATCCAGAGTGAAAACCTCTTAGAAATATTTAGAACCAGAATGATTTTAGATTTCTCATGAGGTAATGTATGATTTGGAAAAAAGTAAACAAACTCAAATTTAAATTTCTGATACAGGAAGGAAGATTTTGTCCCAGAATTTTACACCCAAACAGTAAAATAAAGATGCCACAGGTTGAATGCAGTTGTATCTCTAAATAAGTGTTAAAACACAATGCTGGACATAGCAGAAGGAAGAGAAGCATCCTTCGGGAAGAGCTTATTCATGAGGACTCTGTTTTGTTGAACGGGACTTCTGTTCTTTTGCAAGGGCTTGAGAGAATGGGGTCCTTCTCACAGAGGACAATCTTGGGGACAGACAGCAGTCCTCATCAGATTCAAAGTAACACATTAATCTTGGATTTCCCAAAATACGTTTCTGTTCTTTAGATAACCAGTGGAAGGTATTTTCTTAAAGCAGCTCAAATATATTAAGATAAAAGCTAATGGTTGCACAAACATATGGCAGATATGAAAATATATTTACAGTTTGCTATGAGTAAAATAACTTGACCTCTCAAAGGTCTTTTCATGACAAAAGTACTGTAGGTTTTTAATTTTTTTTTTAGTTTTTGCAAATGTGAGAATAAGCATAGAAAATTCTAGCTTTCAGAAAATTGAGTCTCCACACAAGGAAACAGTGAACAGTCTTCCTAAAGTGAAAGCTGTGCAGCAGATTTGCAGAGCGGGTAGTGACATTCAAACTGGCACTGAACCTTTATGGAGGTGACTCTCCTGTTAGGAAAGGAGCAAAAAACTGGAGTTTTAGCAAGACCCCAGTTGATGCTGTGCTGTGGTTGAAGACCATGTTTTGAGAGCCAAATCCCCAAGGAACTGTAGTTTCTATAGCCCAGGACTTTGTGCTGAGTGCAAAGGCCATCAGGGTTGAGTACATCAGCCAGCCATAGAAAGCCAGCCACAGTTCCATGGGATTTGCAAATGTCTATAGGGAGGATAAACACTCCCACTTCCTCCCTTTGGATAACGATGAACCTCCAAATGGGCAGCTGGCTTACTGATGAGTGCCTTATTAGCTTCTTACTCTTTCTTGTCTCAATTCAATAATTCTGTGTGTGTGTGTGTGTGTGTGTGCGCACGTGCACACGTGTGTGTATGCGGGTGCGCATGGATGCACTGAGGATTGACCCCAGTGCCTTGCCATACTAAGCACATGTTTCATATGGCTGAACTCCACTCCCAGCTTCATCAATTTTCTATCCATGTTTCTTGAAATAGCCTCTCAAGTAAACAACTTGTACTTGACTGATTCAGACTCAGCTTCTGGGAGACCCCAAAGCATAATAGTGAGTGCTCAAGAAAATTAGTTTAATTAAATGAGTATAAAAATGATTTTTAAAAATTAAGCTTTGTAGCGGTCAATTGAGAGACTTTTGTAAAGACTTCTGTTTGCGTTATGTACACACTGCTTTTCAAATGTTTTTAACCATTACACAAGAATTAACAGCAGTGCAGCCTTAGAACTTTAAGTTCCATCGACTCGGTTTGCTTCTTAAAACAGGACTGTTAAAATCACACCGTAGTCATTTCAATCATTTTCCCTCTGTTTTGAAAATTAATTGGCAGCTTGTTTTATTAAAATTTGAATGGCTCTGTGGAAAGTAATGTATAATCATGGGTTTCATTTACCAGCTAGGACATTGTTGATAGTCTCCAAACTACCACTCCACTTGAGAAAGAAGTTTAAATGATTTTCATCAGTGTGGAGGTCCAAAGGGTAACGTTCCTATACTCTAAGCTTGTAACAAGGAAGTCAGTCAAACAGGGAGCATTTTCAAAGCTGAGACATGAGAATAATGCCCGTCAGTTTTCCTTGGTGCACAGTGAGAATGAAAAGTTTAGATCCTTAAAGAAAGGAAGAAGTGCTTTTCAAATTCAGGTTATACTGCACATGACAGGGACCCCACTGCCTGCGGGCACTTGCATGGGCCACTGCAGTCTTCCACCCACCCTGCTGGTGAAAAGGTGGTTTTGTCCTCAGGCAAAGCTCCCTGGAATCCCTGAAACCCCTTTGAGCATCAGTTAGCATGTGACACTGTCTTCTTGCTGGGCTTATAATGAGTTTTCCTTACCACTATTACAGGAGCCCCAAACTGCACTTTAGAGGATGCTGTCAATTAACATTTGGATCCAAATGTGACCTCCATTACTCCTACCAGGGCTTTGTGCGTGTGATCCTGCAGAGCCCAGATGCCTTCTACTATATTTCACTGCTGATACCAAGGAGGTATAATGCTCAATTAAGATGAGGGGTTCCCTCAGGACCCACACAGATGTAAGAATTCTATATATTGCTATGAGTTATATTGCATCACTTAGTAAATGGGCTGTTTCCTTGAAACTAGGCTCGTATCACTCAGAATAGACAGAGATTCACAAAATTTAAGCTCACACCCCCAACTTCTGTACTGAGAAGTCAGACAGTGTTGGATGAGTCTTGCTCCCTGTATGAGCCTCCAAGTCCTTCTTCACAGAGCAAGGGAGTTCTACTGCCCGACCTCACAGGTTATTTCTCACGGGCACTCAGTCACTTCCTTTTTGTCTCGTCAGCTTCTCGTTTTTGATGGTGCCTTACAAAAGAATGGAGGGAAGAAAGGTTAAAGAGAGAGGCCATAACTTATCTAACCATGAAAGACAGGCAAAAATGGAAATATATTTAAAAAAACTACAAATAAATGGAGTTAACCAAAAAAAAAACTCTGTATCTTACTATATTTTTTTTCTTTCATTGCACTGGGCCTGTGAGATTCCAGCTTTTTCCTCAGCTTCCTTAGACTCAGGGAGAGGTGCGAAAGGAACTGGGGCAGGAGTTTCCAATCCCTGCTGGACGGTGAAGAGCTTGGGAGTTGTTACTTTAGAAACAAATAAAAAAGTGAGAAATAAAAAGCCTGAGAACCAATGAATTTTCTTGGACACAATAGAGAATTTAAGTAAACTGTCATCACCAATTCTGGTGAGACAGTTGAATTCAGAAATCAAGATTCAGGTCCAAGATCTCCTTACTTAAAAACAAAGCCACTGAAGTCAAACAGTAGTAGGAACTGGTGAATGGAAATTCTGACAAATCACTAGAAGCACATGTGGATTCTGTGGGTTTAAAAGTCCTCAGTGGTCACAGTTTGAGGAAAAACACACACTATCCTAAGCTTTACCTTCAGGAAACCCACTGGATTATTATGGTCAAGATCTGAGCAAAATCCCTTTAGACTCTGGATAGGGAAGGGAAAAACCAATCAGTAAGAAATGATTTACTTCTAAATAACAAATGATTTACTTCTAGATAATAGATCATGCTAGGGCCTCATCCCATCTCACAAAGGTCATTTCTAGATTTCAGCTCCTCCTAGCCTTTCTGTTTCATTCAAAGGGGTAAGGGATAATGGTATAGGACAGGAGGACATTGACTTACGAGACTGCTCCACGACTACCAATACTGAGCTCAAAAAGCAGCAAGATATGAACCTTATGCAAAGAGATCTCAGGAAGCCTGAGGTCAACCCTGGAGACAATGAAACTAGAGGAATTTGAAGTTCCTTCCACCTACATTTACAGCATGTGTTAAATCAGCCCCCTTCTTAGCAAATTAGTTAAGAAGACAAGAAGAAACTCAGACTGAAGAAAAAAGCAAGCCTCAGAAAGATTAAAATATGATACAGATTTTGGATCATCAGAAAAGGAATTTTGCTATGACTAACAGGTTAAAATGGAAACAGAAAGTAGGAAATATGTAAGGAGGGATGGGTAATGTAAGCAAAAAGGCAGAAATAATCAAGAAAAAATAAAAAGGAAAAGCCAGAATAAAAAAAATAAATACATGAAGTATGTTTTGATTGGTCCATCAACAGATTGTGTAGAACCAAGAAATAAATTAGGGATCCTGATGCATTAATAGACTCTTTACAAACTGAATTTCAAAGAGAAAAGGTTATAGGCAATGAAAAAGCAGAACAGATTCCAAATATTATGGAACAATTTCAAAGAAGATATAACTTTTGGAAATTCATGGAAAACCACTACAATTTTTTAAAGAAAATATTTGGCATTTTAAGAGAAAGACAACTGAATATAAAATTCTACGATACCAAATAAGGAAGAGAAAATAAAAGAAACAAAAATAAGTATAAGAAACAGATTTCAGTTGAATACAAGGTGGATTTAATTCAACTATATCAATGTAATCACTTTAAATGCAAATGATCTAATTATACCAATGAAAAGACAAGCATGTTGTAGAATGAATGTGTTGACTGTGAGAAATCCACATTAAACATAAAGTCTCAGCTAGGTCAAAGGACAAACACAAATAAAGATATATCATGCTGAAATTCGGAGTAACAATATTAATTTTAAAGAAACCAAACTTCATATCAATGAACTTGTCAGGAAAAAAGAGCAACTTTACCAACTGATAAAAGGTTCAGGTCTGGAGGAATTCTCAGTAGTCCTTAACTGGTATATGTAACAACAGAGCATCGGAATACCAAGGCTGGGCCTTTCAGAACTGAGAGAAGCAATAGACAAATCCACAATTAGAAATGAAGAATTCCAAACCTCTCTTGTAAGAATTGATAGAACAGAGAGAGATGAGTAAGGCTCTGCTTGATCGGATCAGCAGTACTTTCAGCAATTTTCTCCAATTCACATTTATAGAATGCCAAATTGAACTGCAGCAGAGTATGCATTTATCTCAAATTCACATGGATTGTTCAAATGATAGACTACAATCTGGGAAATGCAACACACATTAGGAAATTTAAAGGAAAATACGCAAAGTATAGTTTCATACCACAGTGAAATAAAACAAAAGGTCAATGTCAGAAAGAAAACAAGAAAAGTCTTAAAGATTAAGTAGTAGTGAAAAAAATTCAAAACATTTTAAATTGAATGTTAATGCAAAAACAAATAACTTATGGGATGCAGCAAAAACAATTAGAAAGAAATATATTAACATAGGATCCATCTATTATAAAAATAGGATCTAAAATCCACTTTGTGACCTCCCAGTTTAATAATCTAGTAAAAGAAATCAATTTAACTCTAATGTAAGCAGAAAGAAAGAAAGAAAAATCAGAGTAAAAATTAATGAAATTTGAAACAAACAAAACTCATAAAGATTAATAAAAACTGAAAGCTAATTCTTCAGAAAGATTAATAACTTTGATAAACCTTCAGACATTCTAACAAAGACAATTTAAAAGATTCAGATTACTAATGCCTGAAATTAAAATAATTACTACCAATATTATGACTATTAAAAGAAAAATTAAGAAATACTATGAGCAAATACATGCCCATAAATTTACTATTTAAATGATATAACAAAATCTCTTGTAAGACACAAATGACCAAAATTCACAAGGGAGGGCATTTGTCATTTTAAAAACTTATTACAAGCTTTAAATCATTGTTCATAAATTAATTTTAATTGGAAGTAATATATATTATCCTAATTAATTAATAGTACAGTTTACATTATTCATTATAGAATTATATTACATTTTAACCAAAACATATAACCTACAAGGTTATAAACTACTAATAAATTATATTATATATATTTTATTATATATTATTTTAATAAGTAATTATGAATAAAATAAAGCACCTATCCAAACTTATTTTACTAGTGAATTATAGAAAACAATTTCAAATAAATTATACCAACTATTTACAATCTCTTCCAAAAGGAATAGGAACACAGGTAAGACTCTATGAAGCCATATACCAGAACCAGATAAAGGTGTTATAAGAAAGGACAGATCAATTTCTCACATCAAAATCAAATAAAACAACCTCAGCAAAATATTAACAAACCAAATTCGACTATGTGTAAAGCTCTAAGGCCTTGTTTGACATTCACAAATCAATCAACATAATCTATCATGTCAAAAGAGGAAGAAAAATCAGGATCATCTCAGTTGATGCAGACAAAACATTTGACAAAATAGAACACTTATTCCAGATTAAAAATTCTCAGCAAACTAGGTATGGAAGCAAAGGTGCTAAATTTGATAAAGAAAAATATTCTCAAATAAAACGTTCCTGAGTCTAGGGACACTGAATACTCTCTCCCCAGCATCAAAAATGATGTATGGATTTCTTTTGTAATAACTGCTAGATGACATTCTACTGGATGTATTTTTTGTTTTGTTTTTTTGGTATCGAGGATTGAACTCGGATCCTTGTGCTTCCAAGGCAGGTAGTGGAACCGCTGAGCTAAATCCCTGGCCCTGTCTACTGGCTGTCTTTGAGGCTCAAATAAGACAATGAAGAGATATAGAGAACACCCAGGGTAGAAAGAGACAAAACAGACTTCTTTGAAGGTAACTGATTGATTGCCTCCATAAAATATGTAAGGAATAGACAAAATAACTCCTGCAATTGATCAATAAATGTAGCAAAGCAATCTGAGGTTAATGTTTAAAAGCTCAACTGTTTTTCCACATATAAGCAATGAAAAACTAGAATCTGAACACTTGAAAAATTCCATAGCTATTATAGTCAACTTTAGATTTTTTCCAGTTTAAAACTGTGAAAGGGATAAGTGTTTGGTAGAAGCTGAACCAAAAGTTTTGAGTCCGTATCTTCTGCCAGGGCCAGTGACATCCAGCCGCTCTCTTTCAGCTCCACCCTCAGTGAGGGAAGCAGCCCATGCTGCTGGACTGTGCTGCTAAGCCAAGATGACGGTGAACAAGTTATGTGCATGAATACATTTTCAATTTTGCTGTTTTTTTGCAATATATTTATCCTGACTAAACTTCACCACAGTAAATCAAAGAGCATTCAAGGTACCAGTGGTGTGAATATACTCGGTTATCAACCTAGCAATATTCCAGGGAATGAGATACAGAAACCTACAAAACTCTAATGAAAGGAATTAAAGATCAAAATAAATTGATAGTTCACATTCATTTATCAAAATATTCATCCACTATGATCAAGATGAGAGTTTTTCTGAACAGATGAAACACAATCCAGATCTCAATCCCACCAAGTTATTCTCTATGTACCAATGAACAGATTTGAAAATTTATATGGAAATGTCAAAGACTCAGACTACCCAGTGATGTAGTACAGAAGAGCACAACTGAAAGAATCACCCTATTCAATTTGGAAAGTACGATAGACCTACAGTTGTCAAGATGGTGGAGTTTTGGTGAAATTATAAACAAAATATGGCCCAGAAATAGGAATACAAATATAGTTAGTTTACAGATCTTTGACAAAGGAGTAACTGGAATTGAGTGAAAGAATGGTCTTTTTTAACAAACAGTTCTGGAAATTCTGAATATCCATAAGTGAAAAATGAAATTAGACACCTACTTTATACTTTTCACAAAAACAAATTCACAGTAGCTCATGGATTTAAATGTCAAAAAGAAACTAACATCTAAAAGAAAACAGGAAAATGTACATGATCTTAAGATTCAAATATATATATATATACATATATATATATATATGTGTGTGTGTATATATATATATATATATTGCTTTTTTGAAACAGAGTCTCACTATGTAGTGGAGAATGACCTGGAACTCACTATGTAGCCCAGGCTGGTCTTGAACTCACAGCGATCCTGCTGCCTCAGCCTCCTCTGCAGGGATTATAGGCATGCGCCACCATGACTGGCTTCATGATATGTTTTTTGATAGCATGGATTTCTGTTGGTCACTGATGTTTTATTACATTGCTGGAAAAAAGACAAGAGTCTTCATGTCTTATCCACAACAGTCTTGATCCCATGGATCAACACTCACATTCCATGCCCATGCATGTATGGGGCTTCAGGCATTAGCTACCTTGCAAGTATTAATTTTAATAAATTCCACCTGTGATATTTAGATCAGGTAAGGCTGAGTGTGAAATGTATGTGAACTTTCTACACTATTTTAAACATTTGTTCATTAATAAGCTCTTCTAAAAGGTTTTTTTCACAATGCAATAAACTAAGTTAAATTTGATATTTGGATCACAGTGAATGACATTCTTTCTCAATAAGAAATACGCCCTGTAGAATATTTGAGACATGCCTATTCTGAAAATTTGTTCATTGCTTGGCAGAAGTTTTTCTTTTAGTGAGAATGGAGATGTTGCATTTCATACAGCAAGCTTAAAAATAAAATATAAAGGAAAAAGGATTGAGTCATAGACTAAGATCTTTTTATGTAAGGAAAGTTTTAAATAACAAGTCCATGATTTCAACTGAGAAGTTCCTGGTTTTGTTTTTTTGTGCTGACAAGGCAGAAAGAGAGCCTGAGTCCTTCCATGTAGCTGGAGAGCTTCTTGGCACTTTGAGCAGATGCCAGGGCAGAGGACAGGTTTCATACTGGCAGGGTTGGACGACCTGGAGATGGGGAGGGGATGAGGCACACACCTAGGATGTGTCCTGCGGAACTCCATCAGGAGGTGAGAAGAGATGTGCAGGTTCACGGGTTGGACAGGGCTTCCAGAAGAGGTCTATACTTAAGAACATCCATGTGTGTGAACATCTGTGGACACTGAAATCTGTTTCTGGAATCATTTTCAATCATGTCCTTCTGTCCTCGGAACGTGGAAAAGGCTGGTGTGGAACAGAGAATGTCTCTGTTCTGAGTGAGCTGAAGCTTTTCTCCTTTTCTCCAGATTCTTTTCATCATCCTTTTGTGCATCTTGTAGTTGAGGCAAACACTAACTGGCTACACTTGAGGCTTCATGTTCAAGAGACAGATTGTCCTGAAGAACTGTTGATCACTTCCTACTTCTCAGCTTCTGGCTTTGACTGCAATGCCCAAAGACCATGTGCTCTCCCCTAGAGTCCCCTGCTGAAGCTTTATTAGAAACCCAGATGTTGCTGGTACACTTTAACCATCCCACAGGACAATTCTAGGCCTCTGAGGCTTTTCCACCCTCCGAAACCCACCTAGTTAACCTTTTAGGGCCCCCTGGTCTTCTCCCACAAGTCATCTAGGCCAGGTTTATCTGGGCAACTCCATCTAATAAGATCCCCAACCACCACTGCCCAGGCATTAGGACATTCTTTATACTCCTCATAATTCATTTCTCATTTTTAAAATTAATCACTACTAAACTTCTAATTTTTGCTTGTGATATTGATTGCCTTCTATCTCCCTCACTGTGACAGACACCACTTGTGAGTCAAAATATTTGTTTCCATACCTTTAGAGTATCAAAGCACCTTCACCACGGTAGGTTCTCCAACAGAGCCACTGACTTGATTAAAGAGGTATAAATAGCTTGGTTCTCCTTATGCAGAAGTCCATTTCTCCTTACATTATTGGTCAAAATGACTGTCATTTACTGACCAGTCTAGAACAGCATCTTCCTTTGTGTCCGGCACCTGAACCTCTTCAAACTGAGTGCATCCTGTGTTAAGTTTGTCTTTGTTCAGTGTGGCAGAGAGGGGAGCCGGGCTGGCTTGTTCCAACCAGGAGCAGTTCCCCAATACCCACGGGCAAAAGTTACAGGGCCATCACAGCAGAAGGATGAACAGAGGCAGGTTCATCTAGGGAAACAGATGAAGGGGGAAGCAGAATGAACTTCATAGGAGAGGACAACTTGGAATTCCGGTTTACAGAGTAGAATTCCATTTCACTGTGCTCCATAGACAACTCTAGACTCACAAGAGGGCATGACATTGTCAATTCAGTTTTTGTCTTTTCCCAGGGAGGGGGACATTAGTATGGCAAGACAGGAGGCCTGTGAAGAATGTTTCTACAACAGGATTAATTTATTTTAATAGGAGAACATAAAGAAGTCAATGAGTTCCTCCATCTGGATTTTCCTGCCTTTGGAAATTCATTCAAGTTCCTAACAGATTTTATCATGACCTTATTGTATTTTTGAATTAACAAGCCTTGATAGAAAATAAAAATCTACTCTAAATATTTAAAAAATATATTTCAAGTGGTGATGGAACATTTCCTTTGTCATAAGGACATTTTACCAATCTGCATAGAAATGTTCCAAATCTTGGAGAATTTCCTCCATTCTGTTGAAGCTTCCACCATCTGCCTTTTGAATTTTGGTTATTAAGGTTGAGCAGATTTGTGGCCTGCTCAGATTGCCAACATCTGCTTCATTTATTTATGTTTTTTTTTTATTTTTCTAATATCCAAGATGAATTGAGTTTTAATGAAGAGTACCGATTTTAAGTTTGCTTCTTATTCAAAAATAAACTTTTTTATATATGTATCTAAATCTCCTCTTGTTCCATCTCCTTGCTGGCAAGGAGGCACTCTGTAGAATGTAATTATCATAGAGGAGGAATGCTATTCTTTACTTAGCACAATTTACCTATTGCAGAGCCCAGAGGACAGTTCTATAAAGCATCATAATCATAATGGGCTACATAGACTCTTTCCACTGGCTCTATTTTTGCATATGATTCATTTTAATTTCAGAGGCACAAAAGGGATTATGTCTCCATTGGAATGTCTGGAGTAAGCCCTACAGCAGGGGAGTTGTGATGTCATCTCTTCTATGAAAAGCATGCTTTCATCTATTATGGACTGAGTTGAAAAGATAAATATAATATAATGTATTGAAGTTGTTCTTGCTGGAAAACTGGCCTAATATTTCTTTCTCCCAGTTAATCATCAGTACATATTTTCCATGCAAATCATTCATTTCACAAGTAAAATCTAGAAGTTGGACCTCAAGTGGGAAAATGACTTAAAACCAACTCCGACTTCTTCAGATATCTGCTATTTGTGAAAAATGGCCAAGCAATTCAGTAGTTTTAATTTTTTATTTGAATCAAAAATCTTTTATCAAGTTTAGGCTCTTGGAAAAGTGTTGTTTTCCATTCCTAGAGAAGTTTCTTAATTGAACAAAAAAACATTGCCATTTTCACTCTGAATTTCAGTTACAATGCTTGAGATTAATAAGATAACATCAAATAGCAACAATAACAATAACACTGACTATGAATCTATTACTTCACTAAACTGGTGCAAGTTTAAACTGCTAGAAAAACCAAAAGTTAGGGCTTTAGAATCTGAATCCTTTTGTACTAGCCATGAAATAAGGGTTTCAATGTTTAACATCTAATACTTAAGCAATTCTATCATTTACTTTCTAAAATATTTAGAGCTATGACATTCAGAACACTAATAATGAAGTCAGAGATACCTAAAAAGAAAAGAAAAAAGTGATGTAAGAGATTATGAGAAATAAAAGCATACACTATGCACACACTTGTCAAAAGAAAGCTGGTGTAACAATGCATAGAATTAAAGTTTAAAAGCTAAATAAATTAGCCTTCAACTATAGAAACACACACACAATATTACAAATGCAACCATATAAGCAGATATAGGAAAACATTAGTCCTTATTTATCAATGCTAAGATTGGTCAGTGTCCACTAGAATCGAATTGGCTGATCTGACTCCCTTTTCCCACAAAAAATTTTGACAATTCCATTGGTATTTGTGGGTACCCATACTCTTACACATTAGCAAGAGCAAAATCATAAGCTTCTAGTTTCCTCATTCATTTGGTGTATATAAGCTCAAGTTGATTAAAAATTTATCTCTTGCTATAGTATATTTTACCAGAAATATTCAAGAGAAAATGCAGACCAAATACTTAATCAAGCATTTTGGTTACTAAGCATATTTTTTCAAGTAATGATAAGTGATTTAGGAATGTCTTTTACCTTTGGTCAGTGGAAGCACATTCAGTGTGTCTGATATCATCATCTCTCCAGGAAAATCTGGACATAATGAGATTGATGTATTTTTAATTATCTTTGCTGGAAAGTCTAAAGTGAGCCCAGTTTTTAACACACAATGTTACGTTAAAATTCATTAAATAGAAAAAGTCAAAGAAAGAATATTTTCTCAAAGGAAAAACAAAAATAAAATCCACCTCTCTCTTATTATTTCCCCTCCTCAGCACTCCCAGCAGTTTTACTTTAGGTGTTATCATGAGAACAAATACTTCACATAGATATAGTGGTCCAGTTGTGTGTAGTTATCACTGGTAAGTTCATGGAGTCCTGGTAAAAAGCCATTGTAATGTGTAAAATTTTAAGTAATCTTGCAGTTATGGTTTAACTGTTCTTTTCAAAAAGTGCATTTTATTATTTGGACACAGAACTCATACTTATTTTTGCCATTCTAGGTAGTTGGAAAACCACATTGTACTGGAGATTAAAAAGAAGTAGGTATACATATGCTTTGTGGATTTATTAAAAAGCTCTTTGGGGTAGTTCTTCCTTTCACTAAAATAAAAACTTAGGCAATTACAATTTACATGCATATAATTTTGTTTTGTTTATGGAACCTTGCCCAACTGATTGGCTATTTTTCTTCTCAGAATTAAGGATCATTGGAGCTTGTATAACAAAAACTTTGTTCTTAATAATTCATTTCCTGTTAGCTGATCATGCAACGAAGCATCATGATGTGCAGGCTATTACTTTCCACAACCTACAACTTCATCGCTTGTACAAAGAAAAGAACAAAGATGAATCAGGGGTATGAAACATTTCCTAGGTAATGAGAAAGTAAATCAACTTATATTTCCTGCAAATTGATAAGTAGGAAGATTTTACTAATGAGCCCTATAACTCCAACAATGCAGTGTTTATTTGCAGGGTTCCCTTCTGATAATATGATTGTATAAGATAATCACTTTATGCTGAGATTAGGTTCCAGGCAAGTAAAACCCATGTACTGAATGACTTCCACTGGAATTAATGTAATTTATTTCGATAAGATGGTTTGTGGCCATATCTCAATAATTTTAAATCTAGTAACATTTTGGACTAGCTCATTAGTATTTGAAATGCTCTATGTAGGCTTACTTAAAAATGAATGAGTTATTCTGCCCTTGAAAATGGCCATACCTTAGAGTTGAAATATCTGAGATAGGACTGACTACTTAAGAAACCATTCTCAGTTAACAGTGCTGCAAAGCAGGGTGTATTTGTCCACATGGGTGAAGATCATCCATCTTGACCTTCACTCCCCTTGCATAAGGAATATGGGAGGCGAAAGGGGAAGAATGCATGATATTGGAGACCTGAAAATTATTCCCAATTTTAATTTGACTCAATTTTTAGTTGACTTGATTTTAATTTGAGTCAATTATGTAGGAATAAAACATTAACTTTAATACTGTTTTTTGAGTATTCAGCAAGACACAAAAATGAAAATTTGACCACTTAGATAAAATGGAAATAGTCTTAGCAAAAACATAAAGTAAAAATAAAACTTAGACAAAAAGATCTTAAAATACAAGTTCAATAAGAAACAGAAAACATACATAGTCTTTCAATAATCTATTATTTATGTCAATACACTAAACATCTCACAAGAAAAAAAACAAGTTTAGATTTGTTTATAGGCAAACTCTAAGTAGAGATCATTGTTATTCAGAAAGCAGAAAGAAAAGTCATATTCACTAGTTTATTTTATTTGTAGAATACAATTACGGTATCAAAACTAGATAAGGAGGGTAAAACAGAGAAAACACATTAAGGCAATATTATTCATGGCTCAGATTCAACTATCCTACCAGCTGGCTGAATCTGCAAAGTGGATATTAGAGTCACTAGAATTTTATTTATGTGATACAACACATTCATAGATAAAAACACATGATTCTGTCAAAGATGCTAAAAAACAATTCAGTACACCTTTCCCCACACCTTACAAAAACCTTTAGCAAACTAGAAATGGAAGAATACTCCTTTAACCTATTAAAAAGATGTAACAAATTTTCAGGGAAAGTAATTAATAAACACTTTAAGGATTCTCTTAGAAATCAGTTAAAATTTAAGACCCTCACAAAAACAGTAATGCAGAGAAGCAACTTCAGAGACACATGCCTTGTAATCACATGTGTGAATGAAAGCTATGCTTTAGAAAAGCAGCTTGCTTGTGGAGCCCAATCTCTTAGGGCAGAAGTCCCCGTGTGGACAGGAGGACTCAGTTGGGCAATCAGTACTATAGTCACAATTAGGATCGGACATTTTGCAATTTGCCAATGACTATAGGTTCCCGCAGCATAACTGAGGAACCCAGGGGTTTCCAGCAAGAGGAACTTGCCCTGCATTGATATCAAACAGATATGAATAAAAGCCAAATTGTTCACGACAGTTAATGTAGGAGTAAGGATAGAGCCAACCCAAAGACTATTGAGGAATACAGAAAGGACTAGAGAGAACTAGAGAGGTGGTAAGAGGAAAGGCCAGAGCTTTAGCATTAACCAGGTCAGTACTATAGGAGGCCCAGTAGCCTGATGTTAGGAGATGAGCCTACTCCATGCTTGTGTTCTCCAAAACCTCATGAAAAACTATCTCACACCTGAGAATAGAGAATTCTATTATAATTTCAGGACAAATGTATGATTTTTAAAAAAATACTAAAATCAACATGATTAAAATGTGTATAGAAAATGCATTCAGGAAGAAAAGGGCTAAAGGTCTAGGGAAAGTGGGAAGGGCAGGGGAAAGGAAATAGGGAAAAGAAAAAAAATATGAGAAAATGAAAAAAAATGGAAATAAAGTATTTGTAAATAGGGAAGGGAGGAGAGGGTGAGGGGAATGCAGGGATAAGGGGAAAAAATGAGAACCAAGATCTGCCATGTAAAGGTACAATATCACAATAATGACTGTAACTGTACTGTATACCTACAATGTACCAATAAACTCAATGAGAAAAAAAAGAAAATGCATTCAGATATATTACATTCATTCTATATACATATATACTATATGTATGTATATGTATATATATATAT
>NW_022900921.1:46368743-46373546 GCF_012274545.1 Fukomys damarensis
CAAAAAATTTATACATTTCAGGAAAAGAAAAATGGTGTCACTCTTGTATGGGGGATACTAGAGGACACTGTACACAGCAGAAAACCCACAATGCTGCCGGCCCCTGGAGAAGAAACTGAAAATGCATGTACAGCAATCTCAGTGACCAAGGTTACCCAAGCAGCAGTTCACTGTACTAATAAATGCCTGGAAGCCAATGGCCACCATTTTGAGCACCTCCTGTAAGTGTAGAGGCCAAAGGTAACTTGTATTAATCTCATGATGTATCGATAAACTTGCTATTAAAATATTTATATGAGGTTTCTTTTCTTGAAGTGTTAGTGTGCGTACATTTTTGGCAGACTCTTTTGAATTTCCCTGTGGGGCAAAATGACACAAATGTAACTTTCCAATTTGTCCTGTCCAGTTACTAAGAATTGCATTGGAAATCATTTAGCAGACAATCATGAAGGACTCTAAATGTGGAATAAAACTGGACTAGACAGGCACTTTGAGAAATGAAGGAACAACAGGGTAATTCCCTGAGTTTGCTTTCTATTTCCCACACATGCCTGCACGAGAACCAGATTGTTCTTACCCCTGCTGAGTCGCCTTGAGCCTTTTCATCAACTTTGAAATTCTTAGAGATTTTCCGGGACGCTCAGTTCTAGTCTCTTAATTGTTATTTTTTTCTGACAGCCAATACCACGATTATTGGAGTTTTATTATAATCATTTAAGTGAGGAAGTGTGGTTCCTCCAGCTTTGGTCTTTTCTTGTGTGATGGCCTAGGCTATTCTAAATCCCTTGAATTTCCACAGGAATGCTGGGATCAGCCTGTCAATTTATGCAAGGAGGTGATGGATTGTGAAAGGAATTACACTGAATCAACAGATTAATTTAGAAAATGTTATCATTGTAGCAATGTTAAGTCTTTCAGTGCATTATATTTCAGTTTACTTAGATTTTTAATTTCTTTCAACTGTGTTTTATAGTTTTTGGAATACAAATCAAGTAAGTCTTTTGTTGAGTTTTTTTTTGTGTGTGTGTTATTGTAAATTAAATTGTTCTTAGTTGTGTTTTGAGATTTCTCATTGGTAACCTGTACATATAAAATAAATTTTAATGTTTACCTTAACTTACTTATTAGTTCTAATAGGTTAATTTATGGATTCCTTGAAATTCTTCATATGTGAAATCATACCACATACAAATAAAAATGGTTCTAACTCTTCCTTTTCAATCCGTATGCTTTTTATTTCTTTCTTGCACAATTTCTCTGAGAAGAATCTCCAGTAAAATGTTAAACAGAAATGCCAAAGAGGCCTCTGCTCTTATTGATTGCTTTTAATGGAAAGCTTTCACTTTTTACCTTTAAATTTGATGTTACTGTGAGTTTCCCATAATAATCTTTTATAAAGTTAAATATATTTCCTTCTATTTCTAGTTTATTGAGGGTTTTTTTTTCATTAGAGATTTGCATTTTTTTTTCTCTTATTGAGTTCATTGGTACATTTTAGGTATACAGTACAGTTACATTCATTATTGGGATCTTGTACCTTTACATGACGGGTCTTGGTTCTCATCTTTTCCCCTTGTCCCTGCCCTCCCTTCACCCCTTCCTCCCCTCCAGGTTTGCATTGTTTTTAACTGAATGCATGTGAATCTCCTTCTAGTTTCAAATAAAAATAATTTCTTTCTTGAAGAAGGAGAAGAGAGACAGATGGCAGGCCAGATTGTCCTTGAAGCTTGTAGTTGACTGACCTCTGCTCTGGAAGTCCATTATTTTAGCATCACTGTTACATCTATCAACCACCTCCAATATATTTTAATGTACTGTATGAGGCAACAAGTTCAAGATTGTTGAAATATGGCATCATTTTCTGAATCAAATGGGAAAAAAACTTTCTGTCAAAAAGAAAATATTCAAATGATTATATGAAGATATATGAAAATCTATCCCACATCGTTAGGCAGCAGAAAATGCAAATTATAACCACCACTCTGAATCATTGCAGCATCATTCCCAGAATAGATAACATTAAAAATGTTGCTGTGGATATGGGTGTGTGCATACTTTGTATGAATATCAAATGGTGCAATGGCTTTGAGAGAAACAGTCTGACAGAATCAAACAGCATTAAACACATCCCGCTCTGTGTTCTGATGATTCCAATCCTGTGTGTACAGATGGGAGAAATGAGAATACAGGTCTATTTACAGGTTTATTTCATAATTGCCAAAACTGGACAGAGCTAATCACTTTTAGATAAAAGAAAGGATAAGGAAAGCAGAGTGTTTTAATGTGATGGGATTCTAAGGAACAATGAAAACACAATGCATTTTTAGTGTGCATGTAAGAAAAATATTTCTTATATGTATGATGTAAGTTTTATATAAATGGTATAAACATTGTGCTTCCTGAAAGACAGCAGACATAAAAGAATTTACAGAATATTTGTTCTCTTATAAAACATTCAAGAGCAGGTCAGCTATAGTGGCTTATCCTTGAAGGGGTCAGTGTTGAAACAAAAAGAATGTAAGATAATTTTATTATTATGAAAATGTTTCTTTCTCTCCATTTTCAAGGTATTTATGGGCAGGTAAATTATGGAACTGTGTTGTTTATCTTGGAAGGAGTTGTTTGCTATTAATGCAAAAAGATTATAAGGGAATCTTGCTGTTGTGAAAAAGCACTGTATAGTGATAACAGGTGTTTTCTTATGAGCATTACAAAGGTTTACACTTGCAATTAGTATTGTGCAGTTTACTGAGTGTAAATTATACATCATTTAACAAAAGATGGAGTCACTGGCTCAAGGGTGATGGGAAACTTCCTCTTGGTCACACTGATTAAATAGCTAGGGAGAAATATTTTGGACTTTCTAGGATAGGGTCACTTGACACAGAAGTTTAAATTATTAGCTTGCTTATTCAGTAATGCCTCATACAAGCATTTATTTAGCATTTAGATACCTTTTCACTACTTAATGTAAATATTTAAAGAAAATCATCTTTTTTGAAAAATCTTATTATTATTTGTCTTTTTACAAAACCCATTCTAACATCTTGGCTGTATATCTCTAAATATGATATTTTTTTCTTTTGAAAAACCCCCAGTATCAAGTACTTTTTGTACAAAAAATCACTTAAAATTTTAGCTGTAATATTTATCACTATTACAAATTTTTACTACTGAAATAAAAACTTTTATTTGATTATCTTGATTTATTCTCTAAATCTACGAGTTACAGCATCATGAAATCATCTAGTTCCAAATAATTATTTTGTGGCTTCAACTAACTTCTAACCCAATTGTTTCTCATTTCCCTTTCCTCCCATCACTTCTCTCCCATTTTCAGTCTTTATTCAGTATTCATTTTTTTCTTGGTGACTGCCATTAATTTCTCCATTTCTGTCTCCCTACTTCTGATGTTGTATCTTCTTCAGCTGCTAATCTACTATTTCACTGAAACTAGATCCCTCCCACAGATAGAGAAATTATAGCAGGCCAAGATAAATGAAGAATCATAATGTAAGGCATGTTTTCATCTCATTTTTAAATTTTATATTGTCATTTATAACATTTTAAAAAGATTGCTTAAATATAAGATCTACTTTCTTAGCTGTAAATGACAGAATCGTTACATCTAGTTTGTTTATTTGGTAGCTTTTTCCCCCACTGGTAATTTTATACCATTCATCTGTATATATTTCAGAAGAGAAGACAAAATATATGATTCATCTCCAGTCTGAAAGCCTTGTTTGAATGACACTTTATTTACATTAGCATTCCTAATTACTTAATGACCAATCTGATATGGTTCATTGCTAGTAAGTGTAGAAACATGTTGTCGGAAAGATGTGCTTTAATTAGTATACTCCTAAAAGCATGTCCCTCGTGACCATTGGATGTAATCATTATTTTATGTATTTAACTGTGAAATTCATATTTACTCAGCAGGCTAGAGAAGGGTATTTTCATTCTCAAAGCTGTCTAGCAGAGCACACGTAGGCTTTTCAAGGCTCCTGAAAAATCTTTAAAAAGGAGATTATTTTTACCAAATAGCCAACATTCTGGTAATGTACTTATTAGATCAAATCCTAACATCATATTTATAAAGCAGTAAAAAGAATAAGCTTATAAAAAAGCTCAGTGTAATTCTTTTCTTAACATAGGTATAGCAAGTCTGAAACATTGATATTATTTAGATATTTTAAATCATGATCATTGATTTTCCAAATTACATCATTTCAAGGGCAACTGGTGATCTTCCTCCTACTGGGAAGAAAATTTATTCACTAACTTCAAAACTAGACATACTTTACTACCCAAACCATAATGTATAAAAATCAAAAACTGCACTGGGCTGGGTAGAGAAGAATAACAATTCTGTTTAAATAGATTATTTTTCTAGTGTTTGTATTTTTCATGAAGTTCTCTTTTTACTTGAATTCTGAGAAACACTGTATTTCTGAACCTGGAGGAATCTCTTATTATAATTAATATTCAATAAAAGTGATTTGTCAGTGCAGAGACAGCCAGTAAGGGAGATTACAATGGAATAATGAATATTATTTAGAAATTTCTGGCATGCCTTCATATACTTTTCAGTGATCAGTCATGAGCCATGGTTGTGATAAAATGTGAATCATGCACTTAGCAAAATTGATGTCTCATTTACACATTCTCACACCAGAAAAACAATTCAGTATTTACATGTGTGTCCTATTTATTCCAGTTAATAATATGCTCTCAGGGTGCATCCATTTAGTTGTAAATGTCCCTAGTTTATCTTTCTTTGTAGCTGAGTAGTACTCCATT
>NW_022900921.1:46373593-46425729 GCF_012274545.1 Fukomys damarensis
ATATAAAACAAAACCATATTGTGAATTAGCAAGAAAATGTTCAAAGGGAAAGGAGAACTAGAGAGGAGGAGGTAGGGGAAAGAAAAGAAGAGAAAGAAAGTCATGAGAAAACAAGGAAAAATGGAAACAAAGCTTTTATAAATAAGGAGACGTGGAGGGGTTGAAGGCAGGGAAGAGGGATGAGAAAAAATATGACCAAGATCATGTACAAGTACAGATTCCCTATAGATGGATGTGATCATACTATACACGGAAAATGTACCAATAGACTTAATGAATAAAACTTTTTAATTAAAAAAATGGTTGTCTCCCAGCTCCTACATTTACTTTATGTGCAGTATTAGTCAGCAACTCACAGCTGGTGGTGCAAGCCTGCAATTCAAGCACATAGAAGGTTCAGACAGGAGAACAGCCATGAGTTCAAGGCTAGCTGGGGCTACATGGTGATACTGTCTCACAAAATGAAAAACAAACAAACAAGCAACTCAGCAGTCAACCCTAGAATCTCTCCAGCTCTAAGAAGGATGTGTCTCACCCAGTCTGTGCACAAGCTACTTCAGCAATTCAGTGTCCTTCTGATTGCCTTCTATCTGAGGTATTAATTTCACCAATGATAATAATAGTAACTTCACATTATAAGTCCTATGGCATTCATTAATCTATCATAAATATTGCTGTTAGGGCTTTCTTATAAGACAAACATTATGAATTCATTTTAAATGTTCAAATATTTTATCCCATAAAACCATCTATTGAAATAGACATCATCACTGTTATTATTCCTACTTTACAGATGAGGAAATTGAAATACGAAAACATTTAGCACCTGGCCCCAAGTCATTTCCAGTTAGTAATGGGTAGAATCTAGATTTAATAAATCTCTGGAGAAATTATAAATAGAAAGCTTGGAACCTTTGAGAATTTAAAACTACAAATAGATTTACAGGAATGTTCACTGTCTTTATCTTTACAATACCAGAAATATCTATGGTAATAATTTAAGAGAGTATATGGACATGCCTATAAACACTCCTTCCTACACTTCCTCCAAGCCAACATTGACTTCCTTCTTGGCTTTTACTCTTTATAGCCATGATTTGGGAGCTGATGGAGGTTGGTGGTCCCTCTCTGCCCAAGGGCCTTCTTCTAAGCACATGCCAGGAAAGGGCCTTTGGCTTGAGTCCGGATGTCAGGCAGGCTGCTAAGAGTCCCTTCCACCCGTCCAGGCCACTTTGGCTACTGTTCTAGTGCTATATTCATCACTTTGCTGAAGATTCCCTAATCTTCATATTTCCCTCAGTACCTAGTCCTGTAGAGAAATGAAGAGTGGAAGGTTAGTGTCTGTGTCAGGTTGGTGAAATGTTTCCTGAAAATGTTACACAGGGAGGCACTACTTTTTGGAAGTATAACTGTTAATAGGCAGTTTTCTCCTACCTCAGACACCACAAAGAGGTGTACCTTTGGTGTTGGACTTCTGCTAATTTCCATTTATATTAATCACCATATACTGGTCTTTAGACAACTTGTGTAACCTACTAGGTTTTACCTTTTTAAAAATTTTTCTTTTCTTCTTTTTCATCATAAATTTATGGAATCATAATTTTATATCAATTTAATAAGATTATGCATATAAGTTAATTGCAAAGCTCTTGTCATCAAATAGAGGTTCAAACTTGACAGCAGGGTTAAAAGAACCTAATAATAGGATGTAAGCAGAAAACGAAGAAGAATTTAGGCATTATTTTTATTAGATGATACCAACCCACAACAGCAAGAAACTCCATGTTACATAAGTATCTCAGCACCTTGTTAACTAAACATGTGGTCTGTTTGGCAACGGAGAATAACTCACATGGAGACAGCTTTGGAATTCATTCCGTCCACTCAAACTAGCACATTTCATAACAAGTAGAAATTTCATACTTCCGCATTGACTCTTTCTGATTTACTAAAAGACACGGGCAAAGGACATTGGCCAACGGACACTGAGGTAATGCCCTCAAAGTAGTCCGCTATGGCTTTCAGTTATGCTTCTGCACATAATAAGGTGCCAACCTCAGTGAGAAATGCACCCAGCAGCCTCAGAAGCCTGTAACACACTCTGCCTCTCCTACCGGCTTGGAAATTGGCTCAGATCCTGCCTGTACACAAGGAGCAAGTACCTGGGGGAAACATAAGCTGTCAGACTGGGACAGCAGAAGATAAAGGTGTATCCTGATCCTCACAGCAGGAACGGGCTTCAGGCCTGTCTGTCCTCTCTCCCTGCCAACAAATAGTTTTTCAGGGAAGCCAATCTAAAAATTGCTGAGTATCCTGGAGACTCGATTTAGCATATGGGCTATGGTTAGGGATACATAGACACAAGTATTTCAAACAAGTGTCTATGCATACCTACATTTACAGAAGCACACCTCACACCTCATAAGAGCTAAGTCTTGGAAGTAGTCTATGTGTCCATCACAGATGAATGGATAAAGAAAATGTGGCATTTACACACAGTGGAGTTCTACTCTGCCGTAAAGATTATTTTGAGTCTTTTGTAAGAAAATGAATGCATTTTGAGAACATAATGTTAAGGGAAATAAATCAGACACATGCCACAAATATTACATGTTTTTTTATATATGAAAAGCCCCCAAAATAAATATCATTTAAAGAACAAACTAAATAACAAACATGAAATAGGGAAATTAATCCTATGCAAATTGTAAGGAGAAGTAGACATGGAGGGGAAGGTGGGAAAGGAGAGAGGAAGTCAAGAGAATTAACATGGGTTGTATAACTCCCCACAGTCAGTGAACTCCTTATGTACTACATTTATTTATTTATAGGTCTATAAGAAATAAAAATAAAAATAAATTTAAAAATAAAATCAAAATAAATGCACTTCAACTTACTTTAACTTGCAATGCAAAAATGTAATGTATAAATATCCATTGATAAAACCTACATTATATCGGAAATATTTCTATGTCTAAATCTCACCTAAGGAGTAATTTAAAATGCAGGTTTTTGAACCACACCATTAAAATTCCAATTTGATTAAACTAAGGTCAGACACAGCAGCCTGTACTTTAGTGAATGTCTTTTGTGCTTTTTGCCTTGAGGGGTCTGTGGGTTCACTGTAAGAAACAATCTGTGGTTCTAGGAATTTTGTTTGAATTTATACCAAATATTAGTTAGAAGACAAGGTAAAATTACTTTAAATCTGCAACAAGCAAAAAATAAATAAATCTTAATTTAGTATCTGTTTTGTCCTTATGCAAGGGGGCTGAGAGGCCTAGAAAATGAAATGACACAATAGTTAAATTAATAGCTAAAGTTTTCATTACCGGACACTGTGCTAAATACTTTGCTATTATTATCTTATTACTGTTTAATAATATTATTATCTCATAGTATGGACAATAGAACCAAAAATTAATGAGCCATGTAATTTCCTCCAATGCACAAAATTAATCAGTTTTGGAGATGGAATTCAATGATAAGCCATCAGACTACATGGTAAATTAGCAACAATAGCAGTAATAATAATAGAAATAAGTGACATGTACCAGGTGCTCATTAGCTACTAGACACACAGCTAAGTGCCCTAGATGGATTAATTATTTTATCCTTACTTAACTCCATATGGGTGGAATTATAATTATCATCATTTTATCTATCCAGATACTGAGGCTCTGAGATGATCAGCAACTTGCTTCAAGTCATAAAAAATGAGACATCTTTGCCAAGTACTCAGGGCTTAGCTTCAAAGTCTGTGTTCATAGCTTCTACGCTAAGAACCTGGAGGCTGTCTGATTCCAAATCCAGTCTTCTTTCCATGGCTACAGATCATGGACAATATAGAGTAGCTAATCTACATTGATATATGAGCTTGTATATTCCATGAGCAAGGTGTGATTAAACTATACTGTAAATGTTTAAATTTTTTTCATTCACAATAAGAGACACATTTCCATTAACCCTCCTCAAAATGCTTGTTTTGAGCACTGTCATGCCATCATCCTTACTTAACTCTTTCTTCAACAGTTCTGGAAGACTCTTTGTGTGTCTTTTTAATTATGCTATCATGGCTTCTGAGATGTCCTGAGCTGATTCAAACTTTTACTTTTCATAGTCATTTTGACTTCAAGGAAGAGCTACAAGTCACAGAATGCCAGATTCAGTGAAAATACTGAATATGGAAACATCATAGTTATTTATGAGCCTGACTCTCCATTGGATGACATTTGGTAACAACATCATGGTGTTTTTGATCACACCTAATAAAGACACAATAAAGGATTTCCAGAACTGCTCCCAAAAGAGGCAAGAATATATAGGATGTGTTCAATGTGAAGAGAGGTATTCTGAGAGGATTAATGACAAATTTTACTATAACAAATCTTTTTAAATTTATATATTCACTGTATATTTTGGTCATACCTCATATGTATCTTTCAGGATCCTTAGCTGTGTGCACCAGACACTGTTTGGAGTTAACTAGAGCTAAGTAATGTGTTACTGGAAGGAAACGAAGGAAAAGATGAATGCATATTAAATATACAGTTACATAAGATACAGGGCGGTGGTCAGAAACCACCTGATAAAGACGCAGACACTAGTCGTGTTCGAACTGGGAAATGCTGCCACGAGGAAGGAACGGTAAACTCAAGACGGCAAAGCTCTTAGCAGGAATGTGTAAGGGCCGGCGGTGAGGGAATTGAATGTATTTGACTTTTCAAGGTTTGGAGAGAAAGTATCTGCCCCTCCTGCTCCTGCGGATTATTCTAATCATTTTGGGGAGAAATGTTGATCATCTACAGGATGAATTCATATTATTAGATATTTATTTGTGGGTGAAGTTTTCAGAATGCATGTGCTATACATAATTCACTAAATATTTCACATGTATGCTTATCTATTCTATATTTGTTTTATTAAGTATTTTGACTTTGGATGATTTTAAATATTGTATTTTGAATTTCAATATTTACAGATTGTTGCTTTAAAACAGAAAAAAGAGTTTTATGTTTATCTTATATCCTCTCAACTTATTGAACGCAATTTTTTGAAGTAAGAGGCTTTTTGTAATCTCTCTGAGACTCACAGAACGTTGTTCCATGTGTGAATAAGGACATTTATATTTCCTTCTAATCTGCATAACTTTTATTTCTTATTCATGTTTCAGTGGAGGTCAGAGCGTCTACTGTCATGTTGAACAAAAGTGGAGAGAGTAGACAACCTGGACATGTTAATAAACAAGTGTAAAGCATTCAGTATGGAACAATTGAGTGATATTAGCATCATTAACCATAATAGCCGTAATATTAGTTGTAGAGATGCTATTGTTTGAGATAAGCAAGCTACCACCGTTCCTGTTTTCCAGAAGGGTTTTATCATTAAGCATGTTAAATTTTGTCAGTGTCCAGGCAACCATGGTGTTGCATACCTGTAATCCTAGCACTCAGGAGGCTGAAACAGGAGGGTTTGGGCTAATATGAAGTCAGCCTGGGCTACACAGTCAGTCAAGGCCAGCCTGCTCTATAAGCTAAACCCTGTCCAAAAACATTGTCAGTTTCTTTCTTCATTAAGTGACAAGCTCATATACATTTTTTCTTTAACCTATTAAAGATTATACTGACTGTGACATCGAATCTCTCTGAACTAAACCCAGTTGACCTTAGCATATAATTGTTTTTATACTTTGTGCAATTGTCTTAATATTTTTTAAGGGTGTTTTGCACTTATGTCCTTGAGAAGTCATAGTCTGCAGTTTTCTTTTTTGTGATATCTTTGTTTAATTTTACTAGAAAGCTAATTAATAGTAGCTTAACAAGTAAGTACCCTTATCCTTATTTCCTAGTATAGACTATGGAATGGTGCTTATTCTTCAGTAACATCTGGCAGAATTCTGCAATGAACAACTGAGTCTAGAGATTTCTCTTTTTAAAAGAAGCTCTACAATGAAAAAAAACATAATGTCCATGGTATTTTAGGATAATTCAAATTACCTATTTCATACTGGATTAGCAGTAGTATTTTTTTTTGAAAACTCTCCTAGGTTTCCAAAACTAAGTATGTAGAACTGTATGCAGCATTTATTATTTTTTATGTCTTTAGGGACTGCCATGCTATCTGTTTTTTATTCCTAATGTTGAAAATGTGTGTGTACTCCATTTCAAATTGTCTTGCTAGAGATTTTCTAAATTTATACATCTCTGAAAGAACAAATTGCTGGTTTAGATGATCTTTTCCCATTGTTTTACGTTCTGTAACTTCTACATTTATCATTTATCTTTTTTTTTTTTTTTTTTTTTTGGTACCAGGAATCAAACTTGGGTCCTTGCGCTTGCGAGGCTGGCCACCAAACCGCTGAGCTGAACCCCCGGCCTTCTGCATTTATCTTTATAATTGTTTTCTGTATTGTCCCTTTGGGCTTTTTGCTTTTTTTTTCTAGGTTCCAAAGTTTAGATTATTAGTTGCAGACATTTCTGACTTTGTAATATATGTTCGTATTACTATGAACTTAATTCTCAGTACTGCTTTAGCTGTGTCCCACAAATTTTAATATACTATATTCTTTTTGGTTGTTATGACTTAGATTCAAAAGACTATGTATTCAGGGCTCGAGAGTGGTGATTGGATGGATGATGATGATGATTAGTTCATCAATGGATTAATCCATCGCTGAGTTCTTACCTGAGCAGGCTACTAGGAGACTGGGCACAGTGTAGGAGGAGTCTGCATCCCCAGAACCAGGCCAGTAGAGGGTTCTTCCTCTTCTGCTTCTTCAACTGTTCTCGACTTCTGGCTGCCATGATGTGAATCAGCTTTTTTTCCACCATATCTCTCCATCCATGATGGCAGCCATGGAACCAGAACTCTGAAACTTGAAGACAAAATAAATTAAATCTCTTCTCCTTTAAGTCTCATGGGTCACATATTTTTCCCCAGAAACAGAAAGCCCCCCACATATCTTTTCCTTAATATAATATGTACTTAATTTCAAAGTGTTTGACGATTTTCTCCTGCTATATTTCCATTGTTGTTTTCCAGTTTTATTCTATTGTGGTCAGGAAATATACTCTGTATGATTTCAATTTTTAGAACTTCTGGAGGTCCATTTTACAGTTCGGTATATGATCTAACTTGGAATATGTATTATAGGCATTTGAAAATAATGTATATTCTTCTGCTAATGCTGGTGCACTCTTCAGATATTGAACAAACTTTTGGTTTATGTGTCAGTCAATTCTATATCCCTGTTGATTTTCTATTTAATTGTTTCCTCAATTATTGAGAGCTATTCTTCAATTGTAATTGTGGATCTATTAATATTTCAATGCTACTAAATTTTGCTTCTCATATTTTATAACTGTTGTTTGATTTATGCATATTAGACTTTTTAGTTTTCAATGAAAGCTTGATCCATTGATGTCCTTCTCTGTCCATTTTCCTTTTTCTTAAGTCTACTTATCTTACATTAACACACTCACACCTGCTTTCCTCTCTTTGATGTTTGCACAACACATCTTTTTCTTCCTTTTCCTTTTCTTCCTTTTCCTTTCATGCTTTCTACTCACATAGGAAGTTCATATAGATATGAACTATCTATAGCTCAATCATAGTTCTTTTTTAATTCATGGCACAAATCTCTGCCCTTTAGTTGATGTATTTAGACTATTTTTATTTAATGTAAGTATTGATATGCTGAAGGTTTGGGTCAGAAATGTGTTTGCTGTTTTTTGTCTTCTCCCACTGTATTTTCATTCCCCCTCACTGTTTTTCTTATTTTTCTGCATGTTACTGGAATTTATGTTGAATCTCATTTTGATTTCTTTATATGGTTTCAATAATGGTAGCTCTAAATGTAACCTTATATACATATAACATCATAATCGACTGATGTTGTTATTTAACCAGTGGATTATACAAATGTGTTCCATTCACATTCATAATACAGTCCCCTTAAGTATTTTACATACATGCTTAGAATTGTTTTTATATTTATGTTTTTATTAAGTATATTGGTGCATTTTAGGTGTACAATACAGTTACTTTCATCTGGGATCTTGTACCTTTACATGACTCATCTTTGTTCTTATTTTTTCCCCATTTCCCTGCCCTCTCTTCACCCCTCCACCCTTCCCTGTTTACAAAGACTTTGTTTCTGTGTTTTTCCTTTTCATAGATTATTTCTTTTCCCTTTTCCCTTCCCCCACCCCTCCCACTTCTTTTACTCTTTTAGACATTTTCTTCCAATTACACAATATCAATTATACATTTTTATTCTCATTTACACATTTAGTTTTTCACACCAGAGAAACTATTCAGTATTAACACATGTAGTTACAAGACAGTTAGTATTATAACATTTATTTTAGCCATCAAACTTATCCTGTCACTAAGAATATTGTTCAGTTCTAAAATAATCAATTGGCTTTATTTACAATTAGTTTTTCACACCAGAAAAACTATTCAGTATTTACACATGTGTGACTTATTTATTTCACTTAAGAGTATAGCCTCAATATGCATCCATTTTCCTATGAATGACTCTAATTTATCATTCTTTATGGCTGAGTAGTATTCCATTTTATAGCAAAACCAATAAACTCAATGAGAAAAAAATCACTTGGCTATTCTATAAGTAGTTGAGAGTAGGTTTTTAATTGATTATTGAAGCATTTAATTGTGGTCTATAAAAATCTTTAGGAGAAAATCCAAATATGGCACTTTGTTGCTATCTATTGCCTTTTTAAAATTTACTTTGAGAGAAATATCGCTTATGCTTAGTTCTTTGTGTGAGAAGTGATTTTTCTTATTATCAGATCCTGGATTGAAGTATGTGTAGCTGATTCAGGCTGTCAGGCAGTGGTAAAATTCCAGGTGTCCCTTCAGCTTTGGTGACTCTCAGGATCAGGTGGCTCCTTGTGACTGTTGGGTGGGAGGGGACTTGGCAGATTCATGTGTGATCTCAGGAAGACCACAACGTGCCATTAACAACTGGCAGCAATGACACTGCAGCCCATACCCCATTCTCTCTGATACCCTGTAGATGTGAGTCTTTCAGGTTTTGTCTGCAGTACTTGTTTGAGGCAGAGAGATAAAGTTCCAAAAGCTTTCTGTTTCATGAGGCTGTCCCTTTCTTGAGCTTCTGGCAGAGAGAGAAGATTATGTTTGGAGGATTTTTGCATCAATGCCTACTGACATTTCTGGATTTGGCTCTCCTTCAGGTCAGATTTTACCTGTATAACACAAGAAGGGAATTCAGGAAGTCCGCATCTCTCATTCCTGTGGTGCTGACATCTCCAGCCACAAAGTTTCTTCTCTTCACCCTTCCATGTCTTCTTATGTGAACTATATTTATAAAACATACTGGATTTTTAAATGTGTTAGGCAGAAGCAATAGGGAAGAATAGATCTACTCTTTGTTTCTGGAAGTGAAATTCCTTTATGTCCAAAGCTCATTGTCTTATTTGTTGTTAAGGCCTGAATTGTTCTTCCTTTTCCTTCCAAATTGGTTATCAGACTAATCAATCAAATAATTAATTAAAAAGATAATTATTCCCTTAATGGACTTCTTTCCCCTCTTTTTTTGAAAATCATGTATGTGTAAATTTATTTCTATATTGTGTATTGTGTTCTACTGAAATATAATCATGCATATGTAAGTTTATTTCTAATGGTATATTGTGTTCTACTTAAATATAAATATATGTGTCAATATATACTTCATATAGCTTCCAATTTTCTTTATTACCAAATCTATAGAGTAAGTCTTAAAATTAGATGTGAAACTTTCACATTTATTCCCCTTTTGACTATTCTACATCATTTACTTTTCCATATATATTTACAGTCATTTTAAGACAACTTCTACAATATCTGCTAGCATTTTGATTTGAATTCAATTGAATCAATATATCAATTTAAGTAGAATGGAAATATTTTTCACCATCTTCCAAATCCACTGCAATGTAATATTTACATGTATTTGAGCCATTTTTAGTTTCTTGCAGCAATGGTTTGTAATTTCTATTAGTTTTGTACAGCTTTTTTCAAGTACTACACGTTGTCTGAAGCTATCATACATGGCCTTTATTCAGTTTGTTATTGCTGCTGTTACATATAAATGCAATTAATCTACAAATATTGATAGCTTGCAAGATATTCTCACTCACTTATTTTTCCTAGTAGGGTTTCCTTAATTTCTTTTACTTTCTACATAAGTAACACTATATCCTGTGAACAAATTTGGTTTCACTCCTTCACAGTGAGCACACTTTTTACTTTTATTGTCTTAGCATGAAAAAGAGACCCTCCAGAGCACGGTTGAATAGAAGCAGAAAGACCAGATATCCACATCTTTTTCCATATCATAGAGGGAAGCACCGGTAGTACTTATTCTTTCTTAATTTGGTTTGCTATTGACTACATGTAAGATTTTTTTTTTCAATTTCTTTATAAGAATTTGAAGAACTTCTGATCTCTTGCTAGTTTTCTGAGAGTTTTGTCATTAGCAGTAAAGGCTTTAAAACATTTATCCTATTAACATGGTGAATCCCACTGATTAATTTCTGAAGGTTAAGTCACTCTTGTGTTTCTAGTATAAATCCCTCTTAGGAGATATTTTACTTTGTATATATTGTTGAATAAAATTTACAAAATTCAACTAAGGATTTTCACATCTATGTCTATGAGGAATATTGGCCTCTACTTTTCTTTCCTTGTAATATATATTTCTGCCTTAGCTATCAGGGTTAAGTTGGTCTCAAAAAATAAATTGAAAATTATTCCTCCTTTGAATATTCTGTAATGCATTGTTTTGATTTGGTTTTATTTCTTCCTCAATCATTTTATACAGTTCATCGATGAAGTCACCTTATCTTGAAGCTTTCTTTGTGTAGTTTTTAAGCTAAAGATTCTGTCTTTTAAAATAGTATTTATACTTTAAGATTAATTTTTAATTTTTTATTAGCATGTTTGCAATACATACATGTATTCATCATGAACCCTTGGTACAAATATGTACCACATCTTAATTCTACTTTTCTTTAAATTTAACCAATATGTCTATTTCTCATTGAGGAATCTTTAATATGTTTCTCATAATTTGCCCATGTTATCTATATTGTCAAATTCATTGCATAAATCTTCTTGTAATTCTGTTAATAACTTTTTTATTTATAATTGAAGAAATAGCCCCATTCTCATTTTTATATTGGCAATTAATGTATTTTCTTAATCCTTTATCAATATGTCTAGGCCTTTACCCATGTTTTACTTTTTATTAGACTGTGTACAATGATTTTCCTTATTATTTTTCTGTATTTATTTTTGCTCTTCTTGTTTTTATTATTGATGTTATAATTTCTCTTCCTTTTCTAATATTTGAAGGTATAGATTCATAATTTTTGAAGCTTTTCTTCTATATTAATGTAAGTCTTTAGTAATATAATATTAGTTCTAACCACTGTATTAGCTTTATCTCACACATTTTAATGAGCTACTTTTAAATTCTCATCAGTTTAAAATTCTTCTAGTTTTGGGATTGATGTCTTGTTTTGATCCTTGGGTTGTTTAGAAGTGTCTTTTGATTCCAAAAACTTGTATATTTTGTAGACACCCTTTTTTTTGTGTGAAAATTTAGCTAACAAACTTACTTTAAATTCACTGTGGCCTGACAACATACTTCATACTGCTTGAGTCATTTGAAACTTACTGGGAGTTGCTTTATGAACTTGAACATGATCTGTCTTTGTGCATGTGGGGAAACAGTGTGCATTCTGTTTTTGTTGTGTGGTAACATGTGTTCTTTAAGTGTTGGATCAATAAGTGATGGGATTGTTCACCCTTTCTATGTTCTTACTGATTTTTTTACTTATTTGCTCTGTCAGTTACTGAGGAACCAGTTTGGAAATTTCTGACTTTAATTTTGGATTTGCCAATTCTTTTTGCACTTTTGTTTTTCTACTTGTTCTTAAAAGTCTCCTGTTAGGAACATGAACACTTAAGGACTGGTGGATTTATCCCTGTGTCTTCATGACATGACTTTATTTTTGGTAATATTCTTTGAGCCAACAGCTATTTATATAGCATTAGAAAAACCACTTTATTATTACTATTATTATATAGTATGGAACTTTCTCTGAAATCATGGCTTATCTTTTCCTAGGCTTTTATTGCTAATGTGTCTCTATTTTTAAGTGAGCTTCTACTTAGCATTGCACTTGCTTTTGCACTGAGATATTTAGATCATTTCAATTTATTGTGATGACATACAATATCCAATTACTTTTTAAAATTTTTCTCATTTTCTATGTTACACTTTACGTTTTTCTGATTTATGTATTAAATGAGTATTTATTTCCTTTTTAGGTTTTGTATGAAATTTGGTAAGTCATAGAAATAGATTTTTAAATGAATTGCATTGTAGTCCACTACCTGGTGAGATGTATGATGGGAAGTTTTTTCTAAGTGTTATTATTGTTGTCTTTTTGGTGGTTGGTGCTACGATTTTTCTTTACTTTTTTTGTGTTCTAAACAGTTCAAGTATATTGTGTAATTCTGCCTTTCCTTCTATATTTTTCGTGCTTGGTTTGGCTAGGAATGAGCATCTGCTTCTTATACATCATGCATTAGTATCTTTATATTTTTATCCAATTATTAATCCTTTTGCCTGTTGCTTCTTCAAATATATTCCTGCCCCTTCTCTCCCCTTCTTCTCTTCAGCGAACTTTAATAATATTTAGTTCATATCAATATAAGTTGTGCTAGAGCTTACTGAAAAAAAGGATGTCTGTTTTTTCTATTTAGATATTTCCATTGATAAAATATAATTTAAAAAATATTCTATTTACCAATGTCAGGAACTTTGAAATGCAGCACTACAGTGATTAATTTTGCATTGGCAAAAAGTTGTTTTGTTCGCGACAGTGAAAAGTTCCTACAAAGAGTGTTATTTCATTTTTCTCTTTCCTCTTTGCAACAAAAATGTCTTTTCATGCATCCCCATCTCAGAAATTGTTGCTTATCTTTCTAAACATTTTTTTCCTGATTTATTATGGGATTCATCTTCAAGTTTCATTCATGCTATTGAAGTCCCATGGTAAGCATAGCACTTATCATTTTTAAATAACATATTCATCTCAGTCTCTTCTTGCCAGATTCTGAGCTTCTGTATAACAGGATTTCTTAAATGCATATACTAATGGACCAACTTCTAACCTAGTGAACAAATAGCAAGGACCAAATAAATTTTTTTCCAAGATTTAATAATTATTTGGGAAACTGGTAGTATATGGAAAAGATACGTTGAGCTTCTTATTTCACAAATGTTTTAGAATAATCATATCAGTTTTATTTGCTATAAGAATCACTGACTATAAATAATTTTGACCCTATAATGTGAAATTAATGGTAATGATGGAATTGCCAGGGCCTTATATGCCTGTGTTATATTTCATTTACTTTTTCTGTCTTTCTTTTTTCCTAAGAATGGGTAATTGCTCAAAACATGTTGCGAGGATATTTTCTATTTGTGTAGAATGGAATGGCAGATTATTTTAAAATTTTTGCCACCTTCATGTGCAAGCCTGTTGTATTTTAAGTAGCATTTATCCATACAGTCAAGGTCATACAAAACAAAGCGTCGAGTTGTGCTCTAATTAATTTCCAATTTCTGAGCAATCTAAACTTTTTTTTGCAAACTACTTGCATTATTTTTGTTAATCCTGGATTGCATTAAAAAATTATTTTCCCTCCCTAAACTTAAAAGTTTACTTCTAGAGATTGATTTCCCATACAAGTTGAATAGGTTTTTCATAGGGTGAAGGTCTGAACTTGACTCTTAATTTACTTACTTAAAAACCTTGCGATCTCTTCCATTTACATAGCTATCTCCCCAAGTGGTGAACTCTACAGATGACTCTCACAAGCTGTCAACTCCCGTTAGCTTTTGCTCAGTAATAGAGTAGCTATCCTGAGGGGAAAGTAGGAACAAATTACAGCTGAAGGTTTATCACTTACGGGTCATGTGTACAGCTGCTTAGGTTTATAATTATGTCACAAACTCTGAGAATTGACAAAATATTTGAGTGAAAGTGTGGTGTGACGAGGAGACTTTTCAAGTTTGTTCTCTTAAGTCTTTAGTGAGTCATTTCAGGAATTCTGGTGACACTTGCCTATCGTGTTTTATCTTTTGTCTTTGTACTTTGCACCTCTCCTTTGAAAGTAACATATGATTTAAACTGCTGTATCTCGGACTAGAATAGGAACTAAGTGTGCTGAATTCCTTTGTAAATAGATGTGGAAATCTTTGCAAGTTATATTGGAAACATAGTGGGACTGCATCTAGGTAGACTTTGGAACAATTGGCTGTTCTTGAACCTATCTTTCAGGATGTTTAGAGTGTAGATGTCACAGCCTGGGAAAGAGAGGCTGAAGCCAAATAAGGAGGGACAGTGATGGACGAGAAGCTGAATCCAAAACATGGGTCCATGGCCAACCATGTCTGGGCATTTGTAAGGAGGAAATGAACTTTTCTATTACTTTGAACTTTCTGTCTCTTGCAGGGAAACTTGTTCGGAGTTAATATTGTTTTAATAGCCATAATCATTACAGAACAGATGTAAGAATTTCAGACAGAAATGACACGCACTAAGCCTTCTCACAATAATTTCAAAGAACATAATATTATCACCTTCATCTGACCACTTATTCATTCACAGAGGATTTATTCACATGTTTTTTTCAGCCTTGTACAAGAAATAGCGTTTATATTACTAAAATACAATTATGAAAGAAGAGGGTATTTCAATGAAAAAATTGACCTTAATCCTGAAGTAATAATGACTGGAAACAGTGGTTAGCCAGTATCTAAAGTGTAGTAAAATTATTATATAATATCTGTGTAATTAGGATGGAATAAATTAGTCTTAAGTATTAATACAGGAATTATAAATTAATCAGAAATCACAGACCACTCCCAGCAATGTGTTTAGAAGTCCTATCATTTTTACTTCTCATCTAACTTTCTAACAACTTCAAACAACTGCATTATATAATCTCTAATGAATTATGTGATGATGTACTAGCCTTTCCAAAATTGTCATTAATTTCAGCCAATCCATATGTTGGTTGGTTTATCCTGAAACAATGTGAAGTTGCAATTTACATATAGCTGGTTGCAATACATGTGAACACACATAGAAAATATGAAACAGCTGCATCATAGTAATGAGACCAGGAGATACCATTAAGAAATAGGAAAATGGATACATATTGAAGATATACTCCTAAGTGAAATAAATAAGTCCCACATGTGTAAATACCGAATAGTTTCCCTGGTGTGAATATTCTGCAACAATGCATAAGATTCTAATAATATTACTGACATTTAGAAATGGGAGGAAAGGAGCTAAAGATGTAGGGAAGGTGTGATACGTAGGGGAAGAACAAAAAGGGAAAAGAAAAAAATGTGAGAGAATGAAAAGATGAAAATAAAGTGTTTGTAGATGGGGAGGGGAGGAGGGGGTGAAGGGAGGGCAGAGGTAAGGGGAAAAAAATGAGAATCAAGACTTGCCATGTAAAGGTACATGATCCCAACAATGAATGTAACTGTACTGTATCCCTAAATGTACCAATAAACTCAATAAAAAAAAAAAAAAAGAAAAAGAAATAGTCATATGCTCTGTGATAAAACTAAGTGGACAACTTCTCTGAGCTATGTTCTCTAGTTACAAAATATAATTAGTATCCCTGGGAAGAAGCATATACAGTGTGCTGACATTCATCATTGGGAATTTGCACCTTTACATGATGCATCTTGGTTCTTATTTTTCCCCCTTTCCCCTTTCCTTCAACCCTCCAACTCTCCCTATTTACAAAGACTTTCTTTTTATATTTTTCCTTTTCTCATATTTATTCCTTTCCCCTACCCCTCCCATTTCCCCTTTCCTTTTGGACCTTTTCTTCCTATTTCACATTATCTATTATGCATTTTGATCCTTGTTTACACTTCCAGCTTCTTACAAACTATTCGGTATTTACATGGTGTGTCCTATTTATTTCACTTAAAAGTATGTACGTCTTTTTAATGATTTTTTTCTTTGTATTTACCACACACTTGTTGAGCATTTTTATATCTATGCTTATTAAAGAGCTAGACCTATAGTTTTCTCTTCTTTTGGTTAAATCCTTAAATGCTAGCTTTCGGGAATGATTGTAGTGTGGTCCTTCCTTTTTTCTTTCAAGATTTTAAGGAGTATTTTCCTGAGCTCTTCCCTAAATTCTGGTGAGGTGAATCAGTCAGGTCCTGGGGTTTTGTTAGTTGATAAAGTTTATTTCTATTTCATTTCCTACATTGAGCTATTCAGGATTTTTGTATCTTCTTTAGTAAGTCACATGCATCTAGAAAGTTTTCCTTTTTCTAGGTTCTCCAATTTATTAGATTATGTTTTTCAAGTAATTACTGTGATCCTCTGGGTTTTGGAAATATCTGTTTTAAATTCATCTTTTACATTTATAATTGATATGTACTTTTTCTTTCCTTCTTTTTTTAGTAAATTAGTCTAAGGGTTTATCAATCTTGTTTCAGAATCATTCTATTCTTTTAATAATGCATTCTTAGCTATAAACTTCCCTCTTAGATCTGCCTTCGTAGTGTCCCATAGGATGTTTTTAATTTTATCATTGTCATTTAATTCCAGTAACTTTTTAATATTTCTCAGATTTGTTTTGTTCCAATGGTTATTCAATAGTACATTATTTAATCTCCATGTATTTGTGGGTTTTTTCTATGAATTATTTTTCTGGTGGTTTATTAGCTTCATTCTGCTATTAATTGGTAATGTGCCTTGGAGAAGAGATCACCATCCTTTCTTTTTGTCTTTGCATCTTTGAGTCAGACCGTATTTGAGTTCTCAAGTATTTAAAATTATTATGCAGCTGTTCACGGCTTTCTAAAGAGTTACAGAGATCTTGAAAACTGTAAGTGTTTGAGATGGACTGGTGTTCAAGGAATGTGTGAAAATACAATTTTACTGCATCCAGCTCAGAAATACTTACCATTTCATGTCCATTCACAATACGATTTTTAGTTTTTCACACTTCACAAAAATTCCAGTCTTACACCTGAAACTTAGTCTTGGTAATATTAAAACAAGACAGGGCACCCACAGAAGGATGAGCAAGGTCTAGGGGTTAGAAGAACCCAGGAGTGTCAAGGTCACTGCATTGAGTCTTGCAGTCAGTGCAACAAACTTAGAAGTAAGCTCATAATGAAGTGTGAGAAAGATTAGAGAGCAAGCTATGTGACCTGGAAGTGCTAATGGACAGGGTGCACCAAGAAAAGTGGATCACAAGTTGCTCATGGCAAGTGGCAATGTGCTTTCTGGTTTATTATCCTAGTCAGCATTTGTGCTGTACACATCAGTTATCACAATGGACTGTATAGTGCAAGCACTCAAATCCTAGCCTTCAACCACGCCTGTGCTACTGCAGAACTTTCACAATTGTAAAGGCAATAAAATAGATCAGTAGAGGAATATTCAGATATACACACCTACTTCTAAAATTGCATCTTTATGTAAAGTGAAGTGTGTGACTATAATGGATGATTTTAGGAAACTTAGAATGGTTTACCTGAGAAATTCAAATGTTAGAATTGTAGGGGTGCAGAATGTTGGAGGAATATGGTTAGTTTGAATACGGAAGGTTATGTTAGTCAGCCTGCCATTACTACAGCAAATAACCAAGATGAGCAACTTAAACAGAGGGGGGATTGGCATGGCTAGTCGGTTTAGAAGCTTCAGTGCATGAGCAGTTTGCCTTGCTTGGGTCCCTGGCAGTGCGATATACCATGGGGTTAGCATGTGGCAAAGGAGGCCCATTCATATCACGGTACAGACATGAAAGGAAAAGAATGGAAGAGACCAGGGTCTCACAACCCCCACAAGAGCACACCTTTAGTGAGCTCAGCTCTTCCGCTAATCCCCCCAGTCACACAATCTGGTGACTAAACTTGCTACACGTGGGTCTCTTGAGGACTTTTAAGACCCAAACTATGAAAAGGGTGTTTCAAGGAGACACAGACTGTAAGATGCTGAAAATAAAGCTGGAGAAATAGGCTAGGGAGAGGAGCTTCCAACAAGGTTTTGGACATGGTACGGTTCTGACAAGATCCTTCACACAGGTCACAATCCTGAATATGATTGACAGCACATTCTCACCTCTTATTGTCCACATTTTCATTCAGTGAAGGCATTTTAAATTTCTTTACATAGGGGACTTAGGCTACTTTCCACATTCCAGTTCTGACCAGGAAAATCTGATATTATTATATAAGTGACGGGAAATTTGAATAAGCATGAATAGAATTACATTAGTAAGGTGTCAAATACACGTAATTTTTTGTATCTGTAGACATGGATGCAGATACAAATTTGTGTATGTGGATATTACACTGTTTTCATAAGTATTATGATAAATGCTTCTAGGAACATACATATACTAGTTTGGGTTTTCTTAATGTTTGCATTCATAGATATATGCACTAGCCCATAGAGTAAAACCTAGTAATTGGGCACAAGATATATTTCTTTTTAAATTTTGCTCAGTAGATAATTTTAGTCATTTAATTTTCTTAAATAGCAACAATCTAATTATGCACCTCAACACCCTTCCAAATTATTTATTTATTTTATCATTTCTATTAAGTAGTATTCAGGTTTGTTCTCATTTCAGATGAATACATTGAAGCAAAAGCTATCAATAAGTGTAATAGAAGTGTAATAGAAGTAATATAATATGCTGTAAACAAAATGCATTTTTACTTTATCAAATCTAGATGCCTTTCACATAGCTCTAATGTCCACTGGAAGTTGTCAAGTATTTATCACATACAAATAAAAACTAATTTCAACTGCTATAAAGGAAAATCTTTACTTAGAAAAATATAATTAATAATTTTCAAAGGGTGTGTGATAACGACAAATGAGTGACAAACATCTCAGCATATAGTTTTTAGCTACAAGTGCTATTTCATTGATTATTAATTCTATTGTCTTATGTATATTTGAATCCCCCAAGTCTTCTAGCCCTATTCTGGTCATCATTCTGGAGGAGCTCTCTTCCACTGGGCCTCCTCATGCTGAGCACACAGCAAAGGACGCATGAGTGTACCTCTCTTGCTTTCTAAAATACCTACGGCAGCATTTCAATTCTCCTTCAATAGTGCGTAAGAATTCTCATCCTCCTCATTGATGCCCACACATGATATAGTTAGAATTTTAATTCTAGGCTTCTACAGTCTTGTGCTTTGATTTCCATATTGAGCGTTTTTAATGTTTCTGTTTGTCTTCTGCAAATTGTTTTTGATGAAGTGTTCAAATATTTTGCAACCTTTATTTAGTCGCTTGTTTCAAAATGTTTTATTTAAATAATTCTTTAGATATTTCATTCATGGATTCTTTAGTAGATATCTGAAGTGCAAATATTTTCTCTTAGTCTTTGGTTTATCTTTTCCTTTACTTTGTAGTGAATGAGCAACCACTGAAGACATAAAGTTCTTAATTTTGATAAAACTGAAAATATCAATTTGTTGAACAGCTCTGCTCTAGAAGATAATTGATCAAAGAATCATGAGATCTTGTGTGTACCCTGGCCTTTTAAATATAAAAATCTTTCTATTTTATATTTTTGTTAGTAAAAATATAATATTTTGCCCAGGTCCATGTCTATCAACATGTAGAAATTGTTACTAATTGCAGATTCCTAGGAAGGAAAAGAGAAGGGAAATAAAGAGAAGAAAGGAAAGAAAAGAGGAAAAAAGAAAAAGTTACTGTTTTTGAAGATATTATTCTGTATTAGATTTCATATAATTTCCTTAAAATCTCACAAGTAACTTGTGAAGTAGGTCCAATTATTTTCATTTGCAGGTGTGAAAACTCCAGACTATTAATTAGCTCATTTGAACTTGACATGGCATTACTATAAACCCCCCAAAGTAGAAACCAAATCTAGCTCTCTGACACCAAAACCATTTATTTAGAGGTCTACATGTTGCCATGTAGAAGGAGACTATAAATTTAAATAGGTGATGCTTGAGAATTAAAATGATGACTTTATCTCCTAGAGCAGTAGAAGTTAAAACAATTAGAAAAATGGAGCATTAGAAATTAAACAAAGAGCTAAATTGTTTCTGAAATATGCTTTTGAATCATTTGTTAGAGGACTGTAATCATATTTTATCAAGCACTTGTATCAGGTTATCCATATCGAATGTAAATTTTTTGATGCTCAGTACGATACTTCATGCAATTCAAAGTACTGTACATTTTAATTAAATTCATAGAACATATACTGCTTTGTTCATTTTTATAATGCCAAAGAGTAAGACTAGAAAAGAGATGTTGTTCCCCTATACAACTTTAAAGAAAATGTAGCTGTACTGCATACCTGAAATGTACCAAAATACTCAATGAGAGAAAAAAAAGAAAATAGATAATTTTGTACGTTGTAGATGCCTAATAGGAGAAGCTATTTAATATAGGATACTAAGGTTAGAAATATTTGATTAAAGGGGAATGTAATCAGAAAGTTTTAAAACAGTGTGACAGTTAAGCATGATTGTATCAACTTTGCTTGCTACAGACCCATCTATGGATTCATAAAGTGCTTGGGTGGGTCACAGGAGCATAACCTTGGGTACTCTTTCTAGTCTTTGACCCTCTTTTCTCTGTTACTGTAACCTGCCTGCTCTTCTCCCCAGGCACAAGGGAGTAAGCATATTTTCTCTACCTGCCCTTCTGCTATGATGTCTTCCCTAAGAGCAGGCCAGCGATAGACCAAAAACCCTGAAACTGAGAGCCAAGTTATACCACTCTTCATATAACTTGGCGATATTGTGTTTCAATAATGTGAAAGCTGACTAACACGGAAACATGCATGGTTCCAGGGAAGTGGGGTCATTTCTGTAGCTTCACCTGACCACATGGTTTCAAAGACTGAAACTGGTTTGGGGGAGAAGTTTGGAAAGATTAGGAGATTTTGGCAGAAAGGCTCTAGAATATTAAAAGCAGTGTTTGATGAGTGGTACTGATCAGTCTTTAAAAGACCAGAATATTGATAGGACAGTAGATAATAAAATCCAGGCTCATAAAGCTTCAGATATGGATGTGGACTCCATTGGTAAGTGGACTAGAGGTCATATGTGTTACACTATGGCAAAACATTTATTTCCATTATTCCATGTCCTGATATGGTAGAATAAGTGACTGGCAAAGGACATGTCAAGGGATCCCAAAGTAAAGACTGTTGCATGAGCACTATTGGCTACTTTTTGCCAGATTTATAGTGAGAATAAGAGCCAAAAAGAAGAGTAGAGAAATTAGAAAAAAATTAAATTTGAGCCCAAAAGGAAATGCACAAATTTGGGGCCAGTAAGTATGGCTTCAAAAGAGGTTAGTACCATTAAAAAGAAACCATCTTACCTGGTGCAGTGACATGAAGAAAAATGCCTTGAGAGACTCTCAGAAATCTGCAAGACCCCACCTATCACAGCTCAAAGGTGCAGAAAAAGAGAGTCCTGGACCTCTAATTCAGACTCAGAGAAGACTTTGACTTGAACTTTTTAGCAATACTGGGACTGTTGAGTCTGGGGGGAGGAATTATTGTGTTTTTATTTCACACAAGATAGTTTTATCATGTTTTGCAGAATTACAAACTTGTTTTTACTTGAATATTAAGTATGGTCTAAAGGCATGTGTCTTGCTGTCTCAAGTTACAAAGGCTGGAACTCACTGGTTAAACTTCATTACATCAACTTGATTGGTCTGTGAGATGCCTATGGGTAAAGTTTATTTTTAGTTATGCTTGATAGGTCATATCTGTATCTATACTATATATATACTATGCCTTACTCTCTGATACTGTTCTGTTGTTCTGTTTCCAGGATGCCCTGAACTGAGAAGCTTTCTTCTGTGATATTCTTTTGCCTTCTTTTCTCATTATGCTCCCCTAGTTAACAAGGAAAATGTGTATGTGTGTGTGTGTGTGTGTGTGTGTGTGTGATTTCACAGAGTGACAGGGAGAGAGGAAGTCATACAGACAGAGAGAAAATAAAGAACTGTGTATGGCTTGTATCTAGATGGCTTCTCCAAAGCCCCATGAAGTCAGAGGTGGGATTTTTTGGAGCTTCCTAGATCTAGGATGTGTGATTCTGGGATTAAGGGTGTGTGATACTAAGTTAGTCCACTGATTGGAATTAGCATATTTGTACATATGAATGAATGGATTTACTGAAAACAGAAGCCCAACCCTGGGTAACATCAACCACAAGGTTTGTAGCCTGGTTGGTTATAAGGGGGTGTGATACTAAGTTAGTCCACTGATTGGAATTAGCATATTTGTACATATGAATGAATGGATTTACTGAAAACAGAAGCCCAACCCTGGGTAACATCAACCACAAGGTTTGTAGCCTGGTTGGGACAAAGATAAATATAGGCTTGCTTCTTGCTGTGCTTGCTGCTTTGCTGCTTCTTGCCTTCCCCGCCATGGACTTTTATTCCTTTGCCATGCTTCCCTTCCTTAGAGCCAGCTGACCACAGGATGAAACTGCTACAAACTGCGAGCTGAAATGAACATTTCCTTCCTTAACTTGTGGGTGTCTGGCATTTTGTCCCAGCAACCAAGATAAGAATGTATATCCTTGATTGATCAGAGACCATAACATTTTCTTAAATGTTCAAAAACAGTAGTAAATTAAATTTTCAAGACTTATACTAATGCTACTGACACAGAATATAGAAAATTAACTCATTGTTGGTTTACTGAAACAAATACACCATATTATAATTTCATAATAAATGGACTTGTTATGCATTGAGACTTTATTTTGCAAACATGAAGCTAAGTGTTCTTGAGTCTTGTCAAAATATTTTGTGTGCAAAATACCTTTTACTATGCAAAATACAGTTGTTTAGAGATAATTTTCACTTAGAATTATTTCAACATACAAATATGCTATAATTTGAATGTATACTCCAAATTTCACATTCTGGAGGATAGTTTGAGTGTGAGGATGTTGGGAGATGAAGAAACCTTTAGAAAATGGACCTGGTGGAAGGTAATTAGGTTATGGTGGCTTCACTCTAGTGAATGAATTGAGGGGGTGGATTGGTTTTCTTGTGAAAGCGAATAACTATAAAATGAAGTCACTCCACATGCTTGGTCTTTTTCTCTATGTGGCCATTTTCCTTCCCCCTTCTCTGCTGTGTTGTGATGAGGTGGGAGTTGGGCGTCTTGAAAATACCTGGGCTTAAGAAAACAAAAGGGAGAGCATTCCAAAAATTATAACTTATCCTAAAGTGTTTAAACATTGTACCTCATAACAGGTAGAAAGAATAAAACTTAAATACTTATTTATTTCTCAAATTATTTTGAAATGAGATCATACTATATATGGAATTACCAGTGTAGACTTTTTATGGGTAATGTGTTTGTGTGTGTGTGTGTGTGTGTGTGTGTGTGTGTGTGTTTGCAATATCACACAAAAGCACTGGAGTTGTTTGAACCTATCTGCCCTATTTACAAAGCCAAGAAGAGGATATTCATGCAAGGCAATAAATATTAATCTACACTATACACTAAGAAAATACACTGACGTAGCTTTCACAAACTAATAAGGATTTAGGGCCTATTACTGTGATCAAACCTTCTGATTCAATTAGTTACATTGTAATCGAAGGGATGTGCAATCATTTAAAAATCACTCACATTCACTCTTCATGTCTTCTCTTGCCAAGTGACTGTTAATAATTGCTGCTCCTTAAGTGAGATGAAATGTTATATTCCCTAATAGTTTACATTTTAAAATTTATTTTTCTTTACTCTTCTAACATAACAGCTTTCATCCAAAACATTAAATTAAACTTTAAGTTATGAAAGCATTTGTGAAGTGACAAATCTGCATTCAGCACCCTCCCTTTCTGCATTACTGCATGTCATGTGTCATAATCTCCCTGTAAACTAAGATATACCGCGAAACTTAGCTATCTGTTTATTGATGAATCACATCATCATTTAACCACAATTAGAAACAGAATAAATTGTAGCTGCTTCAAATTCTGTTAGCTCATGAAGATGTACTTGAATGTCAAAATATATTCATAGGAAAAGAAAAAAATAGCATAAGTAATTTAATTGAGCTGAATTTTTATATTTCACTAATGGGTATAATCACTGTTCCACTGACAGCATAAGTCATTTTTGTGCACAGCAAGAGACCACAAGAAAACTTATTTTAGCCGTTGTATGCCATGGTAGTATCAGTCTGCCCATACCATTCAGCTTCTATTTCATAGCTCTCTTTAAAAATTATGTGATAAATTCCAAAATGCCAATTATTACACTCTTAAAATTAATTTGCCTGGCACAAAATTTCATTCCCTTTGGTCTTTCCTGGTATATAATTCTACTTGACCAATTCTATAGAAATGCATGCAATATGCTATTTTTTCCTAATTTTTCTTCCAGCAGAATGAAGTTCAATCACTTATATTCAGAACTAAAGAAATGAAATAATCTGGATTCAATTTATTTTTCCAAAGCATTCAAAGCTCTGGTATAATGGTTAATAACAGACACTCGGAAAACAGCCAATCTTTTTCCAGCTCATGCCCTGGCATTGAGTTTAGGTAAGTCATTTAGTAATATTGCAACCTAATGCCCTTAGCTCTTATCTATAAAATGCTTAGTATCTTTCTCTCTTTCTCTCTCCATATATATAAACCTAAATGTTCAGTAACTATAAGTGAATAAATAATATTAGTATATTCATAGAATGGAATAGTATATGGCTTTCAAAAGAAATTCAATACTATACATATTACAACATTCAAAAACCTTGGAAACATTATACTAAGTAAAGGAATCTAGACACAAAAGGTTATATATCACACAATTATGTTTTACTGAAGTGTCAGAGTAGGCATATATATGTTATATTATATATATAAAACATAATATATAAATATATAATATATATTATACATATATGTATCTGTATGTTCGTGTATTCTTAATGCCTTATCTAAAACTCTTGGGTCTGATGTATTCTGTAACTCAGAACTTCTACCATTTGAAAGGTACAATGGTACATATATTATATATGTTGCATGTCTCATTAAAAGATCTAGTGATGCACTCTAATAAAAACATAACAATTCTTCAGTAAAGCAAACACGCATTCACATAAAGAAGACCACAGACAGCAGCATACTAATTCAGAGCAGTTGTAGTTATTATGAGAGGATTTTTTGGTTTTAAGTTTTGAGAGCAAGAAACTGCAGCAATTACAAATCAACTGTAGCATTTGGAAAGCTAAATTGGTCGAGATATGTTAAGTTCTTACAACAATGCCAAGAACCAGTGACCACTCAGTAAAATCGATTCCCTAGTTTTAATTTCTACTCTTTCTCTAATAAGGATGTACCCATCCCTAGACCTGTCAGCTATCCCCTAATTTCATTATTTAAATATCCAAGTTTCAAGGGCCAGTGTTGACTCTACTTGATTTATAAAGAATTCTTTAAAATTCCATGTTATGACTTCCCCTTTTCTAACTTCAAAATGATTACTGAGTAAAATTTCCACTTCCTAATTAAACATACACAATTTTCTTTCTTGACTATACATCACTATTAATTTGTTATACCTTAATTTTTAAATTTGTCCACACCATGGACATGTTTTGTTATTATTGAAATTCATAGACTAGGGCCAGGGATTTAGCTCAGTGGTTCTGTTGCCTGCCTGGCAAGCACAAGGACCCGAGTTCGATCTCTGGTACAAAAAAAAAAAAAAAAAAAAAAAAGAAAGGAAAGAAAGACCCTACAAGCCACCATTTAAAACTCTATGATTCATTGGTTTTCACTATTTCACCAAATTTTGCAGTCATCCTGTTGAAATATTTAATAATAAATTATAAAAATATTTAGCATCCCATGAAGAAACATTATGCACAGTAGCACTCACATTACCAAGTGCAGCTCCTCCCAGCTGCTGATGCCACTAATCCACTTTCTATTGATATGGATTTGCCTATTGTGACACTTCAATAAAATGGAATGATATGATATATAACCTTCTGTGTCTAGCTTCCTTTATTTAGTATAATGTTTTCAAGGATTTTGCATGGTAGTAAGTACCAGTACCTCATTTCTTCTGAAAACCAAATACTCTTCCATTCTATGAATATACTAATATCATTTATTCACTTATGCTTTGTATTTTCATCAGCAATGCATATGGGTTCCAATTTCTCTACATCCTTGCCAACATTTGTTATTGTACCTCTTTTTAATTAGAGTCATCCAACTGAGTGGGAAGTAAAACCTCATTGTGACTTGATTTTCATTTCCTCGAGAACTAATATGGTGGAGCATCTTTTCACATGCTTATTGTCCATTTGCATATCTTCTTTGAAGAGCTGTCTATGCAAATCCTTTGCCCACATTTAAATGGCTTTCTTATCTTTTCATCATCTGAACCATAAAAGTTATTTGTGTTATTCTCAATACCATTCCCTTATCAGATACAGGACTAGCATATATTTTCTGCCATTCTCTCTGCTGTCTTTTCATTCTGTTGATGGTGTAATTTGCAGCACAAAAATTTTAAATTTTGATAAATCCAATCTATTATTTTATCTCCTGTCACTTATACTTTGGTTCCATATTTTAGAAGCTGTTGCTAACAAAAGGTAATAAAGTTTTGCTTCTGCACTTTATTCTAAAAGTTTTATACTTTTCTCTCTTCCATTTATTTCTTAAATATGCTTTGAGGTACTTTTTGTACACAGGGTTAGGTAGGAGTTCCAGCTCCACTTATGCATATGAATATCCAGTTGTCTCAGCATTATTTGTCTAGGAGACTATTTTTCCTCGTTAATTTACTTGAAACACTAGTTCAAAGCACTTGACATAAAGATAAGGCTTATTTTTTCTCATCTCTCAATTGCATGCCATCTATTAGTTTATCCTTGTGCCTACAGTATTCTGTTTGATTACTGAACCTATGCAACAAGATGAGAAATCAGGAAGTATGAGTCCTGCAACTCTGTCCTTTCCCAGGATTATTTTAGTGATTCAGATTCCTTTAAATTTTTGTGTGAGATGAGATTGCTATAGGGGAAGTTAATGTAACTCCCAATCTGCTAGATGTCGGATATGCCGAGTTCATGTTCCTCAAAATTGAAGAATGAATTCCAAGGAACAATGGAGGTTAAGAGTAGGAAAACTATATTGAGAGGAGACAGAATGGGACCCGGAAGTGAGATGCCAATGAGCCCACTTCTCAAAGAAAATTCTATAAAACAAAATCACCAGGTGAGTACAACCTGGGTCAAAACTATGATCAATCAATAAGATTACAAGTGTAGCCCTTTAGGTAATATTGACCCAATGAGGAAGCAGGTCATGTCACAAGTGTACATGGAAAGAACAAAGACCTTCTTTAGGAAGGGATGGCTCAGGGGTCTCCGTCATCCATTAGGGTGACTGATGTCTATCTAGACATTTTTGGACCAGGTGTTATCAATTATCTTATCCCCTAGGCAGGTATGTAGGCCTGGTCATTCAGTCTTTATCTTGAGGACTGGCCTCCAACAGAGGTGATTCCAGCCAGTGTTTTCATCCTCACAGTGACTCCCTCAGGGGCTAACCCTGTCTGCCTGCCTTTAATGTTTCTTTCGAACTTAGCTTTCTATAATAAGATGAGGAAAAATCTAGAAATCTGGAAAGAGGAACATTCAAGAGGAATCAGAAAGCAAAGCCAAAAGGCCTGATGATAAACTGAGACAGGAAAGGGTCCCAAGTGTCTTCTACATTTGTGTGTGTGTCCAGGGTCTGTGGGAAGATGATGAGAAATTTACTAAAATGGATATCAGTGAAAGTTACATTCAGAAGTGTTTGGAAGTTCAGAATCCAGAAAGGATAGAAAGGATCCTAGCTTCTTAACCAGAGCTAATCAAAAGTATTGCCTACACAGTCATCTTTTCAAAAGTATTGCCTGAATAGAGGAAAGAAAAGAAAGAAAAACCACAAAAAAATATGTCTCTTCAACAGTAGATTGAGAAAACCAAAGTAGCCAAAATGTAGTCAAGAACAAGCAGTCTGGTTTGGAAAGACCCAGAATACTTAATGCCCCATGGGACTCAAGTAAGAGACACTTAAAACTCTTTGGAAATCGTTTTTTATTCTACTGATATTAAAATATTTAGAATTCTAATAGTGAATGAAGAACACTTAGAATTCTATATTAATAATTTATTAAACTCCTTCCAGTATGGAAAATTTTCTACTTTTTATTATTATCAGTGTTCGGATGGATGAACCTGTCTTCAACACAAGGATGAGGGTTGTCTGCAGTGGTTTGTTCACTGGAAACCACCTGAGAGCCCCATCCTTGTTTTGTTCCATTGGTTTCCTTTGAAGTAGGAGGAGACCCACCCTGGTTCCATCTTGGAAATGCCTGGACTCTCTCTCTCTCTCTAATTTTTATTTCAAGCATTCCTTGTCTATATAGATTCTGCCTGGCAGTTCATTGTTGGAAAAAACAATCTCATTTCCTTAAATGCTGTTGTTCAAGTATGCCATGTTAATATTACTGTGAAGGTGGATATATGTTTCATCCCAACTGATGGAAAACTATCCTACTGCTACCAATCAACACTTTAAAATAGTATCCAGCTGGGTGGGATTTTACTTAACAATGAACAGAAACTCAGAGATTCTTGTTTGTTGGTTGTTTTAGGTAGTAAAATATCTACCTTGAATGAACAATTTCAACACAACAACACAACTTTTGGCCTCAGAGTGGTTAGATGTCAATTTTTGGCTTTGCATTGTGTTTTCTACTTATCTCTACCATTACATAAAATGTAGAAAACCAAAATTATTACACTAGGTTATTATGGGAACTAATTCATTGACTACAAAGCTTGAACTCTATGAATTGTTCAAGTAATGTGCCTTTTCTTTCTTTTCCCTACTCTTGATTTTTTTCACCTAAAAATGTTAGGAAAACCAATTTTCCTAAAATAGAAAAAACATTTAACATTTAAACCTGTTCAAAAATGTAAATGACTTCTCTGTGAAATAATCCAGCCTTACTATTCTGGAATACAAATAACAATCATTAACCACAACAACATTTATGGAAATGAATGATTTATGGTGAGTCATTAAGAATGAATATCACACAGACATGTGCATCACGCCTGGCACTCAGTGCTCTTGTCTTCCACACAGTGTCCTAGTTACTCATTTCTCTAAGTTTTCTGGACAAAGTGCCTGACCTAATTTGTACATTTTTCAACGCTTCCTAAGATAAGACTTCCATTGTTTTTAGGAGGCTAATCAGGGTCAAAAGATGGAGGAGAAATTTAAAGTAGTAATTCTATAAATATGTATTTAGGAATAAATATTATTTCTACTACTATTAACATAATAACTTTATACATGGCCCTTTTATTTTGCAGTTTTCTTAAAGACTCCCAGAGGCAATCATCAAGCACACAAAGAACATATGAATCTTTTATCGAAGACATATATCTAAAATATTTATTGATAATTTACATTTTAAAGTCACAATATGAGGCGATTATACTTTGCAAGAGCCATGTTGTTTAGATGTTTGTATTGCAAACAGTCTACTAGCTTGTATTATAAACTCTGTGCCTCATTACACTAAAATGCAAGCATGAGCAGTTCCAGAATCTTTCTCTGAGTTGGGTTAGATGACATAGTAAATGGCAGATCACTGCACCCTAACCTCGCTGGTCTTCCCAGAGTCTATAAAAAAGTAACAAGGGGCACAGTTTAATCATATGATACATAATTGTTTATAGGACTAGTCTGTGCTTTTGATGTCAGCCTTCAAATTATTCAAACAAATCAGTGAACCTTTTATACACAAATTTCTACCTTCAACTTTTATTTTTGTTGTGAGTTGCAAGATTGTTCCAATATGCATATCTAAAATATCTTTACTGTAATAAAGTACAGTTCACATAAAATGAGATGCATGGAAGCTTTCAGTTTAATGACTTTGTAAAATTAGAAAATCTTGTGGCTTTAAGAAATAAAAGTTGCAAACCTGGTAACTTTAATAATTGAATATGTTCACTTTCAAACAATAAACTTAAAACTTCTATTACCCAAGTAATTTCCTTATGATTCCTCCTGTTTATTCTGTGTCCTCAAAATACTCCATGGAAATATTTCCAGCTTTCACAATTAGCAAGAAAATTTAAATTTTCTTGGACAACATATAGAGGGATGAAATATACAATTGCTGCTAATACTGCCTATTACTTTTATAAAACATTTTGTAAGATTTCATTCATGCTGCATATTTAAGTTGATTTCATTTCTTTATTTGTATTCATGAAAAATAATTATTGTGTGAAGAAACATCAATCTGTCAAGTGATTTTCCAACTTTCTTGTGCTCTCACCCATCCCTACCACTGATCTTGTTCTTCCCAGTCCTTGCCAGTGTTTACTGCTATAGTTCTTAGTGGATTTCAGCTATTTTAATGGCATCTGATTGTAGTGCTGAATATGCATTTCCCTGGTGACTAATTATTGTTGTACCCTTTTTCTTTTGTTATTGGCTTCATCTTGTTGGATGCATCTTTTGATTCATGGTTGAATTTTTGCTTACTTTTATTGTACTCAATGACAAAAACATACACAGGTACTTCATAAATTTAAAAAATAAATCTTTTTCTAATATATGTATATATATATTGTGTGTATATATGTGTGTGTGTGTGTGTGTGTGTGTGTGTAATAATTTTCCCTGTTAGTAGCTAATATAACAACTATGTTAATCTTGGAAGTTGTTAATGGATGTGGTGAGATAATTCTTAATTTTAATTAATGAACTTTATTTTGAAAAGCAACTTTAGATTTAAAGAAATATTGGGTGGAAACACAGAATTTCCATATACTTTCTCATCTCCAGTATTCATAGGGAGTGCTGTTGCTTACTGTCTTTGGTATGCAAAAGTTAGATAAAAATATCTTTGTCCAGATTCTATTAAGCCAAATACAGAATCTCTCAGTTCAACTAAATATGTACAAAATTTGCGCTCAAATTGGAATTCTGTATGTTATACTTCTGATGTTGGGCCATGGGACAGTATATAAACTAGTTTTACTTCTAACTTTCATGTAAATAAGCAGTGTTTAAGATGAATCACCTTTCTTTTTGGTTTGTTTTGCTAATTATCCAGGCAGATATGCACTTTTAGTAGGAAATATTAGAAAGAATAAATGCTAAAATTGAGACATCAAACTGTATCTTTATCTTTCGTGATAAAAATTATGAAATGATCCTGACTGTCTGGACATGTGCAGATCTATGTATGTGAAATTTGATCTATTTAGTTTGGATGGCTTGAGGATGTGGTAAAAATTTTTTCTGCATGTATCTGGGTGGGTCATGGGAGCCCGGTCTTGGGACTATATTTGGTTCCCGGCCCCTTTGTGTCTGGAGCATGTCCCATAGGTCCTGCTTCCCAGGCTACCATGAAGTGAGCAACCTGGCTCCACTACATCATTCTTCCATGTGGTTTCATTTTTGGAGCCAGTCAACCATGGACTGAGCCCTCTGAAATGAACAGGCAAAGTTAACCACTTATCCTTATGCTTCAGGTATCAGGCAGGCAAATAAATAGATTGCTTCCTATTTAAAACAATGTGTTTCTATTCAATATGATCATTTTAAAATTCCTTCTTTTATATTAAAAAAAAAACCTTTAGCACATGGGCAAAAGAGAGATAACAACCTAGACAATATCACATAAATAATATATTCATGTTTAAGTTGACTACAGGTCTAACACTAGCCAAAACAATGATGATTCTAAAATACCATAAAAGTCATAATATGATTAGTACAATTTTGTTTCATAGAATCCTGTAGCCATATTTTATTCTTACATGAGACAAAAATCAAATAATTTATTTATACTATTTATTGTAAAGTAATATGTGATTCAATAGTATCAGTGAACACAAGTGAATTTACAGTTTGCCTCTTGCTATTTACAGAGATACTTATATGTAACATTAATTAGCAATATCAAAGAGATATTTTGATAGTGGGCTATTTAAAGGGGCAATGTGTTCTCCTTTACTTAGGTAGCCAAATTTCCCTCAAAGATAATATGAAAGGTGCATATTAATAGGAAAATTCCTTGAAGAAAAATGATTGAAAGTTTTCTTCATTTTTTTTAGCCCTTGATATCCAGAAAAAAATACCACTATTTTTCACCTAAAATTAATTGGCTATTTTTAAATAATACTTAACTCAGTTGGGTAATAATGTATGGATAAAACAATAAAATAATAGTAAAACTGATTTACTAGAAATTTAGTAACAATTTAAACTTATCAGACTCCTTATATTGTGTAAATTTTGCTTCAACAAATATTGAAACACAGATAGCTACAATTTTAATAAAACAAATCGGTCTCTGTTCTTGGAAATAATGCAGATAAAGACTTTCTTTTGAGTTATTAACTGGTGGAGCATATAATCCCCTTTCGCCTATAGAAATTTGTAGTTTTCTTATCTATGCTCAAGTCAAATCAATTCACTGCCATCTGAGAAGACATCGTGTGAGATTTCACTTTTGAGACCGATTTCATCACCACTACTAGAATCCAGGTTGTTGCTATTCATCGTGAATCCTCTGATCTGCCTAATTTTGAATGTCTTTGGTATTGTTTGTTTCTTATTGTGGGAAAAGATAAAAATTCTAAATTCTAAGTTGTGTTCATGGAAACTTAAGAATGGACATTTACAATGGCCACAGATTTCTTTTACATCTTCTTAAAAGATGTTGCAATAACTCTGTCCATACCACCAAAGAAAAAACTGAGAAATTATGATCATTCAACTAGGAATTATCCTTCCAGAAGATGACAATAGTCTTCTTCAGTGTTCTTGTTGGAGTAGTCAAGGTAATTAATGTGGAGACAAGGAGGGGTTCTAAGAACGGAAAGAGAAGAACAGTAGGGGAGTGGAAGGGGAAGTGGAAAGGACCATGAGGTGATGGTGTATATGCCAATTCGAAACAAAGAATATGTTCATTATGTATGACAAACATATACCAGTAAAGTTTTAAAAATAAGTAATACTATAAAAGGATGATCAATATGTAGCACAACATAGTGCTTACATATTTTAAATATTAACAAAACAAAATAAAATTAGTACAGTTACATAATACATTATACATTAATAAAATAATTTAGTGAATTATCATGCAACTCAAAGACTGAATGAGAATTATTCTAGTGTTAACTAGTTTATCTTTGTAACTTATAGGATATCTTAAAAGTAATAAAAGCCATGAGGTTTCAGTCCTTACAAATAATTATAACCACTCAAAAAATCTGAAAGACTCAAATTATACTCAATGTGCTCATAATTAATTGACATTTGTCTTAGCATTTGACTTCTAAGTCAAAATATGCATATAAAATAATTTATATTTTTATATTTATTAAAAAATAAACTGAAGCTAAATCCTAGAGTTGTGCTATATATTGCTGAGTTGTAAATGTAAGGTGACAGTTGATATGTGATATTCAGAAAGCGTATAATAAGGGTCAGGGAGTACAGTTCAGGGGTAAATGGCTAGCCTGACATACATGATGCCAGAGATTATTTCCAGGACTCCAAGAAAACAACAAAAAAATGCAATAATACATTTAAAATAGATTTTTTTAGCAATAAGTTGTCAAAAGTTAACTTTTACAATCAGCCAATTGATTCATTTATCCATGCAAAACTGGAATTTGAATTATATTCCTTTAAAAACCATTACAGTGCACATTCTGGAGAAATAATGTATAGCTTCCCTATATGAATCTCTGACTACCACAGAACTTCAACATTTAAAACAGCAATCGGATTGTTGGTCAGGACTTTGTGAATCAAAAATTTGTTGTCATCTAGATGGCTGGGGCTGTAGTATCTATCTACAAGGTGGCCTATTTCACCACAAGTCTGGCATATGGAACAACCCTGACTTCTCTGTCTCATTCTTTGAGATCTTTCTAGGGATTTTCAGTTTCTCACAGGATTTTTGTTTAAGAGTAGTTAGATTTCCTAAACAGAAGCTGAATTTTCCCAGAGGGATTATTTCAGAAGAACTGAATGGATATAGAAAACATTCCACAGACCAGCAGTTGGAAGTCCTTCATTGTTACTTTCACTACATTTTGGGGGCCCAGTGACCAAATCAGTGTGTTTGCCTAGCACTTTCCCAGTGGTGGCATAGAACCTCTCGGGTTTTGATCATAGGTAAATCTGGTGATTGGTCACATCTATTTTTCAATAAAAGCCCTTCAGCTAGGCCAGATCAAGGGGAAAGAGATTCTATTTTCTCAGTGTCTCTGGCCATGTTCAGTCTATTAAAATCTTTTATATGAGGAAAAACTATTTAGTTTTCTTATACTGTGCATGCAAAGTGAACAATTTATAGCAACTACCACAGGCTGAGGTTCAGGTACCCATCAAATAGACAAGGTCCAGGTATGGATAAGGTGCTCTGACACCAGCTTCCCAGATATGCTTTTTCTCCCCAGGAATGGACAAGGTCAGATGCATGTTATTCCCATGTATACTGCACTGATGCAGAGAAGGGACAATTACAATAAGTACTCATACTTTTTAAAAAGCAGTAAAGGTACCAAACTCTTGCTAATTCATAACAGTTCTGAAATTCAGATAGAAACATGTGTCCATAACCTTGTGAAGGACTCAACTGGCATCTCTGAGGTTCTTGGGCTCTACCCTCTTTGAATCATTCCCTGTCTTCTTTAAAAACTACATCATGTTTATAACATAACAACATTCTACTCCTTATTCTTACTAAGAGATAGAACATTGGGAGCCTGTGTATTGAGTTAGTATCTCACTACACAAAAGTCACAATTAATGTTTCTTTCTAAGATAGACTTTTCTATATTTGGGAAGAATGTTATACTTAAAATGTCTTGTCTAGATCAAAGGGTCTTCAAAGAATTCCACTTATATTCAGAAAGGAATTTTTGTCAAGTAGAGTGAGTCTAAGATGCACATCCTTAATACTTTCACAGCTCTATTCAGCGATCACACACAATCTTTCTGAAATATTGCTGTAAGGCTTTATAACCAAAACATATCGTTTCCACAATTTAAGTCACCCATGGTGAAAACAGCCTGACAATATTAAATGAAAAACCTCCAGAAGTAAACAATTCATGAATTGTGAAGTACATTCTTTCTTAAATACTGTAAGAAATCTCACCCTGTGAAGCTCATTCCACCAGAGGCATAAACCATCCCTTTGTCCAATAAATCTACCCTGTACATGACACCATCTACTAGTCACTTAATAACATTCTTCATTATCAAATAGATTACACTGTATCATAGGGTTTAGCTCAATTAACTTTTATTTCTACATAATAGTAGCCCAAATGTGAAAAAAATAATGATGCTGGCAATTTATAAATGCCAAAGAGAAGCTGTGCAGTGCTTCCTTTAAGTAAAAAGGCTAAGTTTCTTGACTTAATGAGAAAGAATCAGGTGCTGGGGTTGCTAATATTAATGATAAGAGCCAACCTTCTGTCTATGAGTTTGTGAAGAAGGAAAAGGAAAGTCATGCTAGCTATGCTTTCATGCTCAAACTGCAAAAATTATAGCACAGTGTATGATAATGACATATTTAATATAGAAAAGGCTTATGTTTGCTTAGTTATGTATAGGAAAACCATAAAACATTTAAAATTCACCACCATCCATAGTTCCTGTCACCTACCAGCAGGTCTGGAACATAGCACTCATGAATAAAGGGAGAAGACTGAATTTTCCCCAAGTACAGACAATTTTGCCTCATTCCCTCCATTCTGAATTGCCAACAGGGTAACACACCAGTGAGAAGTCTTCAAATAAAGCAGTTGATTCCTTTCCTCGTTCATCTTTTCCACCTCATTTCCCCCCGAGTTTATCTTAGGTGGGGTGAAAGTCTGTGTTTTTCTATTTTAAATGCCTTATTATTTCTATTTTTGATGTTGGTACTGTCCTTGGTTTAATTACTTGGGTTAATATTTCTATCTTCCACATATATCTGGTCTTTAGGTTTTTGAACCTCTAATAACTCTGAGACAGTCTCATTTTCATTATACCAGGAAGTACAACTGATTAGATCAATCACAACACCTTAGGCCAAGTGATGCAATCAGCAACACAGTAGTATTTAGCACAGCATAAAAAAATGACAATTTGTGGAAAATGAGGTGGAAAAGTCTGACAGTCAACCATCTGGAAACCCTGAAACAATAGAACAGGAAGAAAGAAAAAAGAAAAAGAAAAATGAGGCTCTAGAAAAATTCAAAACAGAAATAACTTCAAAGATAACCACACAGATGGTGAGAAGAATGAAAGATATGATTAGATACTCTAGACAGAAACAGATTTAAAAAAAATAGATGAGCTCAGGACCATGATGGAAACCATGAATGCCCAGGATAGGAAAAATGGAAACCTTGAATTTGCAACACAGGAAATAAATGGAATCCATGAAAGGGATTCAAACAGATACCAAGGAGATTAAAAACTCTACAGAAAGCATTCACAGCAGGCTGGATGAATGTGAAGATAGAATTCCAGATATAGAAACTAGGATTGTGGTCATTGACCATGAAAAGTGAGGTCTCTTAAAAACAATAAGGGACAATGATAAATCAATCCAACAACTGTTAGATGATGTAAAGAAGAATAAAATAAGACTGATAGGTATACATGAAATAGCAGAAGCAAGTTCAAATGACATAAAAACCTATTAACAGAATTAATGACAGAAAATTTCCCAAACAGAGGGAAAGAATATAACATACAGTTAAGTGAGGCATATAGGACTCCGAATAACCATAATTAAAAAAAAATTACACCTAGACATATCAAAATCAATATCCCAGAAACCCAACAGAAGAACAAAATTCTACAGAGAAAAGAAAGAAATCATATGCAAAGAAAAGCCCATCAGAATCACAGCAGACTTTTCAACACAAACCCTCACGTCAAGGAGAGCCAGGGTGAGGTATTTCAAATCCTAGAAGAAAACAACCTCCAACCTAGACTTCAGTATTCTTCAAAACTGCTTTTCAAAATTGATGGAGAAATAAGATACTTCCATGCCAAAGAACACCTAAGACATTTCATGAACACCAAATCTGGACTCAAAACACTTATAAACAACATTCTGGAAAATGAAAATGAAGACCACAACTCTGCTAATGCCAACAGAACAAATGTACCAGGCAAGGCAAGACATTAAAGGGAGAGGGGATAAAAAGAATGAACAATGGAAAATAACATGGCAATGAAAAGCCAATACATAACAGTTATAAACATCAATGTCAATTGCCTCAATTCAGCAATCAAAAGAAACAAGCTTGCAGAATGGATTAAGAAGAAAAATCCAACAATATGTTGTATACAAGAAACCCACTTAATCCACAAAGAAACTCGTAGACTGAGAGTAAAAGGATGGAAGGCAGTTCTCCATGTGTCAGGAGCCTGGAAAAAAGTGGGGGCAGGTATCTTATTCACAGGCAGAATAGATTTCAAACCAAAACTAATTAAGAAAGACAAAGGACATTACATTCTTGTAAAGGGAACAATCCAAGAGGAAGAAATGCAAATCATAAATATATATGTACTGAATACTAGTGCCCCCAACTATACAAAAAAATCTTCATGGATATGAAATAAACATTAATACAATGGTATTGGGGGACCTCATTATTCCACTGATACAAATAGACAGATTATCTAGTCAAAAAATCAACAACAAAACAACAGAATTGAATGAAGTCTTAGAAAACAATGGATTTAATAGATGTCTACAGAGTGTTTCACCCACAAAATCAGAATATACATTCTTTTCAGCTGCATACTGGTCATTCTCCAAAATAGACCGCATGCTAGCTCATAGAACATGTGAAAGTAATTCAAATGAATTGAAATTATCCCCTGTATATTATCAGACCATAGTGCAATTAAACTGGAGATCAATAGCCTAAGAAACTGCAACAACTTCACAAACACATGGAAATTAAATAACACCCTGATGAACAACCACTGGGTCACAGAGGAAATTAAAGAAGAAATTAGACAGTTTCTAAAATTAAATGATAATGCAATGCACCATACAGGAATCTATGGGACACAGTGTAAACAGTTCTACCAGGAAAATTTATAGCACTAAATGCCCAAACTAGGAAAACAGAGTAACCTCAAATGAACAACCTAATGCTTAACCTTAAGCTCCTAGATAAAGAAAAGTAACACAAACCAAAAGCTCATACAAGGGAGGAAAATATAAAGATCTGAGTACAAATTAATGCAATGGAGACTGAGAGAACTACACAAAAGTCAATGAATTCGATAGTTGGTTTTTCAAAAGAGTAAATAAAATTGATAAACCCTTAGCCAACCTAATCAAAAAAAAAAAAAAAAGAAGAGTCTCTAATTCATGCAATTAGGAATGAAAAAGGTGAAGTCACAACAGAGCCATCAGAAATCCAGAGGATAATCAGTACCTCCTTTGAGAATCTATATTCTAATAAAATGGAAAATACAGAAAAATGGACAAATTCCTAGATACATATGAACTTCCAAAGTTGAACAAAGAAGATATAGGCTAAACACCCCAATTACATTCAGTGAAATTGAACATGTAATTAAAACATTACCAACAAAGAAAAGCCCAGATCCTGATGGCTTCACTGCTGAATTTTATAAGACATTTAGAGAAGAATTATCACCACTACTCATTAAACACTTCAATGAAATTTAAAGGGAAGTAATATTTCCAAATTAATTCCAGGAAGCAAGTATTACTTTGATTCCAAAACCAGGGAAAAACCCAACCAAAAAAGAGAACTGTAGGCCAATTTCCCTAATGAACATAGATGCAAAAGTCCTCAGTAAAATACTGGTAAATAGAATACAGGAGATCCTCAAGAAGATCATACTCCATGACCAAGTCAGATTTATCCCAGGGACACAAAGATATTTCAACATATGTAAATCAATAAATGTAATACACTATATCAATAGTCAAGGACAAAAACATTTGATCATCTCAATAGATGCAGAAAAGGCATTCGACAAAATTCACACCCATTCATGATAAAAACACTGCAGAAAATTGGAATAGACAGATAAAAGCAATCTATGAAAAACAACAGCCAATATCATTTTAAATGGTCAAAAACTGAAAACCTTCATGCTAAAATCAGGAACAAGACAAGGAGGTCCACTATCATCACTCCTACTCAATATAGTGCTAGAAACATTAGCCATAGCACTTAGAAAGGAGAAAGTAATAAAAGGAATAAAGATAGGAAAGGAAGATGTTAAACTGTCACTATTGCTGATGATATGATACTCTACACAGAAGACCCAAAAAACTCTACCAAAAGACTGCTAGACTTAATTGACAGATTCAGTAGAGTAGCTGGATACAAAGTCAACACTCAAAAATCAATAGCCTTGTACACAGATAACAGCCTCACTGAGAGAGATATTAGGGAAACAATTCCTTTCACAATAACATCTAAATAAAGAAATAACTAGGAATCAATCTAACAAAGGAGACAAATAACTTCTACATTGAATATTATAAAAAAGAGATAGAAAAGTATATAAGAAGATGGAAAGACATCACTTTCTCCAGGGTAGGAACAACCAATATAATGAATATCACCATACTTCCAAAACTTCTATACAGATTCAATGCAATTCTGATTGAAATCCCAACAGCATATTTCACAGAATTTGAGAAAACTATCCAAATGTATCTAAAAATTCATATGGAACGAGAAAAGACCTACAATAGCAAAAAACATTCTAGACAACAGAGACATGGCAAGGGATATCACAATTCACAACTCAAAACTACACCACAAAGCCACTATGATAAAAAAACAGCATGGTACTGGCAAAGAAACAGACCCAAGAATCAATGGAATAGATTAGGAGATGCAGAAACAACACCAGACGTACTCAGCTACCTCATTGTTGACAAAGAAACCAACCATCCTCACTAGAGAAAAGATAGCCTCCTCAATAAATTGTGTTGGAGAAACTGGCTTTCAACTTGCCAAAGATTAAAATTAAATTCCTATCTTTCACCATGCACTAAACTAAAATCCAAGTGGATTAAAGATGTAAATATCAAAACAGAAACACCAAACTTACTGGAAAGTAAATTAGGTAGAACTTTTAAAACATTGGCATAGAGGACTTTATGAACAAATCCTATTCAGCATGAGAACTTGAACAGAGTCAAGAGCTGGGGTCTCATTTTATTAAAGTTTTTGCAGTGCGAGAGAAATCACCAAGAGCCTAGAGACAAACTGCTATGTGGGAAAAAATTTTACCAGATACTCTTCAGACAAAGACTACTATTTAGAATTTATAGGAACTAAAAAATAACAGACTCCCCAAATACAAAAACCCAATTCAAAATTGGGCAGACATTTCTCAGACAAACAAGTAAAAGCAGCAAATAAATATATGAAAAAATGTTCAACATCACTGATGTTGAAGATGTTCAATAGATGCAGATGAAAACAACATTGAGAGTCTATCTTACCCCAGAAAGAATGGCTGCTAGGAAGAAATCACCCAATAATAAATGTTGGCGGGGCTGTGAGAGGAACTCTTATCCATTGTTGGTGAGAGTGTGGACCAGTGTAACCACTGTAGAAATCAAGATGGAGATAGCTCAAAGAATTAGGATTAGAGGTCTCATTTGACCCAGCTAACCCTCTGCTGGGTATCTTTCTAAAAGAATTTAAAAAATCATACCCCAGTGATATATGTGCACCTATGTTCATAGCAGCACAGTTCATAACAGCTTAAATTAACAGCCCCTCATCTGGAGACTGAATAAAGAAGATGTGGTTTTTCTATAAAATGAAGTACTACTTATCCACAAGGAATGAGAAATAGAAATGTTTAGAGCTAAATGGATGCACATTGAGGATATACTCTTAAGTGAAATAAATAGGACACACGAGTAAATACTGAATAGTTCTTCTGTTGTGAAAAACTGAAAGTGTAAATGAGGTTCAAATGGTCTAACTGAGAGGGTAAAGTGGGAAGAAATTTGCTAAAGGGAAAGTAGGAAGTGGTGGGGAAAGGAAATAAGGGAAAAGAAAATGCGGAAGAAATTTAAAAAATGGTAACAAAGTCTTTGTGAATATGGAAGGGTGAAGCGGGTGAGGGGAGGATAGGGGTGTGGGAGAAAAAAACAAGAACCGAGATATATCATGTAAAGGTCCAAGATCCCAATGATAAATGTAACTGTATTATTTGCTTTAGATGTACCAATAAACTTAACGGAAAAAAAGATTTTAGAATTTTTTTCCTATAGGGAATGAGAATTGCTGCCTTGCATTATTGTTGTTTGAATTATTTTTAATTATATGAAGTGTATTGTCTTTAACTTTGCATTACTCTTAATTTATGAAAATGTTAGGTTGAATCAAAGATCCTGCCATGAGGGAAGGACATCAGTTAGGAGATATGGCTGTGTTTCAGAGGCAATATTTGAGCACCTAGCCTAACAGACAACACTGGCTTTTGGAATGGAGAGAGGGAGGCAACTCAGAAAACTTTTTTTTTTTTTTTTTTTTTTTTTTTTTTTTTTTAACATCCTGGGCCTTTAACCCAGTACTTTCTCACTGAGCCCATTTTTATTTTATATTTTGAGACAGGCTCTCTTAAGTCAGCAGGCACAGTTTTGACTTGTGATCCTTCCTAAATTAGCCTCCAAACATGCTGGAGTTGTAGGTGTGTGCCACTTCATCTGGAGTAGAGGGGAATGCAGTCTGTTACCACCGCAAATGTGCAATGGGTTTCCCACATTTGGGAAAATTGCAGGATCAATACAATGGAAGTACAATCAGTGAGCTGCACACTAGGAAAACCCCCTTTGTGTCTGCTTCCAGATCAGTATTCAGATAAAGTATTAACCAAGGTTTTGCCTCAAAGCATGATCTCTTTTTTCTCCCAATTACCATCTTTCTGTTCATCTAAATGAAAAATTATCGGGCCGGTGATTTAGCTCAGAGTTTCGGTGGTTTGCCTTGCAAGTGCAAGGACCCGAGTTCAATCCCCGGTACCAAAAACAAAACAAAACAAAACAAAATAACTATCTATCTATCTATCTATCTATCTATCTATCTATCTATCTATGACTGTACTGAAACCTGATAGTAAATGGATTTTATATGCTTAACCGCTTGTTGTAAACATGTAAAGACAGAGAGTAGGTCTCAGAATGTTTCTAGGCTCTGGAAGCTGTTAAAAGGGCATATTAGGCACTTTCCTTATTTAGTTGCTCATGAGTTCCAGAGAAGTTCATGGAGATGGCGGCTGAGGTCTTTCGGGCAACACCGAAGATCCTTATTGACTACAATCAAGATGCAATGAATCAAGCTCTTGGCTTAGCCTCAATGTGCCCTTCACTCACCATGGCATAAATGTAATTAGTAAAGCCATCTGAATTTTACAGTGAGATTGATTTTCATTTGGAAATATCCAAATATGAGAGAATCTTAATTTACTTTAAATCTATGAAAGGAAATGCACTTATTTATTCAGAGGACTTCCTTTTTATTCCCAGCTCTTCATTACGCATAATTCTTCTTTATTTGATTTTTTTTTCTTTTTCATTTTGTTTCAGAATTTAACCCAGGGCCTTCTCACTAAGCTACAACCGAGCCCTCTGTACCTTTTTGAGACTGACTCAAACCTTAATCTTGCCTCAGATACCTGAGTTGCCAGGGTTACAGGCATGAACGACTGTGCCATATAATTTTCTTACATAAAGAAAAAATGACTTTGTTATCATCACCAGTGATAAACAGATCTTTATAAACAAAGTTAATAAACACGATTATTGGCTTTAGATTTGACTTTTACCACCTATTTAAAATAATGTCTGAAAAATCCGTCATTCATCTTTAACATGCTAAGTCTGAGAGCTCTCTTCTCAATATTTTCCCATAATATCCTGGGTATAACATCCAAAAGGTAGAAGAATAGCCTCATTCTATCTGGTCTGGCCCAAAAATAGAAATAAATATATTCTTATTTTTAAATTACATAATAAAAACACATAATTAAATCATAAATTATACCAAGAATAAGTTGTCATGAATTAAATGATCTTTAAGGTGGGAACAATTTATTTTAAGAACAGAACATCTCATTGTTTTCATAAATAATTTTACTATGTTTGCAGAGATAAACACTAATTTAAAAGTATTTTATTTTACCAGAACCATTAAGAATAAATGAAAGAATCCATTCATAGAAAGACTGATATCACGTGATTCATGTGGGTTTAAACAAGCTGACCTCAAAGAAGGAGAGCATAGAATCTTGATTACCAGAAACTAGAAGAATAAAGAGGAGAGGAATTTGGAGAGATTAGTTAATGAGTAAGAAGTAACAATTAAATATGAGGAATGAATTCTGTTGTTCTCTTACGTAGGCAGTAATTATTAACAATACTTTATTGCCTCATTCTAAAAAAAGGAGGACTTTGAATATTATCGTCACTAACCAATAATAAATATGAAGGGATCAGATAATGAATCGTGAGTTGATCAATACACAATATATAAAATGTAGCAAAACATCTTACCATAACACATAGAGATGTAAAATATTTACTCTTCAATTAAACAAAATTAAATGCAACAAAACTCCACTGAAAGAAGTCCCCTTTGGTAAATAGGAGACCATTTGAGAATGTAAATACATCATGATAGCAATGAATTTCAACATATTGAATAAAATAAGAATCCAAGATTAAAATAGACCAGGAGAATTGACAACTGGATACCATGTGTGATCTTGGAATGAACCTATACCTTTTTTTTTTCTTTTAAATTGAATTTATTGGTACCTTCTAGGTAGACAATACAGTTACATTCATTACTGGGGTCTTGTACCTTTACATGCCAGGTCTTGATTCTCATTTTTCCCCCCTGTCCCCACCCTCCCTTCACCCCTCCTCCCCTCCCCACCTTCAAACACTTTAATTCCATTTTTACATTTTCTCATATGTTTTTCCTTTTCCCTTGTTCCCCTTTCCCTATCCTTCTCATTGTCCCTACACCTTTGGTCCTTTTCTTCCTATTTCACATTGGAACCTATATTTTCTTTGTATGTTACTATATTTTCTGTGAAGGACTGTGAAGGTCAGTTGGTGAAATATGAATGAATCCTGTAGATTATAGTGTGAGATTAATGTTAATTGGCTTGTTTTTTTAAAAATCGTGCATTGTAGTCTGGTTATGTGAGCTAATTTCCTTGTTCTTAGGAAGTACAGACTGAAGTATTTGGGAATTAAGAAACATATTTACAACTTGACTTGCAAATGGCTCTGGGAAGATGGTTCAGGAAAGAGAGTGCTTGATCAGCCAACCAGCAACATGGTGAAGATCTGGATGCAGAGGATTTGGGATCTGGTACAGAGTCTCCAGGAGGTTCTTTGTGCTACTCCAAAGATTTCCATTTGAGCAAGAAGTTGTTTTGAAATTTAAAACAAAAGTAATTAAAATAAGAACAATAGTAAAGATTTACCTGATAGGTGAAATTTGAATGTAATGTTAAAATTTGATTTTCAGCTCTTTAAATAGATCATAAATATTCTATATATTCTTTTTTTCAGACATGTTATTTTCTGATATTAGCTTTCATATTTAAGTTACCTGGGAAATACTTGAAACCAAAACCTATCTGGGCATATACTAGCATTATTCTCCATGAAAAACAAAGGAGGAAAACATGAAAACCAATGAAGCCCTGGAAATCATCCTAAATGATATTTAAAGAATGATAAAATTTGGAAAATAAAGTCAGAACTGATGCTTACTTGGCTAAGGATTTGGAGCTTGGAAATAAGAAATAAAAATGATCTAAGCCAAGTCACAAAGTATCTAAAACTAAATGAAACAGTACAAGCATGTGTAAGTGACATTTTTTGATGAGTGACATTTTAAGGAAAGTGGAAAAGCACACTCTTTTTTAGAATGTAAGATAGATAAAAGGCTTAAGGGCTAATTACTCTTGAGAAGTACAAGGTACAGCCAGTCAACCTGACTAGCCCTAAGCATGTTCATGTTTTTTTTTTTCCTTCTTTTTCTTTTTTTCCTTGTCGCTCAGTTAAGCATAAATTCGTAGACTTCATGGTAAGGAAGCCTGAGATGAGATGCTGGTTGCCGGCACTTAGACCTGCCACTTCTTATCGGACCATCTGCTGTCACCTCAAAAAGCCAAGACTGTATAATCGTGGTAAACACACAAACCGTTCCTGCATTTAATTTTGATTGGAAGGAAGTCCCCATTATGTGTATTGATTTTCAAGTGTCATTACCTTCCTCTGACGAATCCTCAGTACCTTACAACTACTGCCTGCCTTCCTCTGAACACGATATTGTCTTAATAGTGTTACTCCAAACTTCTTACATAAATGCTTAGCAAAATTCAGGATCTTAGAAGGGAACCTCATTTGCATGAAAGCCTGCCTACGGGATTTATTCACCTTCTGGATTTAAGTAGCATTTGTCATCCATGGTCCCAAATGTGCTAGAGCTGGCACGCAGCTAGTGATAAGCAGAAGCAAAATCGCTGGTTGCTGAGACGACCGGTGCCAATTCAAGGCTCCCGAAAACTCTCCTGTCTGAAGGCTGCCTTGGGTGTGACCGCTGAGCCACGTGTGTGTTCTTGCAGCGGTGCACTCACTCTGTGTGTCACAGAGTGCAGAGATGGGAGCGGATCCTGGGAAATGCCGAGCCGAGCAAGTCCTCACAGCAGTGTGACAAAGACACCCACAGAGGTCGGCCCTCTCTCCAAAGCATTAGCTGCGCAGTTTATTTTAATCCACCCTAGGCTTTATTATTTCGTAAGAAGTCCATAAGAACTCTAATGTCACATACAGATCAAAGAAGCTCGGTAAACCTGGCATTATAGTCCAGTTAGAGACAATAAGGGATAATAAGAAACTTGTGTGCTCTGCCAGAAAAAAGCAACATATTACAGAAAACAGAACCATAACTCTAATATTGCAGAGTTTTCATCAGAAAATGTGTAAGTCAAAGACAGCTAAAGACAAAAATCAGTAACCCAGATAATATTTACATTAGCCAGGTAAACCATCCTTTCTCCAAAAGAAGTTAGAGACAACAAAGTAAATTAAATTTAAAATTAGTAGAAGAATGGAATAAAGATCAAAACTGAAATCGGTAAAATACAAAATGGTCACCAATAAAGAACAATGAAAAATCTAAAGACTAGCTCTTTGCAGAGATAAATAAACGAATACAATTTTAGCATGAATTCTCAAAAAAAAAAAAAAGTCACTATCAAAAGTGAAAGAAAGGCACGAGTGTGGCCCAGTGGTGAAGTGCTTCCCCAGCATACACAGGAACCCGGGTTCCATGCCCAGCAACACAAAAGAAAAGAAAGAAAGGAAAGGAAAAGAAAAGAAAAGAAAAGAAAAGAAAAGAAAAGAAAAGAAAAGAAAAGAGAAAAAAAAAAGAAAAGAGGTACCTGATTACACACTCTACAGGTATTAAGAGGAGAATAATTTTATAACAACAAAATTGGCAATCTAGATAGAATGAACTCTTTCAAAGGTACAAATTCCCCCAATCCAAATATGTTGAAGCATAATTTATGTATAGCACTGTATCTAATCATTTTTTAAATATTCATGATTCTCCAAGAAAAATCTAGATTTTCCTGAGAATTCTGACTTTCTGATAAATTCTGTAAAATGTTTAAGGTGAATATAACACTCATCTTAAGCAAAATGTTTTAAAAAATGGAGGGGGGTGTACACCCAGCTCATTTCAAGAGACAGCAAAAGTCTTACACCAAAACATGATAAAGATTTCATAAAACAAGAACATAAGTTGTTAGCAGACCAGCAGAAAAATGCAGCAGTATAGAAAATATGTAATGGGTCATGACCTTGTGAAGTTTAACCCAGGAATCCAAATATTGAAGGCAGGTTGTAATGTAGATCTTAGTGATGACTCCCATCAGCATTACGATTTCATCACTTCTCATTGAGTGCTGGCTGGATTTTGCAATTTACTTCCAAATTTTGATATCAGATTTAATAAGGAAACATTTTCTTGTTGTATTTACACCTTCATTCTCTCTCTTTCCCTCCTCTTCCCCCTTCTTCCCTTCTTCCCTTTATTCTTCTCCCCTCCTTCTCCCTCTCCTCCATCCTTTCCCACTCTCTTTTTCTTCCTGTCTGTTTTACCCCCTCTGAGTGTCCACTTTTGGACGAGTTGGCTACCATGCCTTGACATAGTCCTCTGGGAAGCAGGGAGGCCTTCCATTCAGTGGCCCATGAGGACAGAGGTCCCCATGAGTAATGGGCCCAGAACAAGCTCTTCCCTCATTTCCCTTTCACATGAGACCACATCCCCAAGCCAAGTCTGAACCAGTTCTACATGGAAGATCTTGTGCCAAAGATTTCTGATCCACAAAAAGTGTAAGATACATGTTTGTTATATTAAAGTGCCAACTTATGAGGTAAGTTGTTTTGGTTTCACTTTAAAATAATAAATGGAATACTCCAAATTAAAAGAAATGGAGAGTAACCACGTTATCTTTTAAATAGATATGCAAAAAGCATCTGGCTAGTATCAACAATTCATAATTAATTAACTTATTTATTTTGGGTACCAGGGATCAAATGTAGGACCTTGAACTTTCTAGGCAGGCAACAGAACCACTAAGCTAAATCCCTGACTCATCAATTCATAGTTTAAAATAAATGCAACACCTAGACTACAATAAAATGTCCTTTATTTATAATGAACATCTAAGAAAAATCTATAACTAACAACATAAAAAGTGAAGAAATACAGAAATGTTTATCCTAAGTTTGGAGCCAGACAAGGATATGTGCTCTCACTGTTTCAATTTGATTTTATTTGCAGTCTTGGGGATTAAACTCAGGGCCCTTACATTAAGCTTCATTCCAAGCCCTTTTTATTTTTTTATTTTGAGAAAAGGTCTCACGAAATCTCTGAATGGCCAGACTGTGATCCTCATGCCTCAGCCTCCTAGAGTGCCGAAATGCAAGAATGCACCATCATGCCCAGCCAATGTGATATTTTATTAAAACTTGGTTGGTACAACAAAGTACAAAGCAATTGTAAAAATTTTCATGAATGAAAAGGAGAAAACAAAATATTTTTGTACATAGAGTTGAATGTAAAATGAGTATTATAGCAACTCTGGAAAAAACAAGTGCAATTTAGGAAAAATTAAGAATGAAAAAAATATATTTTAAAATCATTTGTGTTTGCAGACACTAACACTTATAAAATTAAACTAAGAAACAGTTACATTTGTAGTTCTGTGAAAAAAGTAATATGGAATGAATTAGTGAAAGATGTTCAAGATATCATCTCAAAACCAAAAACTACACAGCACTGCTGAGAGAATTAAAGAAGAACATAAATTAATGGTTTAGTAAACCATGTTTCACTTATGGATTTTTATGTTTGTATGGATTGTTAGAGTTATTATCCTTAAGTTAACATTTGTCTCCAAATTTTCCTATTGATTCAAGGCAATGACATTCAAACTACTGTGATGCATTTCATAGAAATTGATGAGTTTATTCATCATACAAATGATCCATAATAGATAAATATACATGAATTTGGAATACTCATAAACTTCAATAATTGATGTAAGGTTAGAATTGCTTAGATTTATTTAAGTCTAGAATTGCTTATATCACTGCTTAGACAGTGTGATTTTCACATCAAAATAGACACATTAATGAAACAGAAAAAATATTTCAGAAGTAAATATTCTCAGATATGGTCAATTAATTTTTGATAAAGGTGACATGGAAATTCATTGAGGCAAAGCTTTTCAACAAAAGATGTTGCAACAGCTGAATGTGTATGTAGAAAAAGCCAATCTTGACCACTACACTACTCAGAGGCTGGGCTTCACCATGATCTTCCACTGTGATGTCCCTGCCTTCTGGAGTCAGACCACAATGGATCAAAGCCCCTGCAATTGTGAGCCAAATCAAACCTTTCCTTTAAAGTATAGGTGTCAGATGTTTTGTCCCAGCAACAGGAAAGCTGACCAATGCATAATGTAATGAATAACTATTTGGAAGAAAGTTCAGTCAAATGTAGACCCACTCTTTAATCCAGCCATTCTACTTCTAGGAATTTTTCCAAAAGACACTCAAATAAGTACCATGTGAATTATTATATACAGATATTCATAGCAATAGTATTCACTATAAACAAGACTTGAAAATAATCAGAAGTTTACCAGCGGGTAAATCAATAAACCCCTGAATGAACTGAGTATAAAAATAGAACAATCTTTGGATATAATTAGAAAAGAAAAACTTTTACACAAAGCAAAAGATAAATTTTGAAATTATTACATGAATAAAAGAAGCAAAACAGCAAAAAATATATGCAGAAGAAATTCCATTCATATATAATCCTAACAAATAAAAATTGACTTATAGGGACAAAAAGCAGATTAGTGATTTCCTGGGCCTGAATATGGGAGGGACAGAGTCACATACTTTGAAGGAGAAAAAGACCATTTAGAGGTGATGGGAAAATTGTATATTTTGATGTGGTCATATTTTCATGGGCATATACTTTTAGAAAAAGTTTTCACAGAGTTTAAATGGGTGCAGTTTACAAACTTAAACTGTATATAAATCATGCTTCAAAAAACTGATTAAATAAAGATTTAAAAACTTGGGTCTAAACCTTACTCAAAGGAGAAAATGAATGAGTCACTTGAGTGTAATGATAGTATCACCGGGATGAACTATGATAAGGATTCTTCTGTCTAAAGTTAAAAGATCGATGCATTGTAGAAGGACCTGAGCCCTACGTGTGGTATAAGACAAAAAACAAACACACAAAATGACCAGGAAATCTGAAAGTACCTCCCAGAAAAATGCACATCAGTGACTTCCATAAACCACATCCCTCTGATCCATCTGGAAGCCTGTCTGGATGAATCTGCTCTCATTCCATCCTAAATTAGTTTGTGAGGAGATCCTGCCCATGGCAAACAGAAACTCACATATTATGTGCATGAACCTACATTTTTTTCATGTGTAAGAAACTTCCCCATAGCCTTTAGGAAGTCCTTCAGTGCCATTCTCCCCCTTATGATGCAGCATAATAGCTAGTAAACTTCTTTTAGATGGCATGTTTTGGCCTCTTTATGATTTCTGTCTTTACTAGAACATGTCAAGATGTGCACTGATAACTGGTGACACCAAAGGCTGCTGGCACAAAAAGCAACTGCAGCTGGGGCTGGTAAGACTGAGGATGGGCAGCACACACTGGGAGTTGCTTTCAGCTGGCATCTCTGGTTTCCAGAGATGTTCTCAAAGGCTGTCACAGATGTTGTCTCTGGCTACAGGAGGAGTGGTCAAAGGCTGCTTAATGCTAAGAGCTGAAAGCTACTGGCATTGAAATCTCAATCTTGTTAATACTAAAAAGAGTCACACTTTACCTACCTATGATTTCTATCTAAATTGAGCAAAAGAAACTTCAGCTGATAGCTAAGAAAGTAGAACAGGCTGAGCTAGCACAAGAGCTGTGATAAGAAAGGTTGTTGGTGTCCAAAGCCCCTAGCAGCTGGGGGTAGTAACACTGAAGGCACACAGAAAGCAATGGACTATTGTTGGGAGCCACCAGTCCTGGCTGCCAGAAGAGTTCTCAAAACAGAGTGGCTGGTAGCTCCAGCTGATCTTCAAGGGCTGCTAATAGTAAGAGTTGATAGCTATGGAATTCAATGCTCAGAGTTATTAGCACTAGAAGAGCTGCATTTTACCTATCCCCAATTTCTGTCTAAATTGAGTAAAAGAAATTCCAGCCAAGTGCTACCAAAACTGCATAGTATCCAGAGAAGAAATAAACTACCAAGTGAGCAAGAGAGGGAAGTTACCCCAGAACAATTGACACTGTACAGAACTCCTAAAGACATCAAATATGGTGCATCTTGAGACAGAGGAGCCACACAAGAAAATCATGATCTGTTATCAAAGGGAGGAATTATTAAAAGAGCTCCACTGGGAGGAGGCAGTTCAGGGAGGAGTATTAAGGGGGCCACATCCCGGCTTCTGTTTGATTCCTCCATGCTTACATCTTATGCATTATTTTCAACACTCGATAGATACCAGAAATGGATTGAAATGGGTGCGTGGGTTCTGAGGAGCGGTCTTGCTCAGAAGTATGGCATTTTCCTAGGTTATTCTGCTAAAGCCTTGCAATATAATAAGACCAACAGCTTGTACTTATTCTAATGCTTGAGTTCATAACGACAATGCATTGCACCTAGGGAAACAGCAAAATCAACATGTTGTTTCCACTTGGGAAACAGAATATATTTTAAATCAAGTCATGAATAGAGTTGAATTACATCAGTGTGAATTACAGGCCCTACCCACTTCTACTCAGACATGAATTTATTTTGTGGGAATGAGAAAGAGAAAATTTGGGATTTTCCCAGGAGTTCCTTTTGCAAATTGACTTGTAATGATTCTTAAGAAGTTGTTGCTGAACATGATCTCTCTTCTCCTTTAGATATTCAAACATTCACCTCTCCTATTTTAATAGAATTGCAATAAAATATCAAGTCCTTGTTATTACATGCCATATGATTACTAATGGCAATTTTTAGGTTATCTAGCCAGTCAGGCATTTAGCAACCACAAAGTTGGCTATGTTTATTATTAATGAAGCTTCACAAAGCTAGTGTATTATTTAATGCTTCAAGCATTATGACAATATAAACAATATTCAAGAAAAAGTGTTTCATGAATACATATGATTGGTTGCTTTTTGTTTATCTGACATTCATTAGTTCATGCATACATTAATTCAGAAATATTTTGAGGGTCAAGTATTTTTGAGCTTTAACAACAAGGGTAAAAACTGCAGGAGTTCTCTCTCTCTCTCT
>NW_022900921.1:46426103-46483786 GCF_012274545.1 Fukomys damarensis
ATATATATTTGGTGAAGTCTTGAAAAGATAAATGGCTTTGGGAATAAATGTTAGAGGTTATGAGAATCTCATGAGTTGATAAGGTGTGAGAGGGCAAACTCAGACAGAGAGGATGACACATTTGATGTCTCAGAATCCAGGAAATGCTTGCTAGTTCTAAGAGAAATTCTCTTTCATTACAGTTTTTTCCCAAAGGGTGCTGCCTGAGCCAAAAGCAGCACAGGAAAACCTAGGGAAATGCATAGTCTCAGGGCTCACCCAGTCTCACAAAGTCAGAGGCTGGCAGTGAAGGAGAGGAATCTGTTTAGTGATTCTCCAGAGGCTCCTAGTGTCTTCATTTGTGATACTGGGAAATAATGCTGCAGTGTAGGGTATGCCCAAATAACCTGAAAGATAGGGTGTATCCAAATACTAATTTTTGATCCTTACCCCATAGTTTTCCAGCTAGTAAGTCTGCCAGGGGCTTGAGAATTACATCTCTGACAAGTTCCAAGATTATCCAAGGCTACAGGTCCAGGAAACACACTGAGTTAGCACTGTAAGTAGCTGGTGGTGGGTTTCCAAATGTCATTTGGAGTCAGATTATGAAAAGTTTCTGTGATAGAATTCCAAAAAATCCTTCCAACATTCCAGACCTTTGATATGTGTATAGCTCTCTGTTATTCAATTAACCATGCTCTCATGTAAGAGGTAATTAAGATCTCAGTCACTTGAATTATAAACAGGAATTTTTCCAGGAATGTGGGAATGAATCTCTTCATCAGATTAAATTTAAATATGGATTCCAGGTAAAGAGACCCTCAGAGATTCTAGACAGGAGATATGAAATGCCACAAGGATCCCCATTGCCAAGGAACATGCATCTTCTGGGAGCTGACAGCAAGGTGACAGGGTTCTTAGTCTAAGGAATAATTCCCCCCCACCAAGTCCAAGTGAATTGGAGGCTGGCTTGTCCTTCTGGGGTCTCCAGGCAATAACTTCACTTTAGCCACGCCTGCATGCCAGCCTGTGTGTACCCTGAACAGAGAATCCAGCCCAATGAATCAGATTTTCAACATAGAGCAGATCTGAGTGTTAGTTTTAGGGCACTAAGTTTGTCATAGTGTGCTACACAGAAATTGTAAGAAATATGAACTAGAAATGCCATCATTATAATGTTTGTACTTCAAGATCAATCTTTCAAAAATGCAGTACTGTTAAATATTTTTAAGCAAAGTTATGTTAGTCATGAGTGACCTCAAAAAATGTACATGCTGATTCACGAGGGAGATTTGAAGCAGGTAAAGCTCATCTAAGGAAGTGTTCCTATACTATGATAAGGGCCTTAAGTGAACACACACACTCACACACACACACACACACACACACACACACACACACACACACACATGTACATATACCTCAAGGAAGCCCAGAGCCTTGGACAGGTGAGAAACAGGGGGCATGCATTCCATTTTGGGGGGGTATTCTTTTGTTCTGGTGGGTTTTATATGAATAATGAGGTAGAGAGAAGGAACAAGGTGATTTCCAAGGTTTCTAGAAGGGGCAAATGTCTCAAGACCAATTAAGAACAGTACCTCTAAACAAACTGGAGCACAACCTTTATACAAATTCAAAGTAATAATGTGTTATTGCTGCTAGTTTTTAAATAGGGAATATTACAGAAAAGAAAATCAGGTTTCCTAAAGTGGTAGTTCAAAACACAAACAAATGTTTTTTCATTACTAATGGATTAGTGTCTATCTTTCCGTTGGCTGCCTACTTTTTCTTCAAGCTGTATGATACACCTTTAATTTCATTAAAGATCAATGTTTTCCTCTCTGAAACGGTAATACTTGGACACTTAGCACTTAGATATCAAGGAACTGAGAAAGTCCCCAAATAAATGTTTGTGCAAATGAGTCATATGCCCCCGGGTTAAAGGACAACAGGGGCAGCTCCGCCCAGTCAGACAGCTTTCAGCTCAGACCCTGATAAATGGCAGGTCAAGGAGGGTTGCATTTAATAGTACATTCCTCAATGAGACATCACTTTTTGTTCCTCAGTGTGTTCTCTGTGTGAGCTAATTAAAATCATGTTTTGCTGCTATGTCAGCACACCAAGTTGCTGACTTTCTTGTTGTCCTATCACATGGTGAAAAAATGAATTCTGTCATATGATAAACTTGAGATCATGGAGTACAATGTATGCTTTCTTTCCATCTATCATTCTAAACGTCCTTTTCCCCATGTTATTAGTATTCACTTCCATTGCAGCTGAATAGAAAGCCATGGACACTGTCTTTCTGCCAAAATACAGAAAAACTTGGTTTTGTTATTACTAAATACATCCAAATCTTTCACTTATACTCAGTGGAAACAGTGATGGGGTCACAGTCACATGTTTTTAACTACTGTTTGAAGGCTATGCTTGATAAATAGTATTGAGTTATTCATGTGATAAAAGTAGCATTTGATTTCAGCAAGTTAAAGAATACACTATAAATATGTACAGAAACAACAGTGATCATTACCCCTCTCACCCTCATACATGTCGCATCTGGCCAAGAAAATCAATTATAAGAATGTTTTCATGTACATTTGTGTAGATTGATCTTGCTCATAAATACATAGCTGATTACACATGATTGCTAAATAATTGGCCAAAAGAGCTAGTTCCCCATGACACAGCTCTGATAAGTCTCAGAAAATAAAAATACAACTTGGTGAGTGCATGATGTTTTGCCCTAAAGAACCCCACAAGGTTAATGCAATGCTTTTGTTCATAGCATTATGTTCTGCAATATTTAATACCTGGATAATGTCAACAGAAAGACAAGAGAATAAATAAATAAGTAGATATGCATTTAAAGTATGCTAATTATCTGATTATTTAATGGGAGCCCTTTATTTCAATTGTTGTGAATAGAAAGACTTGGTTTAATTAACTTTTGTGCATGCTGGAAGCCTCTTACTGGCTGAAGAACAGGTATCTGTGAACAGATACCTGTATGCATCCTTGGAAAATCTCCTGAGATAAACCTTATTATCTACTACTTTGACAGCAAAATGTTAATAAAATACAGTAGATTTATCAATGTATTATAATATGGACTATGGATAATTCAAAGTAATTCATTATGCTATAAGACACTATGAAAAATTATACCTGGAATAAAGGAAAACTTTTTCTTTTCCTCTCCAGTATGTTTTTTTTTTATGTCATTCTCTGGAAAAGGTACAGAGTAATTGGAAACTCTGATATCTCATATATCAAAAATGTTGCCAAGAAAACAAAATTTCTAAACTCATCTATTAGTAATTGAAGTGTATGAAACATAACTTTATTTGCTATGAAATTGAGAGCCAACCTTATAGTGATTTTTATACCTGAATCAAAATGATGTTACAGAAAATAAAACTAACTGCCTCAAAGAACTTATTGCATTTCACTATTACTGTCATTATTCTTACTTTTCAGAAATAATTATTGTGAAGTTTGGAACTTGGTAGTGTAGTATTTGTGAAAAGAACTAGGACTAAATGTTTCCCTTATCTCTGTGTAGACTGATTAATTCCTTTTCTGGATAATTTAAAATGTTCCTTGATTCATGAGATTACCAAGCAACAGAATTATAAATCCTATGTTGATACATATGTCTTTCTCCTTTCCTTTCCACAAATATTTCTACTCTCTGAAATTGTCCATGTTATAAATTATCCAGATATCCATTTAATTGTGCAGTCTTTCAAGTATAATATCTCTAGTGCTGACCTAGTTTTGCCCATGGGAATGAGAAATGCCCAAAGAAAATGAGTGTTTGATTCTGTAATCCACTTAAGAAATACTTACAGAATCATTAGCAGAAGAAAGATTTTGTTGGAATTCTACAGAGATCAGGAAATAAGATTACTTGAGAGGGAGCGTCAGTTATGTAATCATGCTATAGTGCTTACTACGTTCAGGTATTTTTTGCTACCACATAACACATAAATTCCTGGAGGGAATGGACTGCTTGCCAGTGTTTCAGAAGAGTCTTTTTTCTTAACTGCCTACTACAGGATGAACAGCACTTCCCAGATGTCTTACCTTACTGTCAAGAACAGCCTGGTCCTTTAAGGGTGAGTCATTTCCTTGTAGATAAGCATAGACCTCAGGAGTCTAGTGTTGGTGATATATAAATGATATCCACAGAAGCCAACCATGGCTCAAGTTTGTTTCTCAACTTCCTTGGGTCTGGGCTGGGCTGTGACTGCTGTTATTAATAACATATATTGGAAGCAATGTCTTGCCAGCTCTGGGTCTAATCTCTAATTAGACTATAGTTTATTCTATAGTTTATTACTGAAATGCCTCCCCTAAAAATTTCAGCCCTCCTTTCCTCTCCTCTCCTCTCCTCTCCTGTCCTCCCCCCCTCTCCTCTCCTTCCTTAAAATTTTATGGTTTTGAAGATCATTGCTAATTATGCTTCAGTTAATTCATGTACTTACCATGTTTCTTGTTTAAGTAGATTTTTTGAAAAAGGCCTTTCCTGATAGAGTATTTTGGGGGTAGTTCTTACTGTAGTAGCTCTCATGTCTAAATGTATAATAAATATGTTTTCAGCAAAATGTCTGTACTTCTATCAGAAGAACAAATAAACACTATCTAAACCAACTACACTGACTAAATGTCTTATTGGCACTTCTTAAAATTATGAAGTTATTTTTATCCTTTCTTTTTTTCTTATTATTAGTGTATAATTCGATTGCTGTACATAATGATTACTGTCATTGTGGGGAGTTGGTCCATGAACACAACACATTTTTTTCATTCATTAATTCCTTTTATTGGTACGTTTTAGGTATATAATACTTTTACATTCATTATTGGGAATTTGTAGCTTTACATGATGTATCTGGTTCTTATTTTTTCCCCATTCCCCTGCCCACCCTTCAACCCCTCCAACCCCTCTCTATTTACAAAGACTTTATTTCCATTTTTTCTTTTTCTCATATTTTTCTTTCCCCATTTCCTTCCCCCAACCCCTCCCAGTTCCCCTTCCTCTTTGTACCTTTTCTTCCTATTTCACATTATGTATTATACATTTTGGTCCTTATTTACACTTTCAGTTTCTCACACCAGAGAAACTATTCAGTATTTACATGTGTACAGCTTATTTCACTTAATGGTATGGTCTCAAATTTCATTCATTTAGCTATAAATGTTTCTAGTTTCTTATTCTTTATGGTTATTAGTACTCCACTGTATAAAAAAAAAGCATATTCTTTATCCAGTCTCCAGTTGATGGGAAATTGGGCTGTTTCCATGTTTTAACTATTAGAAACTGTGGCCCTATTAACATGGGTGCACATATATCATTGTGGTAGGATTCTTTTAATTCTTTTGGGAAGACACCCAGCAGGGAAATAGCTGGAATAGGGTAAAGTGGAATCTCTAATCCTAGTTTTTTGAGGTATTGCCATAAGGTATCTACAGTGATTGCTCCAGTCTGTACTCCCACCAAAAGTAAAGCAGGATTTTTTTTCCCCACAACCCAGACAGCATTTGTTATTGGTTGATTTCTTCATGGTAGACATTCTTTCTGAGATGAGGTAGAATCTCAGCATTGTTTTCGTTTGCATATCTCAAATGACCAGTGAAGCTGAACAGTTTTTCATACGTTTGCTACTTCTACTTCTTTGTCTGAGAAATGTCTGTTCATTTGAGATGTCCATTTTTGGATTGGGTCTTTGAATTTGGGAGGTCTGTTTTGTTTTTTAAGTTCTTTGTATATTCCAGATAGTAGACCTTTGTTTGGGGAACAGCTGAGAAAAATATTTTCGTACATTGTGGATTGTCTCTTTACACTATTGGTGGTTTCTCTTGCTATGTAGAAGGTTTTTTTTTTGTTGTTTGTTTGTTTGTTTTTAGTTTTTTTGGTAAATTTTAGGTATACAACACAGTTACAATTTATCACTGGGATCTTGTACCTTTACATCATGTAGCTTGGTTCATATTTTTCCCTATTCCCCAGCCCTCCTTTTATCCACTCCACCCTTCCCTATTTACAAAGATATCATTTCCATGTTCTTCCTTTTCTCATATCCTTCATTTTGTCGTCTTTCCCTGTCTTATACGAGAAGGAGTGAGATTCTTCCTTATGCCAGAAAGAACAATATTCTACCTTACCCCAGAAAAAATGGCTATTGTCATGAAGTCAACTAAAAACAAATTCTGGCAAGGCTATGAGGAAAAAAGAACCCTTGTCCACTTTCAGTGGGAGTGTAGACTGGTGCAATCAAACTTCAGACGTACTCAGATAGCTCATCTTTCACAAAGGAGCTAACCATCCTCACTGGAGAAAAGACAGCCTCTTAATAAATTGTTTTCTATGCTTTTTAATAGGAAGAGATCCCACGTGTTGATTCTTTGTGCTAGCTCATGTAATACTGAAGCTTTGCTCATGCAACCTTTTCCTATGCCAATATTTTTAAGAGTTCTACATAACCTCTCTTCTACCAGATTTAGGACAACACACCTTCTTTTTATGTCTGCTTCCTCTCCATTCCTCCCATCTCTTAGTCCTTTTCCCATTTGCAAAAACTCTATCTCCCTGCTTCCTATTATGTGATTTGAATTTTGCTCCTTAACTTATTTATACTTTGGGTTCCTCATATAAGAGAAGCCATGTGATATTTAACCTTGTGCTTCCATTCATTTTCCAGTAAACCCCTCAATTAAGAGAATAAGTCATGGTCATGTCTCACTTCAAGGTCCTGAAACTACAATTTTCCCTTGCAATTCTGAGAGGCCCTTCTTTACACCATTTCCTTATTTCCTGCTTTTATTTGAATTCATCCTACTTTCGTACAAAATGCAACCCAGTAAATAAGACTTACACACATATTTTTCATAATCAAATTGGTAGAGGGCCTTAACACCAGATTTAAAAATTTAGGGATGTGAAGTTCGACTCATTTGTTACATTTCTTGCAGGGAGTAGCCTACACTGGAAGGTAGGAAAATGCAAAGGAAAGAGAGAAGATGGGAAGAAGACGTGGCTGCTGTCTAGAGACCAAGGTTCTCAAGGTGGATTTGCTTATTTCAGGAGAAATTCTGGACTGGCAGAGTGCAGGTATATCTTGACTCAGAGCCACATAGGCACTTATGTAATAAGTGAGTGCTGTTGGGTGAGTTATGTCTGTCTCCCTTATGGTTCAAGACACTCACACAGTTACCCAGCTCTCTGTGATTGCAGTCCTTTCCCTATCACCTGACTTTGATAGCTATATGGCTTTGTTGCTAATCACCAATTGAAAGAGAACAGGGAGACATCAAATTATAAAGGCCACAGAACATCACACCACAGCCGTAAGTCAAGCCCAACTCTTCTGCTTAGGTAAGTACAGCCTTGTTGGGGAACAGCTATGAGCATTTGCTTACATACTGGGCCACACTGTTTCTATATTTCTATGGCTCAGTCTGTGACACTCTGACAGGGAAAGATTATGATCAGTACATATTTACTCTCTGGCCCTTTCAACAAAAAGTAGCTCTCCACTTATTGCTAAGTCTTGAACCCAGGTTTCACATACAAACATTGCTTTTTTCTCCTAGCTTAGGTGTCTTCTAAATAGCAGCAAAATGTTCTCCAAAGATTACACAAAAGTGCAAGGATTTAGTCATATAAAGTTAATTTCAATATTCTTATGAAATTGGCTCTTCTCAGAATCTTAAGTCATTTTTAATAGGCAACTTCTATTTCAGTTGTGTTTTTATTTTGTGAAAACGTTTTTCACTAGAATTTCCAAAGAATGTGCCATTCTGCCTACTTTTTTTGCATCTGGTAAAACATGAGTTTGACAACATAACAGGCCAATGTCTGTTCTTATTGAAATAAAGTATTAACTGGTAATGCACAGGACAAGGTGATATTTCAAAGGGCAGTCTATTTAAAATGTTATTTTCTGTTTTCCAATGGTGTATTTTATATAAAACCACAATTGCTGACTTCAAAAATAAGTTTGAAACTGAGAAGTGGAAATCTAGAAATGAAGAACTTTCTAAATATTCTGAACTTCTGTTAACCAAGGTTCCCACAGACCCTAAAATATCAATATGATTTCCTTTAATGGAATGCATTTTAAATATTGAATTTCTTTTCTGAGTCTTTCACTTGGTTGTAATTCCCATGTTCCCTACTTGGTAAGGACTGGAAGGGAGTCTCATTCACCTAGGGTTCCCATACTTTGTACTTTGCTTGTGTTTTGACCTCACCTTCCATTGTTCACTCTTTTTCTTGCTATTTCTTTTAAATTTATATTTATTTTAAAATCTTCACTCTATCACCAGGAACATAGCACCCTAGGGAATGTTCAATTTTAGCAACCCTAGTTTTGCTACTGGAAGAGGATGAGCATTTCCCTGGGCTTCATTGAGAAAAGTCTGATGAGGGCCCCAGTGGTCAGCCATGGTGTTGAGCAAAGCAATGTGGGTAAGATATAGAGATCGTGATTGGAGGAGGATGGGGGTAAACTTCTGTCAACGGAAGTAAATCCTGCTGTCCTAAGACAGTGTGTCTAACCAATATCAGAGCAGCGGATGCATGCTGCTGTCACTATACAGTATTTAATTATTGTTAATCACACCTCTTTCCTTTTCTAAATAGTGTGCAAGCTAAGGCATATTATACCTGTTTCTCCCATGCCTAGTACAATGTTGGACGCACAGTAGAAAGTCAATACTTGGAGATATATTTTATGAAAAACAAACTAAAAATTAGAGGAAAAATGTCATCTTACTATTTTTGCATTACGTCTTGTTTCCCTTCTCATGCTTGGTCTGTGTAATTCATTCTGTAAGTATACTGGATTATAGCCATGTTTTATCCATCCTGGATTATAGCAGTGTTTTATTCACCCTGCTCAATATAATCCAGTTTGATGCCAGCACAGAACTCAATAAATTAAAAAATAATAATGACAAACTTCCCCTCCACTTTCACTACACGGTGCCTCCCAACCAGGAAGGGGCTGTGATTTATATGCCATTTTGAATCATAATTCTTTCCTTCAGGGTATTTCAGATTTCATCCGAGCTCTTGACCATTCCCCATCCCCTCTGACATACCTGGGGATGTAGCCTAATTTCAGCCTGTGCCGCAGTTTGCACAGACTCCTAATTTACTGTTTGGTTTCATGTTTCACATTCAACCTACACCTACGGTTGCAACACCCACAAGCTTGTTCCTCTTCACACACCTTGGCCAACACCCTAGAAACTTACACTTTTGACCAGAGACATAGAAAATATCTGCGGGCAAACTTAACCCTAATTGGCAACAGATGGTGCCTTGCCAAGTGGTGGGGAGATTTCTCCTACTTCTGTCAGCCACCTCTCTCGTTTATTTGAAGAGAGTGGGAGAGGTAGAGGGAAAGGGCTCCTGAGAGTCGTCAGTGTCCCAGGTTAGGCAGAATGCAGTGGTTATAGTGGGGAGCAAAAGAGTGAGAACAAAGAGGACACTCAGGTGTGCGTGATTATGGGAAGCCATGGCTGGCCAGACATAGCCTTTGGGACAGCATGGTAAGCAGCAGACTTGCCAGTTGTCCCCTGTGGCCACCTCAACAGGGAGAAGCGAACTGAGCATAGAGGGCAGGGACAAACAGAAGGCAGAAATCATGACTACCTAACATCAATCTCAAGGGTGAGTATTCCAGGAATAGTTGATTTTCCCTTGGGTGCTGCAGAAACACACACCCTGAAAAGCCACACAGGACGACATCCCAGAGAAATGTTTGCCCACATGGCACCCTGCATTTTTGTTCAAGTGGGGAACAGTGAAAGACCCACAAGTTTTCACCAGGGAATTCTGCAGTGGGAAGACTGGGTGGAGATCTCCCAAAGCCACTTCTCACCACTCTGCTTTCTGGTCTTCCACCCCTGCAGGGTATTAAAGGAAAGTTGTTATTAGCCAGATAAGATAAAAATAACACAACATGAATCACAACAGTTAGTAAGGGCTTCTTTGTTGTTGTTGTTGTTGTTGTTACACATTTTCAGTCTGTCCACAGCACTGAAGGATCCAAAGCCAGGAAGGAGAGAGAAGGAAGGAGGACTAAGCAGGTCACGTTCTGTTCTCATTTGATTCATCTCACTGAAGTCCAGCCTGTGTTGGGTGAGGACAGTGGCTTTGGATTAGGTATAATATTCAAATTTTATACAAAAAGGATTAATTTTAATGAATGCAAAATAGGAAGTGAAGGTTGGTATCTGCCCTAAATAACATTATGTGATAGGAAACATAATGCATTGATGCACAAAGTAATGAAAACAAAGGTGGGATCCTGTGTATATAGTGCAACGTCCAAGTGGAAGAAATTCTCACATAAAGATTAGGAAATGTAAACTGGCCTTGACTCAAACCCTAAATCCGTGGGCAAGTCACCCTTCTGCTTTCCTGTTAAATTAGACAAAACTCTTTCTCCTTTGCTAAGAAGGTAAAACTAGCAAGATGACAAGACACTGTGGCATGTATATCTTTGGGCGTGTGACACCTCTTACAGTTATTTATTACTTTATTGCTTCATGCAAACATTACCACAGACTTAACAGCCTAATGAATTATTCATTTATTTACTCACAGTGCTACAGGTTAGAATCATTGCTTTCTAATTGGGGACACAAAGGCCAAATCAAAATGCTGGAGGCTCTTGGGAGTAGCTAGTGACCAGCTCATTGAAGTTGTTGGCCACACTCCACACTGTTCCTTGTGACTGTACAATCCAGGATGAGGGCCGTTCTTAGCCTCTAAAAACCACCCATGCATTTTTTTTGTCACTTACTGACCTTCTCTTCAAAACCAGAAAGAGTACACTGAATCCCCCTCTTGCTTTGAATCTCTGACCTTCCCTCCTACCAGGAGAAAACTTTATGTTCAGTGCTCACCTGATCTGGTCATATCTACCTGGATGGTCTCTGCATTTTAAGGTGTGATTGATTTAAGATTTTCATTATATTTCATAACAGTAGATGTTTGATTGAATAATCAAAGAAGAGTAATATTGTGGGTGTGGGCAGGGGAGGGGCACCTTTACAGTTCTGCCTACTAAAATGAATACACTTTAACTTTTTCAATTATCATACCATAAAATTGACCATCCATAAGTAAACATCTCATGAATGAATTGAATAAATGATAAACGTAGATGAAAGAGAACATGATATTTTATCAACATGTGAAATTGTTAATTTATATAACTAGGTGTTAAGTTGGTTTTCATAACCCATAATTATGCAATAACTTATGTATAGACTTGAGTAAATATCAGTGTATGGGAAATGTTCAAGATAACTCAGAAATTAATGTTTAATAACATTTCTTTTTGTTACTTCAAAATAAAAAAATTTTAAGTGGATTTCCATTGTAAACCATACCTTTACTTAAAGAAACCATCTCAAAATTTCTCAAAACAGTGACTTATACAAGAATTGTATGCCAGTGAATGACATATTTTTACACAGTGCATTCATAGGTTTTTTTAATGAAAAAAATAATACCAGCGATATTTATTTGAGACTAATTCCCATAATAGAATACCTCTTCAAAATTAGGTCAAAATAAAGGCTTTTATTTACAGGTAATTTTCAATGATTATTTGTGTTTTGGTATAAAGTATTTAAAAGCTTGGAAAATGCTTTGTACACATATTTTTTGTTTTACCAAAAATTATTCCACATTTCTCCAGAATGTTTTTTATCCACTGTGCTTCATGAGTGTGCTCGTGTCCTGACTTTACCCCAAAAAGCAGTCAGATTTTTTTAGAATTTCATGTTTAACTTCCTTCAAAACACCTACATCGTAGGTGTATCTGAATTAAACTGGAACAAGATTGTATCTACTTCACAATCATGGTGTGGTGGGTCAATGAGATCTATTTTTTTAGATGTTGCAGTTTGTTTTTCTCTAATGATTTCAGCAGTATTTCAGGGTTGCTTTGCCCAATTCTTACAAAGTATAAGATGGTAACTGCTCTGTTCCTAAAGCTTCCCAAACTGTTTCTCAGGAGTCAAGTGCAAAACCTAGGACCTAACCTAAAAGGACCCTGCAGGTCTGGTAGAAACAAAAGTCCCCAAGAGCAGAACCTGAAGAAGGAGAGTTGGTCCTTTCACACCTGAATTTGAAGGCAGTGATGCAATTAACAGTTGCAACATAGACCTGAATAATGGAGACACCAGAAATTCCCAATTACAAGTACCTTCTGTGAGATGTAGAGTACCGGATTTCTGGTTACAAGTCAGCCCTCTATTTCCCCTTGCCCAATATCTTAAATTCCTTTTCTATTGGTCAACGGGCAATACATGTATATCTCTTTGTCAGTGAATTTGTAATAAAGCTCTTAGTTTTTCACAAAAGTTGACGCCACAGTGGTGTTTTCTGTGCTCCTCAGGCAGCGAGCCTTTGCTCTGAATCAGAGTTTGTGAGCATGTACTTGCCAGAAGTTTCTCTAATTTCTTTTCTTAGATTCATCTTTTCTCCTGGACTTCATTCTTCAGCACAGGCCTATGTGGGGTGTTACAGTCCATGCATTTTGCTAAAATTTGTGAAATCAATAGGAATATTTGTTGTTTTTGTTTTGCTGTTGTTGTTCTTTTCTATTTTTCCAGTGGCCCTGAGGTTTTGCACCTTTAAGTTTCTGACATGCAGAACCATGCAGGTGGGCAATCATATGTTTGGTGAGAAGTCTCAGTAAGAAGAAGTTTATAAAAAGAACAGAAGGCAGCCTTGGAGACCAACAGCCATAGATGTCTGGCTAACATAACCACCAATGACTCTTCTTGGTGTGAAATTTAACAGACTGAAACATAGAACCCTAAATTAGCAAATAAAAATTGTTACCATCGACAGTTAATAGCAACATACAATGACTTTAAAATAAGAAAAGAAGTAACAGGAAGAGTTGGGCTAATGGTATAGAGTGTGAAGTTTAAAGAGTCTGTGTCTGGACTCGCGACTGACTTGATCTCTGCACTGGTTTGCGGGGAGTTTCACAATTTTTAAAGATGTGTATCTCCATAACTGGAGAAAGGAGTGATGGATTTCAAATATGACAGAAGATCACCAGGGCTTTGGCTCAGCTGTTCTGCTGCCTGCCTAGTAAGCACAAGGACCCGAATTTGATCACAAAAAAAAAAGAAGAGGTTAAAAGATCAATTTAAATAATAAATAACTTTACTCTTCACCATGCCCATTAATGCACTAACAAATAGAAAACAATTTTTGGCATTTCACAAGAGCTCTTCCACATTAAAAATCACCACAATGAAGGGAGCAGGCATTTTCCAAAATAGCTTCAACATTTAAGATATTAGATCCTTTGTAAAGTTAACAAATATAGAACTTATTTCTGAATTTAAAGCTAATAATATGTTATGTTTAGATGTGAAGCAAAAAGATTTAACTATGAACACACACAATAAACACTGAAGGTATATGGATAAACGGTCACATGATTTTCCAATCTGAATTGTTTTGAATATGCTGGGCCTATCTATTCTGATCAACTGGAGTGTTTCTCCATCAGTCCACAGTGTTTTAAATACTTATTCTCTTAATGATTATAAAACAAGTGAAAAAATGGACGTAGGTGGTAGGAAACAGAAAATTTTTATTCATTCCTTCCTTTTTTTTAACAAAAAAGAGAGATTCATTGTAAAATGTGCTTTACAGTGTCTATTGTCTAAGAAAGTTTCTTCTTTTTTAAGCAAACAAACAAAAATACCTTTTGCATGTTTGTACTTGCTCATATAAGCAAGAAAAATTAGGAAGACAATTTTTCTAAAAAAAAAAGGGTATAGCGAGTGACATTTTGGCATGCATATAATTTGTGTTTAAGATTAAAATGTTAGGAATATAGAAGTTAAGAACAGCCTTGGTCATCTCGTGAAAGCAGTAGCATGTGATGGAGATAACAAATAATTCTGAAAGATTATCTTTGGAACTCCTTACATTCAGCTACAAGCAATGCTAACTGTGATGTATTAACTGATGGTCTCCTAAAAATGCCTACTTTATAATGCCCAGAACATATGAATATGTTACTTCACCTCATAAAAGGGATTTCATGGCTGTGTTTAATTTTTAGGATCTTGAAACAAGGAGAATATCCTAGATTATTAGTGTAGAACTGAGCACCAGGGTCTTTCAGTCAGAGGCAGATTAAATTCTGTGGCAGGAGATAGGATGAGGGTTATTCAAAGGAGAGATGAGGAGCTAGCACCTCAGTGTCTCCACAGGAACAAAATTCAGCATATACCTTGATTTTGGCTTTTACTCCAAATATACAAGAGAACAAATTTGTTCCCTTTTAATTCACTAAGCCTGTGGGAGTCTGTTGCAGCAGAAATAGGAAACTAATACAGCAACTTAGGTATTTTCATGCCGATAAAACCATGTTTTTCTGATACTGGTGAATATTTCAGAAATTAAAGCACAGGGTAATAAAAATATCATTTTCAGGGAAGACTTTTTGTACTTGGTATCTCAAATAACAAAGTGGAAGTAATCATAAACAAATGTATTAACAAATGTAGTAATAGCAGTCATTTATCAAACATGCTGTGCTGTCCCAGGCACTCTGCTAATCTCTTCAATTGCATTAACACTTTTAATTGAATTCTTACACAAACCTATGAGTTAAGTGTTAATATCCATCCTATGCAGATAAGAAGATGAGGCCCAGAGATGGAATTAAGAAAGGTTTTCCATTGCTAGTAGTGTATGCCCATCATTTGGGTAGGGGGTTGGAAAAATAAGCTTTTTTGAGAAATACTATATTTTTTAAATGTTGTATTCTAGAATGAAAAATATAATGCATAAATCTTTTCATGCCTTTGTTTGCCACTTCAGAAAGAAAGGTGGGAGTATATTCTCTGTAGAGTATTTTCAGTGATAGCTTTAAGAATCTCATTGCACAGTTCATTTTTAATGTGTCATTGACATTAGAAACCAGTCCATTAGATAATTCTTATCGTTTTGCCACTATAAATCTGTCAGCAAGGGCAGTTTTATGGCATATTGATATTCTTTTATCCTTACTTCACAACTGTGTTTAGAATGCCTCAAGATTGTATTTTGTACATATGTCTATATTATATTGCAATAGCCTCTGATTTTTAAGCAGCGTTTTCCAATTCTGGCTTGCATATTATTGTTCCAATCTTCCTGTAGCATTTTCTTCCAGATAATCCTTCTGTGATAGCAACATGGTTCATTTTCTTTTTTCTTTAATCTGTTTTTTTGTGTTTTTTTTGTTGTTGTTGTTGTTGTTTTTTGGTACCAGGGATCAAACTCAGGACCTTGTACTTGTGAGACAGGTGGCAGAACCACTGAGCTAAATCCCCAACCCGTGGTTCATTTTCAATATGTTCAAAAGCTCCCAGTAATGGGAGAGAGGAAGGATAATTATTCTGCCCAGTACCACCACATAATTGTGTATTTATTCCTTGGATTTGATCAGAAATAGTGCTTAGCTTTAAACAAACAAACAAACACAGAAATCAACAAATGAGATCTTTAATTATGTTACGTGGCATCTTTATTCTTGTTGTAAAATGTTTTCATGGCTAACAATCATTTGAGCTGTACACTTTAATCTTATTAATACTTGTATGCAGAGTAATATGATTTCTACAGCTCATTGAGTCCATATAACTCTTTTTTCTAATTTTCCCTGAAAGGCAGAATTGTGAGATTCCTGGGAAAGTTTGTTCAATGCCTTGATGCTTTCTCTGGAGCAGGAAGAAACTTGGAGACATGTCCAGTCCTTTGTTTTTTACATGTATCCTTTATTTTTTCTAGATACTGTTACTTTTTCTTAAAAAATTCAATTTACTCAAAAGAACTTAATACATTTATAGGGATAGAGTTTATTTTAAATATTTTGATTCTAGCCTCGGGTCATCTTTCTGGGAATTTGAATATTATAGTTTTAATCAAAGACAGGGACTACTCTCTCATAGGATCATTTCTTCAACTTTAACTTCATCATTATTCTTATGGCTTCCTAATTTTGAGGGACTTCTTACTGTTATCTCACTCAGTCAGAATTTTATTCTGTTTAGATATTTGTCTCCACCTTTTCTTTATTCCTCCTTCGTTTTTCTTTCTGTTACTCTTTTTTTTCCTAGTTTCCTTTCTTTATTTCCTTGTGTCAGTGTCTATATTAGTCAAATGGTTTATAAAATTGATTTTATATATTTGTCCAAATACAGCAAGTCTAAATACCCATTTTTAGATTTTTAAGGTATAGCATGCTATCTTCATGGAATTCATATAGAATTCCAATGATTGTATAGCATGGGAATGTCCACTCTTATTTGTACAGTCTTTTTTCCTACAACAGACCAACCTACCGCAGTGCCTCATAATTCCCACACAACCATCCTTATCAGCCTCAAATGCATTTCTAATTAGTACATTATTTAGATAGTATGGTAAGATGGTAGGGAAAATATACTCTTCAGGGCTACATGTAGTGTAATATAATCACACAACATCATGCAACTGTGAAATAGAAAGTCTGATGATAATAGCAGAGGCAATTTACAGATACAGTGATGGAAAAAAAATTACACAGTGTGGTAACTAAGGTCATGGTGGAGATAGGAAACAAGATCCAGATTTCCTATACCAGGACTTTTTATTATGTGGAAAAATAAGTAAGATTTTAAATCACTGGAGTTCTTTTGCTTCTTTACAAGGTTTTTTAAAACCATGAATAAAAAAAGAAGGGGCAGACAGACAGGGAACTTTTTACTTCATTTGCATCTGTAGCAATGGATTCTTGGGTGTACCTTGTAAGTCATGCCAAAATCTTTACAACAGTGAGACTTGAATTATTCCGTCAGGTCCAAACAAACAATATAACTTGATTTTACTTAATGAAACCAAAAACATCTTGATTCACTCATTTCAGAGGTGTCAATTTGGTTTTCTTGTACAGAGGGGTCAGTATATAGTTTTTTGCAGTTCCTATAGTGTCTAACACATTAACTTTACATGTATATGGCTATAAAGTTTTTGGTTATAAACTACTAAATAAACAATTGAAATTAGATGATGAGCAGTCACAAGGAAATTTTTAACTGATATTCTCTTTACAGGATGAGGAATTCCCATAGCATCAAGTATATGACCTCTGAGGAACTTGGATGTTGGTAAATGGTCCAATAGTCACTTTATTTCAAATGGTCCAATGTGCATACAAAGGGTTACCACACCTCAATATTTTATATATCAGTGAAAGAGAATAAAATACCACAAATCAAATGATTATATGTTCTTGCTTCAAAGGCACAAACTAGTTTAACAAATGTCAAAGTTTTGAACAGTGAGCTTAGAATTTGGAAAACAGAGGTTAAAGTAATAAGCTTAGCATAGAAAAGAATATAATGATTTCCATCACATATTGGATCTAAAAATGCTGTTTTCATTGAAGCTGAGAATACAGTAGTGGTTATCAGTGGTTGGGAGGAGTTGGGAGAAATCGGGGAGATGTTGATGGATAGGTTCATTGTTACAGGTAGACAAGATGAGTAAGTTCTGCCATATGCAGTAGCCTGGCCACAGTCAATAACAATGCACTGTTCATGTCAAATCATTGGGAAAGAGAATTTTGAATGCTCTCTTCACAAAGTCATTATAAATGATAAAGTAATAGCTATGGTTACTGCTATTTGATCATTATGCAATGCAAACATGTATCGAAACATCACACTAATAAATAATAGTTTTAAATAAATAATTAGTGAACTAAGTCACTTCCTGAGCTTCCACAATGTCCAAAGAAGACCTCAGATTATAGAAAAGAGATATAAAGATGAGTGCTAACAGTGTAGTTCAATGGTAACAATACACTTCAAAGATTTGGTAGATAATGATAGTTAAAGAATATCTTTGAATATAGAATGCAGAACACACTTGACTAAGTATATTATCTAAAAGAAGCATTTATGAAAATTCTTACCTTGTGATTTATGGATGATACGTTCAGCAAGGAGCTAATACGGCACTTCTGGGCAACATTTCATTCTCCCCAGCACAGTCTCTTTGCCTTATAATGTGAGCCACATAGGGCAGTACTGTGTTGGGACTTATCTAAAAAGCCACACTGAATACTGATATGTGTGCATAAATAGTTTGACTTGGTAAAATATTTATTTATTTATTTATTTATATTTATTGTTTTTTTTGAGACAGGGTCTCACTATGTAGTTGATCCTGACCTGGAACTCACTATGTACCCCAGGCTGGTCTTGAACTCACAGGGATCCTCTTACCTCAGCCTCTATAGCACTGGGATTACAGTTGTGTGCCACCACATCCAGCTTTAAATATTTTTAATTAGCCACCAAATATAACACAAACTACCTAATATATTGAAATGCACAGAGAAACGGAACAATTGCACCGGATATTTATTGATAACTTGTTCAGTGTAGACCATCATTATCACACACAAAGCAAAGACATGTAAAATTAACTTCAGTGGCTACTGTTGCCTTCTTCTTTGGTAACAGAACCACCAGACTGGGACTGGGCTCAAACTATCCTGGAAGAAAGGTAATAGTTTTTCAGTGAGGTTGCTGTGTAGAAAGAGAAGCAGAATAAAACCTCACCCAAAATACAGTTCATGTGCCTACACTGATGGTCTCTCTCACACACACACTACACACACACACTACACACACACATACTCACACACACTTGGAAGAATATAAAAACACTTATCACACTTAGTGAAGCTTTTAGAGCAAATCAGGGTAATTTCTAAGCAGATCCAAACATAGCTTTTGACCATGTGGGAACAACACTGGCTTGGCAGTGGAAAGCATGAGACTGGTACACATGGCTAGCTGAGGTTTGTGTCACATGAACTCCCCAGTGGAGCCCAAATGTCTCCCCAGCTGACAGAGGAGTAGAAGGAACAAAATGGTGGTGCTCAAATTCTGCTAAAAGTTAAACAAAACAGCTAGTCAGGCTCAATGTTACAGTACTGGTGTGACTTAGTCCTGACCAATAGGAAGTATGTACATTGCATTTTCAACTTCTTGCAGGATGAAGTCCTTTAAAAGTCACTATCCCTTTTATTTCCTCCTGGATGGAGTGTCAGCTTATCAGTTACAATTGGCACATTCACTGTGAGTCATAGGGTTAACTTGACAATAATGCCCCTACCCTATTTTTTGCAGCACTGGGGATGGATTCAGGGTCTTCACAGGAAGGTAAATTCCCAGCATCTCCCTACAGTTTTCTTTTAAATATTGACACAGTGTTTTTCCATGTCATTAAATTGAGCAGGCTGGGCTCAAACTTGTATCCTCCTGTCTCAGCCTACCAGAGTGCTAGAATTAAAGCAATGTGTCACCATGACCTGTTTGCAGGTCTCTTCTTAGAGTGCAGTTAGGGTGGGGTCCTGGCCAATGAGTATCATGACTTAATACTCCTGACTCTGAGACTTGTACGCTGGAGGCCAGTAAATTTGTGTTTCATTTCAGCCACAGTCACTGGCTCATTCCAACCTGTTACAATGAATGAGACAGGAGAACTAAAGAAATAACACAATTTGGACATCTTCACATGAGAAACTTCCCCTAGCAGCCATAATACATAACTATGTTGTTTACCTGTGTTTTCTTTCCATAGAGCTGTAGAATTAGTGTGCAGAAAACGAAGGGAAGTTTGATAACTAAAAGAAAGAAACAACTTGAAAGAGACACCAGAGCCATCAGGTGGTGCTACAACAGGTACAGAAAGGTAAGAAGATGAGAGAATATTTCTGAGTCTGAGAACTCAGGCTTTCATAGAAGATAATAAAGAGCAGAGTTTGGTTGGAAGGCAGATATTACAGACAGGAGAAGCTGATGATAAAGGCAGCACCATAGGTTAGGATTATGTGATAAAAGTCCTGAGTATTAAGGCAACAAGTATATTTATTTTCTTTTCATCATGAGTCATGGGTGCTTTGGCCAAAAGCAGACAAGCTTAGATACACAGAGCCATCTATCTCCATAGTGTCATGTTGGGTTTGCTTGTCTTCATTTTATTACTAGCAGCCGCACAACAGATGTGAACCTGGGATGGAAAATTATTCAGAGCAATGACAGGTTTAAGAAAACCATCCAGGAACACTTCTCACAATAATTTATTGAGAGGTGTGAGAAAAAAAAAGCAAGATTGTTCTGATTGATGCCATGTTAAGTTTTAAGTACTGAATCCTAATACTACTAAAAGACATACAGGGCCCTGAACCATGGAACGAGTCATATCTACCCATGCAGATTGGAAGGTTTTCTATGACTCATTGGAACCAGGATTTTCTTACAATGGCAGCTGATCAGAGTAGATTAGAGAAAGGTAAATTCCTTGACACATGAAGGAGCTAGCTACCAAACCAAGATTAAATCAAGAGAAAATATCTAGACAGAAGCTTGAATTAAAGGATGTTGAAGTGAGGAAGGAAATGAGAAAGCAATGAAACCAATGAAATTTATGGAAATATAATTTCAGGTGAGAGATCATTACTAGGAAATAGTTACAAAGTCTTAGACTCATTTGGAGAGATAAATAAAAATAGAAGTATTACATCCATGTGCTGGGAATTTAGCTCAGTGTTACCGCCTCCTGCCTCACAAGCACAAGTTCCCAAGTTCGATCCCTGGTACCAAAATAAAACAAAACAAACAAATACAAACAAACAAAAAACTAGTACATGCTTGGGTTAGTAGGATACAACATGGAATGACAGAAAACATTATTGTATAATGTCTTGCCCAAGATGACTAGCAAAGTTAACTTGGAGGTAAAGTTCTTTTCATATTCTATGAATAGTATGAAATTCTTCTATGTTGTACAATTTTGTTTTTCCATTCCCAGTTCGTTTTCTTCTCTTTGACGTGGTTACCTTTGGTTAGAAATTTTCTGGTTTAGTCTACCAGTTTACCTAATTAGCTTGTGAGATCCCAATCTGGCACTTTCTAGATGTACAAATGCCCTGGAGACAAAGGTTCTTTTCTTGTAATTTGCATTTCCTAAATAATTAAAATCTCTGTGAGTAATAGCTACTCAAATATTTGAGAAAATTAAATTAACAAGCCAACAAGGTCAAATGCTGTGGAGGTGGATGAGAATGAAGACTTCTTAGAAAAAGACTGCCACCACCCCCCACAAGTTGGGTTCTGTCCACGGTTCTGAAGTCACTGCCAAGGGAGACTCAGTTTCTATTCTCTGGGAGCTTAGAGAAGGATGACAAGGCAAACAAGAGATTAGAGTATGACTAATGCTTAGCAAGGGGTAATGTGGCAGACTAAGGGGGAATGTAGAGGTTTTACCTAACCTGTTGACTCAGGTGATAACAGGTCTCTGTTTCAGCTTCGCTTTGCTGCTATGACAAATTATCACCATGTCATTTTAAGCATGTCAGTGCTTAAAACAACAAAAGCTTATTATGTTACAATTCTTCGTTTTAAAAGAGTCACAGCTGTCAGATTAAGCTAATATCAAAGTATTAGCAGGCTGCATTTCTTTCTAGGTGCCCTAAGGGAGAATCTGTTTCTTTCTTTTCCAATTTCTGGAAGACATCTGCATTCCTTGGCTAGGGGGCTTCTTATTTATCTCATCTTTCTGTCAGTAACATGGTACTTCTTTCCTCACCATAGCTCTTTCTGACATATTTGTGTATGATTCTCCACTCTTATGGACCAAAATGAGATTAGATTCTCTCAGATAGTCTAAGATAATCCAACTACCTCAAATTCTCCAACCTTAATCACATCTGAAGAGAACTCTTCATCATATAAGGCAACATCTTAACTCGTCCTGATCATTGGAAACCTTTGTGAAGCCATTATTCTGTCTGAGGAGTGCCTTCTGGAATATCAATTTTAATTCAGTTGATGCATGAAGGATGAGAAGCAAAATCAATGATGTTAGTATTTTTTAGAGGAATACACAATGGGGATTTAAGGTACTGCTCTGCCAAGGGTAGTGTATGATATTCATTTTAATATTTACATAAGAAATGTAAGACACTACCATATTTTCTCATTACTATCTTTATGGGTCACACACTATTGTGGTTTTCACAATACCACATGTAAATGTAAACCCATTGAATATTATAGTGTCAATTTAGAAATGCATCAAGACAGCTGAGTTTTTTGTTTTTCAAAACTATATAATGTTTTTGCTCCTTTTTGATGTTTTGAGTAGATGAAATTATATAAAACAATATGTGTAGTTTTCAAACAATGTAGTAGTAACATGATTACATAGTCTATATTAAAATATTTTCAAGATTTCTTAAATTCCATGCACCACACACCAGAACCATCCCAGGGACTCCTGCAGCATCTTGTGCCCTGCTGGATCATGCTGAGCAGGCTGCGTGGTATCTGAATCACACTGCAGAGGCATGGGGAGGTGGATAAAGGCTATGACTTTGAGTCCTGGAAGATGGATCAGAAGTGAACAATAGGGAAAGGGCCACTCTGAGGCTCCTTAATGAAAATTGAAGCACCCTGGAATGGTGAAGAAAATCTTTTCAATAAAGGCATACTAGCCTATGATTAGTAAGTTGGTGGGAGCAGCGCTTCCCATAGAAACCTGGACTTGCTTAGCGGAGAGGACAGCTGGAACTTGCAGTAGAACCTTGCAGAGTTTAATCCTGCAGGAGGTCAGGGACCTCAGCTTGGGCCTTGTACCCAGAAATCAGCCTGAATCTCAGTAGATTACAGCTGGCTTACTGAGACCAAAATGACTTAGACCTGCACATTGCCACCCACATTGTTTACCAGGACAGCAGAGACATATCCTGAGGGAGGCCCTTTTCCATATATGCATTTTTTTTATATATATATGAAAAAATATTTTCCTTTCTTTTTTCTCTCTTCTTCTTCTGCATTTCTCTCCATCTTTGTTCCTTTTCTGTCCAATTTCAAATTCTCTCTCTCTCTCTCTCTCTCTCTCTCTGTGCTCTCAAATGTCACTATTCTTATTGAAAGGTGAATGCAGTTTCTAGCTTCCCTATTGTTGTCAGTTTGTGCTGTTCTTCTCTCTGTTCTTTCACTCTCTTTTCCTCCTGTCTTCAACAGTTTCCTACAGTATGTGTGATCTTTCTATGTCCTTTAGCCTCACTTCTAACATTTTCCTCTCCTTTATGTCTCTATTCCTCCCTTGCTAACCCCTTCTAAATCCTTATCCTGAAGGGTAAATTTTATATATTGAAGGGCTTATTTACCACAAACACATTTTGGGCTGGCCATAGATTTTCATCCAGCTCATGAAGCTAACTGCTATCACAAATTGTCATTTCCTAAGCTGTGTTTGATGCCATTGTTGATGCTGATTGTGTCAATTATACTGAGGAGTCATGATTGATCTAATCAGTTGTCTTCCCTGGTATACTGAAAATGAGATTGCTTAAGAGTCATTAGAGACTCAAAGTCCAAAATGACCAGCTATACCTGGAAAACAACTTTGAGAAGCAATCACTGCATAAGAGCAGTAAACACAATAATAAGGATACTTACAATATAAAGATACTCACAGTAAGAAATACTGAAGTATCAGCACAGGACTTAAAGCAAAAAATAGCACCAACAACAAAAATAGAAATGAGAAGACACCTAAGCAAGGTGCAAACCCAGATATCCAGCTCACCAAAGTCAAATTCTAGAGGTAACAAGGTGGAAAAATCTGATAATCAATCACGTGGACACCCTGAACTGATAGCACAGAAAATAATAAAACAGATCAATAAGGCTCTAGAAAAATTCAAAAGAGAAATAGTTTCCCAGATAACTACAGAAATGGTAAGCAGAATGAAAGACATGATTAAAGACTCTAGAATAGAAACAGATAAAAAAATAGATAAGCTTAGGACCATGATGGAAGCCATGAATGCCCAGCATAGGAAACAAAAGGAAAACAAAAATGGAATCCATGAAACAGATTCTAACATATATCCAGAAGATTAAAAACTGACTGAAAGTATTCACAGCAGGTTGGCCCAATGTGAAGATAGGCTATCAGATACTGAAGACAGGATTGCACTTAGTGACCAAGAAAAGAGAGATTTCTTAAAAATATTAAGGAGCTATGAGGAATTGATCAAGCAGCTGCTAGATGATGCAATGAAAAGTAACATAAGACAAATAGGAGTCCATGAAAAAGCAGGGGAAAGTACAAATGACATAGAATAAAACTGTTCACAAAAAATTAATGGCAGAAAACTTCTCAAACAGAAAAAAAGTATTTGACATACAGATAAGTGAGGCATATTGGACTCCAACTAGCCGTGATAAAAATATATACACCTAGACATATACTAGTCAATATTCCAGAAATTCAACAGAAGAACAAAATCCTACCAGCAGTTATAGAAAAGAAACAAATCACATACAAAGGAAAGCCAGTCAGAAACACAGCAGACTTTTCAAGACAAATGCTTATGTCAAGGGGAGCCTAAAGGGAAGTATTTATAACTCTAAAGGAAAATAACTTTCAACCTAGAGTGTTGCGTCCTGAAAATATTATCTTTCAAATTGATGGAAAAATTAGATACTTCCACAACAAAGATCACCTGAGAAACTTCATGAATACCAAAATGGCATTCCAAACAATTCTAAACAATATCCTAGAAAAAGACAATGAGGGTCACAACTCCATGAGGCCCAACAGAGTGAAGTCATCAGGTAAGGCAAGGAACTAAAGAGAAAGAGGGGGATAAAAAATAAAAGAGCCAACAACAGGAAAACATCATGACAAGGATGAGTCAATATCTAGCAATTATATCCATTAGTTTTAATGACCTCAATTCACCAATCAAAAGAAATAGACTAGCAGAATGTATTAAAAAGCAAAATCCAACCATATACTGTATACAAAAAATCACATTTAATTCAAAAACAAATTCATAGACTGAAAGTAAAAGGATGGCGAATAGTTCTCCATGTGACAGGAACCCAGATAAAAGCAGGGATAGCTATTTTATTTGCAGACAAAGTAGATTTCAAATCAACACTAATCCAGAGAGACAAAGAAACCCACTACATCCTTGAAAAGGGAACAATCCAAGAGGAAGAGATCACAATCATAAATATATATGCACAAACTTCTAATGCCACCAACTACACAAAACAAATATTAAGGACATGAAAAGCCAAATAAACACTAATACTTTTGTAGTGGGCGGCCTCAATACCTCACTATTACAAATAGAGAGATCATCTAGCCAAAAAATTAACAATAAAATACAACTGAACCAAGCTTTTGAACAAATTGTCTTAATAGATATATATCTACAGTGTTCCATCCCACAAAATCAAAATATACATTCTTTTTGGCTGCATACAGGTCACTCTCCAAAATAGAAAACATGCTAGCTCATAAGACAAGTCTAAGTAAATGTAAAGGAATTAAAGTTATCCTCTGTATATTATCAGACTATAGTGCAATAAAATGGAAGATCAATACCATAAGAAACTGCAAAAACCCCCAAATCACATGGAAATTGAATAACATTCTCCTGAACAACCAATGGGTCAGAGAGGAAATTAAAGAAGAAATTAGACAGTTTCTACAATTAAATGATAATATCAGTACAACATACAGGAATCTATGGGACACAGTGAAAACAGTGCTATGAGGAAAATTCATAGCAGTGATTGTCTATACCAGGAAAACAGAGAGAGTTCAAATGAGTAACCTAATGCTGAACCTCAAGTTTGTAGAAAGAGAAGAACAAGACAAACCCAAAGATCATACAAGGGAGGAAAGTATAAAGATCAGAGTTAAAATCAGTGCAATGGAGACTAAAAGATGGGTACAAAAATCAATGAATTGAAGAGCTGGTTTTTTGAAAGAATAAATAAAACTGATGAACCCTTAGCCAACCTTATCAAAAAAGGAAAGAAAAAGCTCAACTCCAAGTAATTAGGAATGAAAAAGGTGAAGTCACAACAGATCCAGCAGAAATCCAGAGGATCATCAATACTTCCTTTGAGAACCTATACTCTAATAAAATGTAAAACACAAAAGAAATGGACAGATTTCTAAATGCATGTGAATTACCAAAGTTGAATGAAGAAGATATAAAAAGTATAAACACCCCAATTACAACCAGTGAAATTGAAAATGCAATTAAAAATTTACCAGCAAATAAAAGTTCAGGTCCTGATGGTTCACTGCTGAATTCTACAAGACATTTAGAAAAAAATATATATATCACCACTACTCTCTAAACTCTTCAGTAAAATTTAGAGGGAAGAAATATTTCCAAATTCACTTCTGAAAGCAAGTGTTACTTTGATTTCAAAACCAGGGAAAGACTCAACCAAAAAAAAAAAAGAGAATTATAGGCCAATCTCCCTAATGAACATAGATGCAAAAATCCTCAATAAGATATTGGCAAACAGAATACAGTCATCAAGAAAATCATGCATCCTGACCAAATTGGATTTATCTTATGGATGTAAGGGTAGTTCAACATTTATAAATGAATAAATGCAATATACTATATTAACAGCCAAGAACAAAAATGATATGATCATCTTAATAGATGCAAAAAAAGTTTGACAAAATCCATTCATGGTTAAAAATCCTATAGAAAATTGGAACAGATGGTATTTATCTCAACCTGATTAAGTCTATCTGTGTAAAACCAACAGCCAACATCATACTAAATGGTCAAAAACTGAAAACCTTCGTGCTAAAATCAGGCATGAGAAAGGATGTCCACTATAACCACTCCTGTTCAATATAGATCTGGAAACATTAGTCACAGCAATTAGACAAGTGAAAGAAATAAAAGGAATAAAGGTAGGGAAGGAAGAAGTTAAACTGTTATTATTTTCTGATGATATGATACTTTACATAGAAGACCCAAAAACTCCATCAAAAGACTTCTGGACTTAATTGACACATTCAGTAGAGTAGCTGGATACAAGATCAACACTCAAAAATCAATAGCTTTCTTGTACATGAATGATAGATTCACTGAGAGTGAAATTAGGGAAGCATTCCTTTCAAAACAACATCCGAAAAATGAAATATCTAGGAATTAATCTAAGGAAGGAAGCAAAAGACCTCTACATTGAAAACTACAGCACTCTTAAAAAGAGATTGAAGAAGATACAAGAAAATGGAAAGCTAATCCTTGTTCTGGGGTTGGAAGAACCACAAAAGTTGAAATGGCCATACTTTGAAAACTGCTATATAGATTTAATGTGATTCTGATTGAAATCCCAACAGTACATTTCACAGAAGTAGAGAAAACTATAAAAACTTAATTTGGAACAAGAAGAGACCTAGAATAGCAAAAGCCATTCTAGACAACAGAAACATGGCCGCGGATATCACAACCCCCAACTTGAAACTACACTACAAATTCACTGTAACACAAATAGCATGGTACTGTCAAAGAATCAGACCTGAGGATTAGTGGCATAGAGTAGAAGATTCAGAAACAATGCCAGGCATACTCAGCTACCTCATCTTTGGCAAAGGTCCCAAACACTCTCACTGGAAGAAAGATAGCCTCTTAAATAAAGTGTTGGAAAAAATAGTGTTGGATTTCAACCTGCCAAATACTAAAACTAGACTGATAACTATCACCATGCACTAAAGTAAAATTGAAGTGTATTAAAGATCTAAATATTAAAATTGAAACACTAAACTTACTGGAAGTTTAGTTAGGTAGAAATCTTGAAGACAAAGGCATAGGAACAAAACCTTTATGAACAAAACCTCAATAGCGTAGGAACTAACACAAAGAATTAACAACTGGAATGTCATCTTATTGAAAATCTTCTGCACTGCAAGAGAAACTGCCAACAGAGTTGAGACAATTTACAATGTGGGAAAAAACTTTTGGCAGCTGTACCTCAAAGAACTATTATCTAGAATATGTAAAGAACTACAAAAACCATACCCCCCAATTATAAAAACCCAATTCAAAAATGGGCATCTGAAATGAACAGTCATTTTTCATAAAAGAAGCAAAAGCAGAAAATAAACATATGAAAAAATGTTCAACATCACTGGTCATTTGAGAGTTTCAGGTGAAGATAACACAGAGATTCCACCTCACCACAGAAAGAATGGCTGCTATCATGAAATCGACCAATAACAAATGCTGCAGGTCTGTGGGGAGAAAGGAACTCTTCTCTATTGTTGGTGGGAGTGCAGACTGGTGCAACCACTGTGGAAATCAATGTGGAGATACCTCAAAGAACTAGGATTAGAGGTTCCATTTGACACAGCTATCACTCTGCTGGGTATCTTTCTAAAAAAATTAAAAGAAGCATACCACCATAATATATGCACACCCATGTTTATAGCGGTACAGTTTTTAATTGCTAATGCTTGGAAACAGCCCAATTGCCCATTAACTGGAGACTAGATAAAGAATATGTTATTTTTCTATAAAAAGTTCAAATTGTTTAATTGATCATGTGAAATAGGAAGAAAAGGACTAAAATAATAGGGGAATTGGGAAGGGTATGAGAAAGGAAAGAAGGGAAAAGAAAAAATACAAGAAAAGGAAAAAATGAAAACAAAGTCTTTGTAAATATGGAAAGGTAGAGGGGGTAAAGGTAGGACAGGGGTATGGGGAAAATATAAGAAACAAGATATATCATGTAAAGGTACAAGATCCCAATGATGAATGTAACTGTACTATATACCTAAAATGTACCAATGAACTTAATGAAAAAAAAAGACTTAAACTGCTAAACAATTCACATTAACTCAAATAAAACATGAAAACCACTTTACTAGAAAATAAAAATATTCATTTTGCTATATTCAAAAAATTAAAAATTACATAGTTTTGAAAAGTTTAATATATTTACTCTGTCAAGTCAGTATAAAAAGAATCATATATATTTAAGTTTTGTTGACAGCAAATTGTTTTGCTTCTCTAAATTATGGTTTGATTTATTGAGATACCCCTTTACAATTTCAAGATGTTGGTTCAGTTGTTTTGTATCATCTCTTTTTAAAAGTAAATCATCATAAACATTTAAACAATGACACCTGGACAAAGTATTCTCGCAGGACAAGTAGCTGATTCTTTCTGGTCATTTCTGTAGCAAAACATGTTTTCAGTGCACACTTATTAAGTGCCTACTGTGTGACAGCCCTGAGATTGGGTTAAAAAAAAAAAAAGGAACTAAACTAACAGTTTCCACTGTGTAGAAGGAAGCTCTTATTAAACTTTTGTTAAACACCTTTTGTATTCTGAGTCATTAAACTTTTTGATTGCAAGAAATCAGCAAAATTAGCCAAGCATTAGGTTCAAGTCAATATATATTCAATCGATCCTCTAAGAAGTCAATCAAATCATATTGCTTATTCAAACCTGAGAACTTCACATAATATTCATTCAAAAATATAAAACAATGAGTTTTATTCTATTTTTCCTTGTGGGTAGATAATACTTAATGAAAGAAATATTATGATTAGGAGAAACAGTATTTTCTTTTAATGTCAAGATCTAGAAAAATTGTATAATTTTTAACATTTAAATTGAAATCCTTGAGAGTAATTTTTAATGAAAAGTGCTAATTTCATTTTATAAAATATCTGGCATGTAACTGAAAGGATATTGGCATTTTTAAATAACTCGAATTCTTGAAAATATTTTAATTAAAGAAGAAGTAACAGTCTGCTATGAATTTTGCATTAAAAACAAATGAAGTTTTTACAATTTTTGTGACTTTTCTTCAAATAATCTACTCACTGCTTCCTAGCTTTGAATAGTTTGATGAATGTAGTGATAGATACATTAGCCTTGCTATTAATGAGTGATCAAATCTTCTCAAAATTGTTTTTGATAGTGCTGTCAATTCTCTTCCTCAAAAGTCTTGCTAGTAAGACGCACTTTTGGTTTTTGCTTTACTTAAAAAAGTTCTATATACAACATGAGATCTAATATATAAGCAAAGTTTACATTAAAAGGGAGGGCAGAGGTAAGGGGAAAAAACGAGAATCAAGACTTGCCATGTAGAGGTACATGATCCCAACAATGAATGTAACTGTACTGTATCCCTAAAATGTACCAATAAACTCAATTAAAGCTGTAAAAAAAATTACCACAGTAAAAGGCATATGGCCATCAATGTCCCCCTAAAAATACTCCCTTTTGATTTGAACACATTTATCTCATCACTGTGACTTTCTAAAGTTCCTTGACATTCTCTTTGGTGTGTGTTTTTCATTGTGCAGTTGTGGCTGCCTCAATGTACTGAAAACATGCAAAGCATTTTCATGATCATTTTGATTTGGGGGAAGAGCCAAAGCTCATATGGTACCATATTCAGTGAGTAAGTTGGATGAGGACACTCCATAGTGTTTTTGTTAAGTCTGCCTTTTCATTGGATGGCAATCAGCAGCACCACTCATGGAATTCACAGTATTTTTTTATCACACCTTGTAGAGATGCTCAGGAAGGAGGACTTGCAGAACTACTTCAGAAGTCACAAGAATGATGAGTAAAGCGTGTTTGAAGTAAGAGACAATATTTTGAGGAATGCTGATAGAATGTGTCCTTTACTGAGTAATTATTAAAAATTTTGAACATTCACCCTATCTTTTGACCATTTTCTCCCTATGCATCAGCCCTTGGTATAAATAAAGAACTTCCAAATATAAACAATGTATATAAATGTAGTAAATAATATCCATTTGAAAAATTTAAAAGGAAACCAAGTGTTCCTATAGGTGGAACCATATACTACTACACAACAAAATGTTTCCATGGTAAAAAAAAAAAAAAAAGACATTTTGAACTGTGAAAAATAGTTCAAACAGATAAAGGATGGGGGTGCAAAGGACAATTTCTAAATGGACTTTCTTTTTATTTTTTATTTATTTTAATTGACAACTAAAATTGTATTTATGTTGTACATGTTTTGATATAGTATCTGTTACAGAATGGCTTACCTACATGGCGTAACATATTAGCAATTTTCAAATGTGTGGCATATTATTAACTGTACTTACCACTATGCATAATAGACATCTTGAATATTTTAGAAAATATGTATGAGGTACACACTTACACATATACACACATTCAAACATTTTTGCACACAAAGACAAACCTTTCATTTACATAGATTTTATAACCTCTTTTGTAACAATTTTCTAGGTATCACTTGAAAATACAAAAATGATCACTACTATTGCACAAATGCAATAATTTCCAGATTTTCACTTTCAAATCTGAACCTTGAATCTTGGCTGCCCAAAAGCAATTGGCAAAATCATCCACAAGCACACCCCCCATTTTAATCACTGCATTAGCTTTGACTGGGATGAGAAAAGAAAGGGCAGAGAGAAGTGTGGTGCGGATTCTTAGCAAAAGCAGCACCCTGGGCCTGGCTGCTCTCTGAGCTGGGAACACAGCACAGCATGCTGGGACAGTGGTGAACTTTTTATCACAATGTGAGACATTGAAGTGGAAAGACATGGTAAAGGAAGTTCAGGCCCCACCTCCCCCAGCCTGGATGCCCAGAGGACTTTAGTTGTCTGAACACATCTGAAATGAGTAGTAAGTGAATGACAGAGAGACTAGAAAGCTGGAAGAACCTGGTAGTACCTGAATGGCTCCTGTGAGTCCTGATCTAACTCAGAAATGCCTTTTTGGAAGGATCCCAATGTGAAGCATAAGGATGACTTCAGCAGGTGTCTCTGAAGAGAGGCTTGCAGTCATAGCACCTGTGTAGAATAGACACTCAGCAGACATTTGTTTCTGAATAAGTGAATACTACATGGGATACAGACTGTACTGAATCTATCTTACTGTGAATCCAGGGCTCCACTAGCTACAAGCTATATGTTCTTAGTTCAGCCATAAGTAAAATGCACATAACCAATTGCTCAGCAGTATAGTTAAGAATGCCAAGAACTTCACATAATAGTAAGTGAATATAGATACTAAAATAGTAGGTTTAACATATTACTGGAAATTTATGACAGTTTTCATAGCAGCAACCTTGAGAGCTATAAGGATATAATTTGAACAATTCATTCCTGATTAGAAAGGTCACCAATATTGGAGGGCTTAAAGTTTTATTTCGATGTTTCATGGGATAAAATATTTGCACCAGAGAATAGAAGAAATAAATGAAGAGCTTGCACATGTACCTAAGTATGACATTAAAAACAAGAGTGGAATATTCAGTTTGGTGCCTGGCTTTTCTAACCATGGTGCACTAACCAGTAAGCAGCTACACCATGAGCACCCCGAACGCTGAACGGTGCCTGGAGTGCAGACCTGTGAGACCCTGCCTCTTCCCTGTGGTACAGAATAGCCTGAAGTGAAAGATAGATATGATGCCTGGAGAAACATGGCTTGATTAACAGCACACCATCCTTGGAAGTGGTCACATGAATTTTCATCTGTAGCATTGTTTGGAGCAGCAGAAGATGCATCTTTTGCTGTGAGCACTGACTCTCAAATCTTTAAATGTAGTGATTGATAAATAGCAATCTGTATCATTTAATCTTGAATCTCCTGTTCCTAATGGCAATAAATAGTTTGTACCTTCTTTTGGGAACAGTTGCCTAACTCCAAAGTCCAAAATCATATGGGGACACCTTTTAGTAAAGGATTTTCAGGTAAAGCTCAGTATCATATAGGTCAGAATCCAATCAGTGATTTCCCCAGCTATCTTCTATGTGTTTTCTGTCTTCTGCATTTGTTCATATGTTGTCATTATCTGACATTTGTTAATATTGCACTAGTTTGAAGAGTATGCAATCAATTATAAGTGCTATGTATCACATCAGCATCTTAAAAGAGAGTGTGGCATTGTTAAAATGATAACTCATTTCAGGTCTCCTAAACTTTTTTCCTATACAATACTCTAAACTAGTTTGCTATGATACTATAATATTTAAAACTGATAAATATGTTTCCAAGAATTCTTCTCATCTTTAGAAGAACTGATTTACTGTCCTTTATTTTGCACACTTGTTGCCTGTTCTTCAGGGTTCTAAGAATCCCATCATCCAAAGTCTCTAAAGCACCATCTTGGTTTCCTTGTTCTCTGGCCAATCTCGCCTTTGACACAATATGAGCTGCATTAGAAAAGCAAATTTGGCTTGCAATCCTCCTTCAAGGATGTGTTAGAAAATATTAGTAACTTTATATTGTTGTGTCTGCCCACACTCAGTCATGTAATGAACCTATACCTAGTAGTTATAAAATACACTGCTAGAGCGCCTTTGACTTATTTTGACCAGGGCCTTAGAGTACTTTATTGTGAAAATAGAGAATTATAAATGAAAATAAATGATCATTCTCACTCTTTCCTATCTTTTGACATGGGAAAGGAACCAAGAGATGGATGGGGGTGAGGATGGAAGGGATAAAATATTTTTTAAAAATGTGTTAAAAGTGCTGCATCAGTGGACCAACTCCCAAGGAGGAGTATGATCATATGTACTGCAAACAAGTACTCATAAAAATAAAAATTTTTTATATTTGTAGGCTATAAAACTAAATAAATAAGGAAAGGAAGAAAGATAGGAGAGAGAGAGAAAGAGAGAGGGAGAGAGAGAGAGAGAGAGAGAGAGAGAGAGAACAATTTTACTGCAGGTAGCACCTATATGAAAACTATTTTGTGGGTAAACATGGCTACTGTTGCTTTTTGAACCACTCTGTATTCACAAACTAAAGCAATGATGAGTTAATTGTAGAAGACAGGATTGTGGAAAGAAAACAAGTATTTTAATAAGTGAAGAGAAAGAAACTATGTTCATGGATAGAAAGACTCAATACTATTAAGATGTCATTTCTTCTCAAGTTCACTTATAGATTCAACAGAATCTCAGAATCCTAGCAAGTTCCTCTGTGCAAACTCACAAACTCACTCTGGCATTTATATTGAAGGGTAAACAATCTAGCGTGGAATCAATCTGATGATACCAGAAATAAGCAAGATACAAGTAAGATCTCCATGCTATGGAACCCTTTATATTCTCTGCAGAAGGTGATGTTGACTGATATCTTCAATGTAATGGGTAATAGAACATGGTTGTGATTCTATTTCATGTGCTCAGGATAGCTACTTACCTATGTGGCCAAATACAGGCAGATAGCTGTTTCCACATCTATGTCTCACCAAGATTCAAAAGATGCCTGGCTCTGGGATTGGAAAACTTTCTGTAGACAAGGGGAATATACACAGCTACACAGCATGAGAAATATCACAAAAACAAGGACTGCCAAAGAGAACTGAATGCGCAGCACTAGAATCAGAGCATACTTGGTATCTAATCCAGTACAATGATGGTGTTATTTTGCTTATATGGCACCATTGTTGTGGCAGAAAACAATTTTTTCCTATTGGTGAAATGATAAAGATAATCAGAAACCCTTTTATTTTCAACATTCTTTCTATACACAAAGAAAAAGGTTAGATCTTAGGAGAAGTTTTGGAAGTTTACTGTATTTCACTTGTACTGTGAAGTCAAGAGTTGAAATCCATGCATCCCTAGCCTGCAATTCAACACTCCCCTACTTGAGTGAGTTGGAGAGGCTCTGATGGGTCCTCCCAGACTGGTGTCCATCAAAGCAATTATCCCTAATTAGCACATTTATTGTCCAGGCAGGGGGAGATCTGAGAACATGATGGGCAGAAAGGATAATCCCCTTATCTCCACTCATGCTGATCCCTCCAGAAAACAAGATGGAAATACATTGTCAAGAATCTGTAAGGTAATTTCACCACCACAGTTCCACTGGCAACCTTTAACTGATGTCTGCCTCTTGTGACACCTGCCTGTGGCACTCTTGAACATGATCCTCATTCTGGAAATGGAAAATTAGATTCCAAAGAAATGGTAATGTTATTTACATTCATGGCTGAAAGCTCCCACAGGGTTCTAATGCATATTTTTACATTTTAACACAATTGAGATTGCTAAGTACTCTTGTATTCCTCATGAATAGAGTTGAATGAAATAGGCAAGGGGTTTCCTTTGGAATATAAGTTTTCAAAATGTCCTCAAGTTTAATAGCCAATAAAATTTCATCCTCCTTTTAGATGCTTCTACTTAGGAAGATATTCTCCTCACCCTGATGTGGGTTAAAGAAATAGCTCCTGCATCAATGTTTAAACATATTTCATAGAAGAGCATTTTTGTTATTCTTATTATTAAATATTATGAACACCAGAACATGAATATTACTACACAGTAAAATTAACTTGATAATGTACTGTGTAAGAAATCTGTTATTTCATTGTTTTACATGGGTTATAATTCTATTAATTTTATTCTTCAATTGATTTTAATATTTATGCAATATTCTAATCCACAAAAGTATATTAATGATTACAGAATAATTTAAAATTTATTTTAATATTATCTTAGGATCATAAATATGGGTAAGATAGTCAAGAAATAAGTCTAAAGCAGTAAATTTTTGCAATGTTTTGATATTAAAAATGTGATATTTATTAAAATGACCACATCTTTGAGATTGTACTCTAAATAAACTGGCAAAAGTACTCAGAATTTGTGAAAATATTTTACAATACTTTGTTAATTTGAGCAATTCTACTAGTCAGACATGTAGCACTCACACAAGCACATAGAATTGGCTAACAGCATGTGTGTCAATAGATGTTAAAAATAAGTTTTGTAATATACTACCTGTAGAGTGTACACAATAGCATTTATGTATGTATTATGTATACATACCAATATATGATACATATATAGACCTTGTATATAGATATATATCTACCTTTGTACACAGTTCTATATTTATATGTCTGTTTGTGTGTATATCTATATCTGGGGTAAAATTGCTAAATTAATAAAAGAAATAAGTTTCCCACTGGTTGCCTAAATGATAATGCAAAGTGACCACTAAAATAATGAGTTATTGATATAACTAGTAACATGGAATACTCAAATCATGTTAAAAATTGTACAGTGCAATGAAATCTTGAAAATATCACATGCCTGAAGAGAGGAAAGGGCATTTGCTTCTATTTATGCTCTGAGTCACCTTGTTTTTTCTTCTTACCATGAATGTGTATTTCTTTTATAATTATAAAAGAGAGTGTAAGTGAAAAACACACAAAGACCATGGGTTTCCTTGGATTCAATTATAAAAAAATAGAGAAAAATCTCTGATTAAACAAATGGTATACTGAAGAAGTAACCACAGCAGCAAGAAAAGAAATCACAATTTTAAACAATAATATTTGGTGCATTTTCTACTATTGCATTTATTATATATACAAGGGACTCCAGAATGGAGATGCTGTTTTGTAAATGTTTTTTTTTAATGGCTTTTTTTTTCTTTTCAAAATATTTAGTGCCTACATTTCATCAGTGAACCAAGTAAATCATGGCTTCTTCAAGTGCAAAGATCGAAACCAATTACCATTAGTGACCATTGGGTGCAGCCGATCCTTTCTGTCCTGTTGCCTGAATCTCAATGATCTCCCAAGTGTGCCCATGCAATTTAACAGGAAGATCAATACCCCCCAGCAGTTAGCAGCAGCTCTCTTGAAGTGCTTCACAAAACATGCTACATTTCTCTACCGAATAAATGTCAAAACATTCCAGCAGCTACAATTCTTGGGAGAAATCGTTCTTCTGAAACATTATTGACATACTTTAACCCGCATTTCCCGCTGCTCTCAGGCTTCCTACTGGCCAGTCAATTCTGATTTGGCAAGAGCCCCATAGACATTTGTCCCCTGCTGACTTGCTCAGCTGGTGTGAGAGATATCAGAACCTAGTAGGCAGGACTTGGGGTTCAAGGGTCAGTGGTCTAGCACTGACCCAAGGTCAAGGTGATGGCAACCTCTCTCCAGGGACTCAGCTTCATCTCTGATATGCCCTTGAGACGGATCAATAGCATTACAGAGTTTGCCTTTCTAAGCACAAAAGACTACTACATTTGAATGCTTCTAAGTTACTGTGGAAAACCAAAAGCTTAAAAGACACCCAGAAAAACGTGGGTGGATTTTATTTCTCACTCCAAGGAGATATTTTAATACTGACAGTCATGATTTATACATATACATATATGTGTGTGTGATTAGAGAAAGGAAATAAAATTTATTTTCACTTCAGTGAGTTATTTTTTAGTCTTTCCTATCAGAAACTCTCAGATCATGACTACATTGGCCCAATTCTCATACAATACCCTCTGACCTATTTGAGAAGTACTCAGTAGTTAGAAAGTTTAATCAAGAATGAACATCTTCCTTTGGTGTTTTACTTTTCTTTGTTTCTTTTCTCAATCTTTATTCCTCAAGTGATTTTTTTTTAACCTTTTAAACAGTTTCCCTTTTTAACAACTCCCTCACTTTAGTCTTTCTACAGATTATTTGAGAATGTGAAAATATTCCAGAGAATTTTGTGAACAGAATCTAATAGACGAGCAGAAAGCCATCTGGGCGTGCCCAAGCTCCCTGTTGATGTTTCTGAGGGCAGGAACCATCCTGCGAAAAATGTGACTTTCCTTCCTTCTTGATTCAAAGAACACATGGTCCTTAGGACTCTCTTTTTAGTACTCCTGCACAGCTTAATGAAGCCATTGCTGCAGAGAAACAGCAGATACAATTATTCAAAATAGTCAAGGCCCAGCCACTACTATTCTTCCAATATGGATTATCTTTAAATGCTTGGAAACTAAGATTATTAGTAAACTGGGTGGAGAATATAATTTCTTAATATAGAATATCCCAGAATTCAGAAAATTGTAGCAAGTTTACTGAGTTAACCGCTGCCTTATCTTCTCCCTCAGCTCAGCCCCTGGTGTTGATTTGGTCTACACGGGCTCCTCTGGATCTAATGAGGATGAATTAATACAAAGGGAAAGGTCTGTAGCAATGGCAAAATGTTATGGTTATCAGCTTGATGTGCAAAATTATTCAATGGAATTAGTCAGTTTATATAAGTATGATTGTTAAAACATTTGCATTTGGCAGTGGAGATATTAGGATGTTTAACCTTGATTTTTTTGCAATAGATATCAATAATAGCAGTCCCTGTGAAAATTTCCGTTTAATTTCAGTGTTTATTATAAACATTGGTAAGCAAATAAGGGCCATCAATGTTATCCATCACTAATTAATAGACCTTGCAGATAAGATATAAAGCCAATATTTTCATTATTCTTTCATATCCTTTTTTCAAACCATTATCCAATCATGTGTTTAACGGAAAAATGGAAAAAAACACACAAAGTTACAAATGTAACTTCCTTAGTAAGGCAGTAGCTAGATATCTTGGGGAAAAACCATCAACGGGACTCTTCATCCACACACACACACACACACACACACACACACACTCATGATATTCTCAATCACTACCTCATATACATATTTTAGGTTATGGCAGCATATCACTGAGATACTGTGTAAGAATTACCTAAAAGCACAATATTACAAACATGAGAGTTAAAATTGTAATGCTAAGTAGGATAGAAGGTACCATATCTTCTCATATATACAAGAAATTTTCCTTGACTCAACCATTAAGTTGTTATAGTTGACTAAAGATTAAATTTTTATAATTTTATATTCTTCAAAAACTTTGTAATATCAATGATCTCTTTTAAGATTGAAGTAAAAGCTATTACAAATGTTAGATAAGTTGCAGATTATGTGTTTAACCTTAAATAAAATGAAATTTAGTCTATCTAGAAAAGGATTCTTGTTACTGATATAATATTTGTATATGATTTAAATTATGTATCTTTATTATTTTGAAGGTTGGTATATTTTCTTCTCTACACAAAATGTTATTTCAGTCTATTATGTACTTTATGAATGCATAAATACATACAGTATATGTGACAGTATATGTAACAGTATATGTATATGTACAAGTATATGTATATGTAACTATCTCTGAGATCTCTATTAGCATTTTAATCCTTATTTCTTGAATATTCATTTATGCAATTTCTGCCCTATGGTTGCATCTACATTACATAACTTAATTGAAATTGGTAGATCTCACCTCAAAGATGCCTATAGCAATGCCTAACTCCATTTTGAACATTGACTCAGATAATGCATATTGTTGAAGAAGCCCATCAGTAAAATGAATAAACATAATCTCCTAAGAGGACCTCATTCAAAGATGTTAACAGAAGACATAAGGAAAAGAGGATAAAGGCTTGCTGAGAGGGGAGAAGTCATATGCCAAGTGGCTGATGGTGTTGGCACTGGACTATTCCACAGGGAGAATGGCAGTCAGATGAGACTAAGCGGAACTTCTCATCCTGAAAGGAGGAGATAAAACTGTCACCTAGAGTCCTATCTCTAGCAAGACTATCAATAAAATGTAAAGGTCTATAACGTCTTTCAAGGATGGCTCATCTGAGGTGCCCTTTCTTTGAAAACTTCTGAGATGTTCATTGCAATGAAGAAAGCGAAGCAGAATGTGATAAACCATATGAGAACACAGAGAAGCCACCAGGCGTGATTGTCCAGAAGGCCTACAGAGTGACTTGCAGCCTGGGTTAACAAGATAGGGGCCAGAGAGAAGCTCTGATAAAGGGTAGGTTCTGGAGCCTTAGATGGTGGCCATAAGGAAAAAAAAATAGAAAAGTAATCAGGCAAAACACAGAAGAACAAAATTGGAGTAAAATGATAGGAAGTACATAGTGAAGCATAATAAAAATTTTAAAACTACAGAGAAAATATTGGATCAGGAAACAATGTAACCATAACATACTACTTAGTTCAAGGATGAGTAACAATATTGTCATAGGAATGAATGGTACCACCGATAACTTATTTTAACAGAAGTCATGATTATCAGAAGGATAAAGTTGAGAAAAACACAAGGTTGTTTTTCTGCACAAAAGTAATCAAAAGATAATTTAAATAAAGCCAAAAATGCATAAAATAATATTTAGGCATACTGTACCTTCAAACACCTGCTCTCATAACACCCGCAGCTTAAGGGTTCATTTTGGTCACTTCTAGGAATGAGCAAGACTTCTGTACTTTATCCCAATGTGCTCTGGAACTACTTTTGTCCATGCCAGGTTCTCTTGAAGCACACCTGGACATGAGGCTTCCAGGCAGTGTTCCTAAGAAGAAAGCAAAAAGAGAAGGAGGATGGGTCAAGGGGTGGAGGTCCCAGCTAGTGGAAGGACTGGCCTCATCCTCCTGGGAGAGTTGAGGTGATGGGAGAAGCTCCTGCACCCTGTGTCTGGCACTTGCCATCACAGGTTCCCTGAGTGCAAACAAGGTTGTGGGTGGCTCAGAACTGTGCTCCCGGGAAGGGGAAAGGCAACATCCACAGGTTGGCCTGAAGTTGCAGTGGCTGAAGGAGGGCTGCCCCATGCTGGGAAGGGGGCTTGGGTGCCTTCATCATGGAGTACCTACTGTAGAGCCAGGAGGAGTAACTATACCCAACCAGGTGTCCTGGAGAGATCCCAATCTGGCTCCACCATGGACTGAAGCCAGAAGCTGTGTTTTAAGGAGATTCTGAAGCACTCACATGTGAAATGCTGGTTCAGAGCAGGTCACTCAGAAGGAACCTGGATTTTGTTTAGTTCCTTGATGCCCACATAAGTGAGTCTAGGTCATCTTCCTGTACAACATCCTAAAATACACTCTGGAGTTCCACCTGATCCAGTTTTTTCCTACTTTAGTAAACTGGGAGTGATATGTATGTATGCATGTATGTCCCTGGAAGATTCTTTAAAAGAATGCCTTCAGTTTAAATTTTGGGGTCCACTGTTCATTGCTACAAATTGTTATGAGGCAGCAAGTTATAGCCCATGTCCAATGAAAATATTGAGAATGAAATATTGGAAGAGATAAACAGCAGAGACACAAAAATATGTTATCATGGTGGTATTGTTATGAATTCATCTTCACTTAAACTGCATTATAATTTTATACATTTTACTATTTTTCTTATTACTACACAGCTCCACAAATATAAATAGCAACAGAAAGATACATTTATTTTTAGTCAACAGCAGAAATGCAGGAAAAAATTAAGATTTTCTTTTTTCCAATACCAGCTTTCCTTTCAGCCTGCCCTATAGTACTCTTTATTGACCTTTTCTTTATGCTATCAGATGCAGAACTAACCCTAATGATAGTCTCCTATGGAGTTACGTATAACCTTGACTTGTAGGCAAATTCTTACCCATTACTGAACTCTACCCCTTGTGATTCCAATAAACAGATTTGTAATGTATAGTCCAGTTTTGTTTATTAATTTCTGAAGAATAAACCAACTTACACTCAAGGAAGAAAAAAATGATGGTGACAAAATAAATTGATGCAAATACAAAACTCCACAAATGAAAAAAAAATCAGAGTAAGTGGACTCCACATATGGCCTAGGGATGAATACTGAGCTATTTTACAGTATCCTTGTCAGTATTGCTTTTTAAAACAGACAAGTAAAAAGTTAAAACTATCTATAAGACAATCTTTTAGCTAAGTAATGATCATTTGGGTTATCAATGTTTTTTAATCAATAAATGTTGAAATAAAATGTAATCTTTTTCCTGAAAAATTTATTAAGTGATGTTTGTGGTTCTTGATTGGCACCTAAAAAGAATTTGCTCTTCTAGTAAAGTTTTTTTAAGCATAAATAAAAAACACTGTGACATGTTGAGAGAGTTAAAAACTTTACATTTCCATATTGTTAAAAGCTTTTTGTTCTGCTTTTTGAACATGAGCCCTAGCTTTCCTATTTTTATTATTATTCTATTGCCCTGAGCCTGTGATGCATGGCCTGAGGCACCTTAATCCTGGTGCAGCTCAAGATGTCAAGTAAGCCAGTGGAGCAATTCTTACTTTACAGGTTCATCTACCTCACTGAGCCACCTGCAGAAGTTATTTGGATTTTCTCATTTAAAGTTTCAATTCTCTCATTTACAAATAACAAAAAAATTAAATAACATTCCTACATGGACAGACAATTCATTAGAAATGAGAGATGGTGGAAGCTAAGGGAATCTTAATGCCCTTCAGTGGAATATGGAGCTAGCAGGTCATTAGGAGGATGCCAGAGGCCCATGCTATCCTTCCTTGTCTCACGAAGCCTTGTGGGTGGGGTAGCCATGCATCCCAAGACACTCCAGCTCTGGAGTCATCCTTCATAGCTCACTCACTCCCTTTAACTCCCAAAAATTTCCTATCATGAGTCAGCAACCACAAGGACCTGCACACATGAGCCTGGTCCATGCCTGTTACTGAAAGAGGTACTGGCAAGACACAAAGTGACCACTTTCAGAATTTCTGAAACGCATCTCTGTTTGAAGCAATGTCCTGTGGGTGACATAGTGAAGCACTCTGTGTCACATGACCACTTTTTCTGCCTATGGGAAAGAGCTGAGTGGTGAGGGCTTTGTGTGTTCTCTTTGGGACAGGAATTGCTTACAATGGTTGATGGTATGTACTAGTATTATGGAAGCATGGGCTGCAGGGAAAGGAATGAAAGGAAAGGTAGTTTAGAAGTGGTGAATGGGTTAGAGAAGATAGAATTGGGTGGGGTGAAGTAGGTATAAATAAATACCTACAGACTGGCAGGATGAGATTACAGATTCTTATGAAATCCAAGAAACTCCAAATTTAGTAACACTGCTCAAGTTTTGCCCCTCTCTTTTTTTAGCAAATATAAATCCACAACCAATTTATCTTCAAGAAAGAAAAAAAAAATGATGGTGGCGAAATAAATTGGTGCAAATGCAAAACCCCACAAATGAAAAAAAGCAGAGTAAGTGGACTCCACATATGGTCCAGTAGTCCCTGCTTGTCTTTTTACTTCCCTCTGCTTCACAGCACAAAGTCTAAATCCAAGGTTGTGTTCACTTGTGACTTGACAGGCTTTCTTTCTGAAAGAAGGGAAAGCCTTCTTTTGTTGAATAAGAAGTCTTGTCCTGAAAAGCCCTGAAAACAATCTCTGATGCCACACTGACTCAGTATATACAAGAATGTTATTGCTGTTGTGAATGTCAGAAACATACATACATCATTTTACATTTTTTAAAATACAAGAAGATTATGAATGTGGTGCTCAGAATGCTGTGACATTGGACCAAGAGTCAAAGTCTCCAACTTTTAGCTGTGACTTAGAAGTGGGCTCATGGGCTGTTATGAATTAAAGATAATGAGACGTATGATTCTCAGGTTAAAGGAAACAGTAAAAAATAACATCATCCAACCCTCTGGTAGGCCTGTAACTTTGACCCGGCACCATGGAGCCCAGCCGTGCAGGCACCAATAAGGTGTTGATCATGCCCCTCCCCAAACAAGAGAAAGAAGGCCACTCTGAGGCTCCCGATGAAAATTGAAGCCCATTGGAAAGTGAAGGAAATCTGCACACCACACAACCATAGTTGGTGAGTCAGAGGAACCAGCACCTAATATGGGGACCTGGTATAATTTCAAGGGAAAGACAGTTGGAACTGGCAGTACAACCTTGATGAGTTCAACCCAGGAGGAGGTCCTTGCAGCCAAAAATCAGTCTGAACCTCAGAGGACAGCTGCTGGCTTGCTTTGAAACTAATTAGCTTAGATCTGCAAATTCCTGCCCACGCTGTCTATTGTGTCAACAGAGGCACACACTGAATGAGTCCATCTATTTCTATTTGTATTTTTTATTTTCAAAGTAATATTTTTTCACTTATCATTAAAAATATTTTCATCTATCCTTCTCTTTTCTTAATTTTTTCATTTTTAATCTTTTTCTTATCTTCTTTTCTTTCTCTCTCTCACCCTCTCTCCCACCTTCATCTGTGTTACTCTTGATTTTTGTTCCTATTCCTATCCTAATTTTAATTTAATTTCTTTATTTTCCCTTTCTTCTCTTTTTCCTTATCTCAATTGCCATTGTTTTAAAAGAAAGTGATTACAGTCTCTAACCTCCCTATTGCTGTTAGTTTGTCCTTTTCAAGGGGATATTTTGTTCTGTCTTCTCCTCTTCTCTTCAACAGTCCCTAGATTTTGTGTGATCTTCCTGTGTCCTCTGACCTCATTTCTAACCTTTCTCTAGCCTATCTATCTATCCCTCCCTAAACAACTCCTCCTAAATCTCCATCCTGAAGCATAAAGTTGCTATATTGAAGAATTTATTCACTATGAACATATTTTGGTCTGGTTCTCAATTTTTATTTCTTTCACATGGTTAAAGATCATAGATGAATAACTGCCACAATTGTCATTTTTTATGCTATGCTTAATGCTATTGTGTTGCTGCTTGTATCATTTGGCCTAAGGTGTTATGATTAATCTAATCAGTTGTACTCCCTGGTATAATGAAAATGAGTTTGGCTCAGAGACATTAGAGACTCAAAACCTAAAGATGAGCTACAACTGGAAGATTGAAGTATCAATCCAGGAATTAAACCAAGGACAGGACCAATGACAAAAATAGAAACGAGAAGGCATTTAAACAAGAAACAAACATAGACTTACACCAAAGCGAAGGTAATCTCTTGAGGAAATGAGGTGAAAAAGTCTGACAATCAACCATCTGGACACCTTGAACCAAAGGCACAAAAAGTAAAAAAAAAGAAAAAAAAACCATAAATGAGGTTCTAGAAAACTTCTTAAAACATAAATTATTTCAAAGATAACTACAGAGATGGTGAGAAGAATGAAAGATATGATTAGACACTTAGACACTCTAGGACAGAAACAGATTAAAAAAAATGTAGATGAGTTTAGAACCATGATGGAAACCATGAATGCTCAGCATAGGAAAGAAATGGAATCCATGAAACAGATTTAAACATATCAAGGAGATTAAAAACTCTATAGAAAGCATTCACAGCAGGATGAATGAATGTGAAGATAGAATTTCAAATACAGAAGATAGAATAGTGGTGAATGACCATGAAAAGAGAGATCTCTTAAAAACAATAAGGGACCATGATAAATCAGTTCAACAACTATTAGATGATGCAAAAAAGAATAATGTAAGATGGACAGGAATCTATGAAGTAGAAGGAGAAAGTACAAATGACATTTAAAAACTGTTCATAGAATTAATGACAGAAAATTTCCCAGAGGGGAAGAATTTGACATACAGATAAGTGAGGCATATAGGACTCCAACTAGCCACGATCAAAAAAATTCTACACATGGGCTTGGGATTTAGCTCAGTGGTTCCAGAGCCTACCTCACAAGTGTAAGGACCCGAGTTCGATCCCCAGTACCACCAAAAAAAAAAAAATTCTACACCTAGACATACAATAATTAATATCCCAGAAATCCAACAGCAGAACAAAATACTACAAGCAGTTAGAGAAAAGAAACAAATTACACCCAAAGGAAAGCCCATTATAATCACAGCAGACTTTTCAACACAAACTCTCAAGTCAAAGAGAGCCTGGAGTGAGGTATTTCAAGTCCTAAAAGAAAATAATCTCCAACCTAGACTTCTGTAACCAGCAAAACTGTCATTCAAAATTGATGTGGAAATAAGACACTTCCATGAAAAAGAACACCTGAGAAATTTCATGAATATGAAACTGGCACTCCAAGCACTTCTAAAAATATCCTGGTAAAAGAAGATGAAGATCACAACTACATAAGGGCCAACAGAGCAAATACACTGGGCAAAGCAATAAATTAAAGAGAAGAGAGAAAAATTTAAAAATAAAAGAACTAACAATAGGAAAATAACATGACAATGAAAAGTCAATATATAATAGTTATAACCATCAATGTTAATGGACTCAATTCACCAATCAAAAGAAACAGAATGGCAGAATGGATTAAGAGCCAAAATCCAACAATATGCTGTACACAAGAAACCAACTTAGTTCAAAAGAAATTCAAAGCCTAAGAAATAAAGGATGGAAAACAGTTCTCCATGTGATAGGAGCCCAGAAAAAAGCAGGGATATCTATCTTATTTGCAGACAGAATAGATTTCAAACCACAATTAATTAAGAGAGACAAAGGCTACTACATCTTTGTAAAGGGAAAAATCCAAGAGGAAGAAATGACAATCATAAATATATGCACCAAATACTAATGCCCCCAACTATACCAAACATATTAATGGATATGAAAAACAAAATAAGCACTAATGCAATTGTAGTGGGGGACCTCAATATTCCACTGATACAAATAAATCTTCTAGACAAAAAGTCAATAATGAAATAACAGAACTGAACAGATCTTAGAACAAATTGACTTAGGAGATATCTATAGAGTGTTCCACCCCACAAAATCAGAAAATACATTCTTTTCAGCTGCACACTGGTCATTCTCCAAAATAGACCGCATGCTACCTCATGGAATATGCTTAAGTAAATTCAAAGGAATTGAAGTTATCCCCTGTATATTATCAGACCATAGTGCAATTAAACTGAAGATCAATAGCCTAAGAAACTGCAGCAACTTCACAAACACTTGGAAATTAAATAACAACCTATTTAACAATTATTTGATAACAGAGGAAATTAAAGAATAAATTAGCCAGTTTCTATAATTAGATGATAATAACAATGTAAAACATAGGAATCTATGGGACACATGAAAGTAGTTCTACAAGGGAAACTCATAGCACTAAATGCCCATATTCAGAAAACAGAGTGAGCACAAATAAACAACCTAATGCTTAACCTTAAGATACTAGTAAAAGAAGAGCAACATAAACCAAAAGCTCATACAAGAAAGGAAAATATAAAGATCAGGGCAGAAATAAATGCAGTGGAGACTAAGAGATGATACAAAAAAATCAATGAGTTGAAGAGTTGGTTTTTTGAAAGAATAAATGAAATTGATAAACCCTAAGCCAACCTTATCAAAAAAGGAAATAAAAGGCTCAAATTCATGAAATTAGGAATGAAAGAGGTAAAATCACTACAGATCCACCAGAAATCCAGAGGATCATCAATACTCACTTTGAAAAACTATACTCCAGTGAAATGAAAATACAGAAAAATGGACAGATTCCTAGATACATAAGAACTTCCAAAGTTGAATGAAGAAGATATAAAAAGTCTAAACACCCCAATTACAGTCAATGAAATTGAAAATATAATTAAAATATTACCAACAAAGAAAAGCCCAGGCCCTAATGGCTTCACTGCTGAATTCTACAGGATATTTGGAGAAAAACTATAGCCACTACTCTTTAAACTCCAGTGAAATTGAAAGGGAAGCAATATTTCCAAATTCATTCCTGGAAGCAAGTATTACTTTGATTCCAAAACCAGAGAAAGACTCCCCCCACAAAAAAAAAGAGAACTACAGGCCAATCACCCTAATGAACATAGATGCAAAAATCCTCAATAAGACACTCTTAAACAGAATACAGAAGATCATCAAGAAGATAATACATTCTGACCAAGTCGGATTTATCCCAAGGATGCAAGGATGGTTAAATATATGTAAATCAATAAATGTATTACACTGTATTAACAGAATTAAGGACAAAAACATGATCATCTCAATAAATGCAAAAAAAAAAACAGTCAACAAATTTCAGCCCACATTCATGACAAAAACCCTACAGAAAATTGGAATAGATGCTCTTTATCTCAATTTGATAAAGGCTCTCTATGAAAAATCAACAACCAATACCATTTTAAATGGTCAAAAAATAAAAACCTTCAAACTAAAATCAGGAACAAGACAAGGGTGTCCACTGGCACCACTCCTGTTGAATAAGGCTAGAAATATTAGCCACAGCAATGAGACAAGAGAAATAAATAAAAGGAATACAGATAGGAAAGGAAAAGGTAAAAAGGTCACTATTTTCTGATGATATGATATTCTACATAGAAGATCCAAAAAAACTTTCCAAACACTGTTAGCCTTAATTGCAGTAGAGCAGCTGAATACAGAGTCAACACTAAAAAATCAATAGCCTTCTTTTACACAAATAACAGACTCACTGAGAGAGAAATTTGGGAAACAATTCCTTTCAACATAACATCCAAAAAATGAAATATCTAGGAATCAATCTAATGAAGGAGAAAAAAGACATCAAAGCTGAAAATTAAAGCACTTTGAAAAAAGAGATAGAAGAGGGTTTATGATAAAAAGACATCCCTTTCTCCTGTGCAGGAAGAACCAACATAGTGAAAAATCACCATACTTCCAAAATTTGTATACAGATTTAATGCAGTCCCACTTGAAATCCCAACAATATATTTGACAAAACTTGAGAAAACAATCTAAAAATTCATTTGGAACTAGAAAAGACCTAGAATAGCAAAAACTTTTCTAGACAACAGAGACATGGCAGGGGGTATCACAATTCCCAACTTGAAACTGTACTATGAAGCCACTGTGATAAAGACAGCATGGTACTGGCAAAGAAACAGACCCAAGAATCAATGGAATAGATTAGAAGTTGCAAAAACAACATCATACATACTTAACTACCTTATCCTTGACAAAGGAGCCAACCAGCCTCACTAGAGAAAAGATAGCCTCTTGAATAAATTGTGTTGGAAAATTCAATTTGCCAAAGATTAAAATTAGATCCCTATCTTACAACATGCACCAAACTAAAATCCAAGTGGATTGAAAATCTAAGTAAAATAGAAACACCAAATTTACTGGAAAATAAATTAGGTAGAACTCTCAAAGACATTGGTACAAGAGAAAACTTTATTAACAAATCTTCAGAAGCATGACAACTTGCACAAATAATTAACAACTGGGATCTCATTGTATTAAAAAGTTTTTCAGTTCAAGAGAAATCACCAATAAAGCTAAGAGACAACCTATAATGTGGGCAAAAATTTTTACCAGCTACTCCTCAGACGAAGGACTACTATCTAGAATACACAAAGAACTAAAAAAAAAAAAATCAAATCACATCCCCCAAACACAAATACCTGATTCAAAATTGGGCATCTGAAATGAACAGGCATTTCCCAGACAAACAACTAAAAGCAGCAAATAAATAGAGGAAAAAATGTTCAACATCACTGGTCATTCAAGAGATGTAGATGCAAACAACACTTGAGATTCCACTTTACCCTAGAAAGAATAGCTGCTATCAAGAAATCAACAATTAGAAATGCCAGTGAAGCTGTGGGGAGAAGGGAACACTTCTCCATTGTCGGTGGGAGTGCGGACTGATACAACCACTGTGGGAATCAATATGGAGATACCTTAAAGAACTAGGATTAGAGGTTCCATTTAACCCAGCTATCCCTCTGCTGGGTATGTTTCCAAAATAATTAAAAGAATCATACCCCAGTGATATATGTACAACAATTTTTACAGCGGGACTGTTTGTAATAGCTAAAGCTGAAAATAGCCCAATTGCCCAACACCTGGAGACTGGATAAAGAAGATGTGGTTTTTCTATCTTTACTATTCAGCCATAAGGAATGAGAAACTAGAAACATTTATAGCTAAATGAATGCATATTGAGGCTATACTCTTGAGTGAAATAAATTGGACACACATGAGTAAATACCAAATAGTTTCTCTGGTGTGAAAAACTAAAAGTGTAAATAAGGTTCAAATGGTAATATTGGGAGTGTGAAACAGGAAGAAAATGGCTAAATGGGAAGTGGGAAGAGGAGGGGAAAGGAAATAAGGGAAAACTAAACATGAAAAATGAAAAAAAGGAAACACTGTCTTTTAAATAGGGAAAGGTTAAGGGGGTGAATGGAGGGCAGGGTTATTGGGAAAAATAAGAACCAAGATATCATTTAGGTACAAGATCTCAATGATAAATGTAACTGTATTTTTTGTTTTAAATGTATCAATAAATTTAAAGGAAACAAAAATAACATCACCCAAGGGCCAAGGATTTGATGCAATACTTTCGATGCCTATTTGGCAAACACACACACACACACAAAAAAAAGACAGAATGAAATAAACATCATCCATAGTTCTGAGAAATTCTGGTATTCAAATAATAACTTATAGTAATGCTTTAGACATCCAGAGGAATATGCATGGCAGAGAAATTCCTGGTAATGTCCACAATCATACATACCTTGGATGCAGTGTGTCTATCTCCCAGATCTTCATGTGTTGGTCCCCAGTGTGACCCCATGGTCCCAGCCTTTTGGTGTTTGGCTTTGAGAAATGATCTGCCCATCCACACACCCTCTGCTCTTCACTAAGGAGCACTGACCAGTGACTGTGAAAGATTGTTTATGCTTCCAGCTTCTAAAATTATGAGTAAATAAACTCTTTTGTCTCAGGTATTTCACTGTAGAATTGAAAAACTGACTAACAAACTCTTTAATAAAGATAAATAATTTGTCAGATATTTAAAATTATTTATTTTCTTGGCAAAGTCATAATTTTATTCCCTTACCCTACTGTACCCTCATATATTTCATTCTTTTAAGTATGGTATTACCCTATAATTTGCTTTCTATAAAAATATGAATAAAATGTTATTTCTTATTTCCGTAAGAAATAACACTTAGGATCTAAAGTTAAAAAATATTGACATAATATGTTGTTAATTAGATTTCATTGTTAAATATTGGTAAATGTATATTGAGTTATTGGTAAATGTATATTGAGTTACATTTTACATATATTGTTAGTAAAAATCAAGGAAATATTTTTATTGAGGGTTTTAAGGAAAATAATTTTAACACATATATTGAGATAGAGTTTTTTCAATTATTTAATGGATATTTGAATGAAGATTGCTTTTGGCTAGAAGGATCAAGAGTTCAATTCAGTTCTATTATATTTTTCATGTATTCCTTTTATCTGTTTCTATCATGGTAAGCTTTGATAAAATTCACTTATAGTTAAGAAAATAGAAAAAGTTTTCCCACAGCAGTGTCATACACACCCTTATACTCCCTCCATATCATTTGCTAAAAACTTAAGAGTAAACTGTCATCTAAAAGGGCTTCTAGAGATTTCTTCATAGTCTGGTACAATCATGAATTCTTAAACAATAATTAAATCTAGTAATCTAAGAAGAAAGTATAAGGTACAAGAAGTGAAAACAGAGTACATTTAATTTAGAATAATGGGAAAATATAAAGCAAATACTAAATCACATATTTGAATACATGTGCATTAATAGCAATAATTAATTGTAAATGCAACAATTTTTGTTTCTAGAATTCAAAGATATTCATGGAAAATAAAGAAAGCTATATTTGTTTTTATAATTCATAGACATCAAAAGTTGAAATGTAAAGAGTAAATACTATATTACAATTAAACACAGGTCAAAAAGTTTCAAGTCTAGATACACTAATAATAAGGCAACTAATAAAAAGGAAATCATTAACAAGGAAAATATTTTCAATGCCAAAAAGATTTGTTTACCTTAAGAAAGAATATCTGTGAATACATAACTAATAAGGCACCAAAACTATGTACAAATTTTTGTTTATACCTAATACAGTACCCTCAAAAATGCATTTAAAACGGAGGGGAGAAAAAAATTTTAGTCTATATGAGCTACAATTTTACTGAGAATTTTTTAGCAAACTTCTATAAATATATATTCCATGGAGAATTACCACACATCTGTCAAAGCCTCTTTTTCAAAATACCCAAGGAAGGATCACAATACAGATTCTGATGGGAGACCATTATCATCTGGTATCAGAATTTAAAGGCCTAAGAAGAAAGGATGATGTTCAACACATTCTTTTTCATCAGATAAATTTTTAAATTCTAAAGTAAAGATCAATAAATGAAATTCAGTTTGTAACACCAAGACAATGTATCAGTATCAAGTTGAGATTAGCTTGATTATGAACAATTAATTTAATACATTATCTTAGCATAAAAGGGGGAAAATAAAAACATATGACTACCCTATTAGATTTAGAAAAAGTTGATAAAATGAAACATTGTCTATGAGTTATTGGTGTGGAAATTAGAAATATAAAATGACTTTTTAATTATAGAAAATGTGCCTGAAGAAAAAAACTTCTACTACAAACATAGTGATTGTGAAATAGCAAGAAAATTACTGTAAGACTAGGAAGAAGAAAAATAATCCTATCATTTTTCTACTATGGCATCTAAGTCATTGTTTAAAAACATATAACTTCTATGAATCACAAAAAAGAAACTTAATATTCATTAACAAGATGTTTATTTTCATATATATATTTTATGTACATTTTATATATGTTTGACATTTATATTTATATATTTATATAGGCTTTACATTTATATTTATCATTTTAATATAAATTCTATTTTATAATTTATATTTACATATAATGATATTCAATATTTATATTTATTTCATACATACATATATATTATATATACATATATATACACATATATATATATTAGAGAGGGAGAGAGGGGAAAGAGAGAGAAAATAGTCATAACTTTCAGTAGGCAAAGATTCCCTAACTGGACATAAATATTCTACAATAAAAGGAAAAAGGAAAAACTGAGAGAAAAGTATAAAAAAAGCTTAGAGATATGTTAGATGTGTTATGGCTTGTGTCTAGATGTTCCTCCAAAGCCTCATGCAGTCTTGGTGGGGCTTCTTAGAAGTGGCTGGAGTGTGTAAGGCTGGTATTAAGTGTGTGATGCTTGGATCAAGGGTGTGTGATTACTAAACTAGTTCACTGATTGTTTTGGCATAGTTCTAGGTAGAATTAAGGGTGCCCAGCCTTGGTGTGACTGCTACTTACCCTAAGGATGGGTAGTGTGGATAAAATATAAGGGACAGAAAGAGGGCTACTGAGGTTGTTTGTCACTTGCTGCTTGCTGCTTCTGCTGCCATGAACTGTTTCTCCTCTGTGATGTCGCTCGGCCATGCCATCCTGCCTTGGACTCAGCCAACTGTGAAATGAAACCTCTGTAAACTGTGAGCCAAACAAACCTTTCCTCCTTTAACTTTGTGTGTCATATATTCTGTGTCAACAATGAGACAAAGTAACTAAGGCAAGATATAATCCTACAATTATATCTACTTAATAAATTTATAGACAGAAAAAAATGAATAGCTTAGACTTCTATTTTCCTTGACAACAGGTAAAGAACTTTGAAATCTCTTCTCCTATTTCAAGAAGAATAGCTAGATGACATGAAAATCAAACTTCCATGAATACATCAATAACTGCACCAAAAGAAGCCTATGTATATTCTGAAAGATGCAGTCTGCTTTGCTTATCTGGGGAAGCAATTGTTAGTGTCATAAACTAGGAGAACATGGAATAATTTTGACAAAATATTACAGGCAGAGTGTGAATGATCATGAGTGTCAGGAATATGTGGGACCAGGGTCTTCAGTAAACTCAACACTTTTGAAGATTTTATCTCTAGGAACCCAATCAGGTTTTACTAGGAAGGCCCTAAGCATAATTCTGATGGCCCTTTAAAGGAAGGAGAATCATCCTTATGAAATTTCCTAGAGCTTTCCAGATATCAGAGGTCTACCCACCAGAGAAAGTCTATGTCAGAGCTCATTTCCTGCTGGAAGGAATAAAAATTTTTCCCCTGTGGCCTCCTTTAACATTTCTGTCTCACCAGGAGGCGAAGCACATTTAGTCTCTGGAGATCAGGTCATCAAGGAAATCAATTGGGATCACTCTAGACAGTGAAAGAGATTACAAGGAAAACTTCACACACTTGAAAGGTAACAGCCTTGAGGGACAGACCTAAAAGAAGTCTCAGATTTAATCAGAAAATTATACAGCAGCCCAGTCCTCCAGTACTTTACTACCGGATCAACATTCTCCAGTATAAGAATGGTGGTTTGTACCTGGAACAGCTGCAAGAAACCTCTGAAGAGGAGTCTTAGGGATGCTCACAGCAGGAGGAGGAACAGCAGTACAGGAGCCACGCTGGCTTTGGCATGGACAGCATGTATTCTAGGCAGAGAGCCCAACTCTAGACCAAGGAACAGAAATCCTTACCCTAAAGTTCTATTTGCTTCCCTTGTTCTTATTAGATACAAGATGTCCATCTTTTAGACAGAAATTAGCAGATATGTAAAACACTCTGATGAGACAAAGCAATCATCTGATCCAGTATTAAATATAGTACAAATGTTGAAATTATGAGGATATGAAAATAACTATGATTAATAGTTTAAGTGATGTCACAGGCAATTAGATATCATATGAAAATACATAGGTAATGATAGCAAAGAGAATGGATGGCTAGAAAAAAATCAAAGGGGAAATTTTTTAAAGAAAACACTGTAACACAATGAAGATTGCTTTTGATTGGCTTATTATTTAACCCACACAACTTCTTCAGACAGAAGAAATGGTAGGAACTTGGACCTACTATAGAAAGGAAAGGCAGATGCAAAAAAAATATTATTTTCTTATTCTTAATTTATTTGAAAGATAACTATTTAAAGTCATAGTAATAATAATGCCTGGCACGACTGTATCACCGTTAAGCAAAATGAATGACAGCATAGTCACAAGGATAGGAAAGGAGAATTTGGAATGCTCTTCATCTAAAGTGATGTGTTGGTATTTGAGAGTGAATTTAGCTCAAAAATATTTATTGAAAACTGTAATGTTGTAGAAAGAAGTATAACTAAAAAGGAAAATGATGGAATTATAAAATGTTCAATTAAAACTGCAGAAAGCAGAATAACAGGAGCAAATGGAAAAAATAAAGGAATAGTGAAACAAATAGAACAGTTAGAAAAATAAGATATCAGTTCAATTATACTACCAGTCAAATAAAAGTGAAATTATGAGTGGATAAGAATAAGCTAATTACATGTTGTCTACATGAAAACAACTTCTGATATGAAGCCTCAAGTAAAAAAGAAAGTGAAGAAATTGGGAAGATTATACTATGCTAGACGTTAAGAAGAATAAAATAGATAGACATGAGAATTTCAGAGAGCAGTCTTCAGAAAAAAGGAAAATTATCAGGGATGAAGAGAAGCACTGAATAATGACAAGGGAATAAAATCCCTAGAAAGACATCAGCATCCTAAATATGCAGGCATCTAGCAGTATTGCAACACATTACACAAGGTAAAAACTGGTGGAAGAAAACAAATAACTGACAGAAAAATAGACAAATATAAAATAAAAACTGGAGATTTCAACAGTTCTTTGTCAGCAATTGATGAATCAAGCAGGCAAATAAACAGGAAAAACAGAGAAGACCGAACAAAACTGAGTTGACCTGACTTAATTGTATTCAAAACATCCCACAAAGTAGCATAGTATGTTTCTTAACTTCCTTGGCAGATTCACGGAAGCAGACCACATTCTGAGCTGTAAAACAAATCTTAATGTGAAAAAGAATAGGCAAAGACTATTCTTAGTGTAGAATAGAATTAAACTAGAGATGAATAGCAGAAAAATGGAACACATGTAAATATTTGAATTAATGAACCCTCTAAATTACTGATTAGTGATAACTAATTACTGGTGAGGTTGTAGACTTGTGTAGTCACCCTACAATAGCAGTATGACAATCTCTCATAAAGCTAATCAGACACTATATGGCCTATAACCATACTTCAAGGCATTTACACAGAGAAAGTGAAAACTGAAGCTCACTACTTGTACAACCCACCAATAATAAAGAACTATTGAATCACACAATGTCCTTTAAGCATGTTACATACATTTTGTGAATACAAAGAAGCCAAGAAACAATAGCATATATTTCATGACTGCATTCATAAGGTACTTGGCAGATGGGCAGAACCTTAAAGAAGAAAAACAGATGAGAAGCTGGTATGGATTGTAGGAAGTGAATGAACTGTCAAATGCAAAGGAGCCAAAAACTGAAATTTTAGGAAGAAGGGACTGGTTTGCGTGTGGATACCTAACTTGTATGGGCTTGTCAACACTTGAAGAAACATGCTCAAAAAAAATGAATTTAACTGTGTTGAAGCAAAAACATATTACCTAGCACATTGTGTGATCCCAAGATTAAACATGTCAAATGGCTCTAACTGAATTACACACGTGTGACATAACTCTTTGAAAAGATGGAGAAAATATAAATTGAATTAAGCAGCTTTGGAAAATAATGCAAACAAAAAAAATGTAAAAAGACTGGGGCATGTCATCAAATACACACAGAGGTCACCCTAACATATCTCTCAAAGACCAAAACTGGAAAAATTCATAGAATAAAATGTTATAGGTGATAGTATTATAATATAACAAAATTAAAAATCAATGAATTTACATGGATATAAATTTATGAAGGAAAAATAAGTAAAGGAGACAAATGTTTCTTATAGAAGAATTCTTATTAAAAATGTGGAAAAAAATGAAAAAGTAAAGGAAAATCTAAATTAGTACATCACAGTAACCAAGACAGGAAAAATTAAAATCAGCTGAAGAAACTTTAAAGGAAATAAGACACTTGCATTATGTCAAAGTCTCTCTTCTACATTTACTAATGATTGTGGTCATTTTTATATATAACTCCAGTCCTTTGATGCTGCTCCCACCAGGAGGTAGAAGTTAATGTCTATGTGAGCAAGGCCTGGACTTAGTGATCCACTTCTAAAAGATAGAGTGTGGAAAGAGAAAATTAGTAACTTCACAGGGGAGGAAGGAGGCAGATACTTTCTTACCCAAGTGATCAAAGTTAATAATCCCAATGATAAATCATACTGGTATCCCATGCCTCTTGATACATAGTGAGGAGAAGAGCAAATCAAACAGCTTCCTTTAACATAATACTGAGAAGCAGAGTGTATAGTAATCATTGCCTCCTTTTTGAGTTAGTGGGAAAGACTGGCATATCCCAATTATGTAATATGCTGCTTTTTCTGAATGGGATAAAACCATTCAGAATCAACAAATCATGTTTTGTTATATTTGCTATTCAATGTTAAAGATGACTTTTTCATATAGGCAGAAACATACAAAAATCACAGCTTTATAGTTCACATATTTAATTGATTATGGAACATAGCCTTTTTGCAAGTATCCCCAAAGTTTCCTTTGGCTCCTGCAAGTCATGTGTGTAAGAAATTTTCTAACCTTCATTGACAAAAACTAACTTTGCCTATGTTGAGCTGCAAAAACTGTGACCAAAGAGTTTATATTCATTTTTATCTGATGCCTATTGAATAATGTTGTGTTTTCAGGCGTAATTTAGGTTGTGAAGCAAGGACCTGTGAAGAGGTCTGCATGACACATCTGAAAAGCTAGCTTTTGTTTAGTATATTGGGTAATTATTTAATTAGTATCCATAGATACAAAACACATAATGGAAGAGCATATGTAGTTTTCATAGCAAATAAAAAAATCTACATGTAAATTGAATAAGAGATCTATAAAATCTTTATGAGAGAACTATGACATGACTTGGAAGAGAAAAAATAAAAGAAAAACAACCTGAAAGAAGAGAAAGACATATGACATTATGGTACAAAAGACTTGAGGTCATTATTCTATCATTTGACTAAGATAAAATATATAGTAAATGTAATTTTGACAAAAATGCCATATACATTTGTAGCTAGACAAGGGGATGAAACTGTTTTTTTTCAAAAAAGAAAGGTAGCCCTTTCATATATTAAAATATAACTTAAGCTTCCTAGAAAATCCATAAATGTACACACTTAGTGTGTGTTAAATCCTTTATGAAAGGTCAACCTTTCAAAGATATTACTGAAATAACTGGATATTTACATGGAAAATAAATGGGATGACATCAAATCATTTCTACCCACCATACTAGGATAAATTCCAAATGGCCCATAGAGATTGTTTACAAGGTTGGTCAGTGCAAAAAAAAAAAAAAAAAAAA
>NW_022900921.1:46484130-46507103 GCF_012274545.1 Fukomys damarensis
AAAAAAAAACAGCAAAAAAAAAAAACCATAGAAAAATAGCAACAGACTGGAAAACAACTACCACATCTGTCTATTGAATTCGATCAGTTGAATTAACTATGATGCAGTCAAACAGTAGATCCTAGAAAGCTGTAAAACAAAACAGAGATTACTGCTAAGTACTATTATTAAGCAATCTCCAAGCTATAGTATTTAATGTAAATAATAGTGAAGTATGTATACTATGATATCATTTATATAAGAAAAGACATGGTAGGTAGATAGGTAGGTAGGTATAGTAAAAGGATAAATACACAGGTGATAAAGATATTTTCAAAAAACAAAAGTCAATATCATAAACACAAAGATAACTTACAAAGTAATTACCTATAAAGTGAAGGAGTCTTCTTTGGAGGCTACTTTGACATATTTTCTAGAAATTTGAATTGGAAATCATGCAAATACATAAAAATAAAATAAAATTCAGTTATATAAAGAAATCTACGAAAACAAAGGAAAACCAAATCAGTTTCTATAAACATTGAATTTGAGTCAACAACATTAAAAGTAATTATGCTAAGGAATTGTAAAGGAAACAAGGAGGGATCAAAATACACAGTGAATGTTTAAGCTGTAAAAGACATGTTGCCTAGAATTCCCCTCCAACTACTCCCCCTTGCTTTGAACCCCTTCCCATTGCTCTTGCCACGTTCTAGAGTAATTCTGGAAATCTTCCCTGAGAGTCTTTTATGTTTGCCTCGATGTCCTTAATCAATTTAAAACACGTGCAGTAATTCTTGTCAACTGAAAACTTTATGGTGTGTCATCATCCACCTTAGTCACCAAACATCACACCATTAGACTTCTGGCTCTTCCTCAAAGTCAAAATAACCATGAGAGGGAAATGTTTCCAATTCTCTCAAGGCATCAAGGCAGCCAGGACACCACAACTAAAGATACTCACACAAGAGGGCTTTGAGAATTGTTGCAGAAGGTGGTAAGAACAATGGGATCAGTGTCTTTGAAACAAAGGGAAGCATTCTGAGGGGGTTTGTGGCAATGTGTGTTTTAATATAATGATTTGCAGTATTTGAACAGTCACTGTATTTTGGTCATAACCCATAGTGATCAACTCTGTACCTCTACTGTAATATGCACTAAACACAATAAAAGCAACAAAAATACCTGGAAAGGTAAACTTAGACTGTTTCTTGCAACCATATTATGAGTGATTGTGGTAGTCCACTTTTCATGACTACAACAACACATCTGAGGCTAAATTTATAAGAAAAGAGATCTATTGAGCTCCCATTTTTAGAGGCATAGAACTAGTTCCGGTGAGGGTTTCCAGTGGATGGTAGAAACGGACCTGGGAAAATAGATCACATCTCAAAAGAGGATACAGAGAAATTAAGCAGGACCAGTTCCTGGCTTCTCTCTCTCTCTCTCTCTCACTCTCTCTCTCTCTCTCTCTCTCGCTGTTACAAGAGGCATACCTCTATTTTTAAAGTACACATAAATGACCCAAGGACTTTCCACTAGGCCTCACCTATAAAGGTTCCACCATCTCTCAATACAGCTGCCATGGGAACCAATCTCCTACCATGAATATTGGGGGACAAACCACTACCAATATGCACCATAGTGTCATTGTGGTCATTCTAAGAGTGATGTGTTTAGTAAGAGATAAAGCAATAAATTAATAAAGGACACTGTGGCTACTCTTCTAAACATCAATGCAAATGGGGATTTCTGGGAGGAGGGGCAGACAGCAAGGTAATGTTGTACATAGAGGACGTTCAGTAAAAAATGAGTCTATGATTCTGAATTTTATTTGGAATTATGAACATAAAATTATGGTATATTTACCTCGATACTATCTCTATCCATTACACATGCCTAGAAGCATTGACCAATCCAATTTACAATGAGGACCACCATTCAACTTGGGGTCTTATAATACTACTGCATCTTCAGAGCTCTTGGAAAAAATGGAAAATGAATGCAATAAAAGTGAACATCCTGGGGTGGGGATTTAGCTCAGTGGCGCTGCCACCTGTCTCGTGAGTGTAAGGTACTGAGTTGGATATCCGGAAGAAAAGAATTTTTCAACATAGTACACAATTGAATGGTAGGGAAACTAACAGCAACCAGACAGTCATATAAGAAAGTCATGTCAACAGTAGGAAGAAAGCCCCACCCATTCATAGTGAGAAATCTCACCATAAATAAGTGTAACTAAAATGGATTGAAACACATTGAACTGAAGTCATTGAATTCATAAAGACCCTAAGGAAACAATGATAACTATTAAAAATTTGGTTAGTAGGGAGTAAACTTATTATTTTGAAATTTGGCAAATAAAGGAAAGAATCAAACATTTTTATATCCCAGTATATACAATGTTACTACTGATAAACAAGGAAAAATTATAGGAATTTTTATTGAGTTATTATAAGCAATAAACAAGAGAATAAGAAATTACAGCATTAGAATTAACATATTAGATTTCAGTGTACAATGGATCTTCACACTGCTCACTGATGATTGCTAGCTTCACTAAAATGACAAAATCAAATACAGCCTGTCTCCTGGTGGAGAAACCATACTCCCTTGAGACTACATTAAAACCTCCAAGACAGGGATGAAGCAGAGAAACAATCTTATAAGACTTCTAGATGCAAACATCAATTTGTAGGAAACATACTGTCTTAATTAGTTCTTCACTGCTGGGACAAAACAAAGGCCACAGACAAGATAAAGGAGGAAAGGTTTATTTTGACTCTCAGTTTGTAGAGGTTTCAGTCCATTGTCACCTGGCCCCAAAGCAGGATGGCATGGCAGAAGGGCATCACAGAGGAGAAACAGTCTGTGGCAGAGCAGTCAGGAGGCAACAAGCAGCAACTCTTTCTTTTCCTGTAGCAAATTCAGACTACAAGTGTATTGACTGGTACTACCCACTCCCAGGGTGGAGCTTCCACTATCCACAACTAGAACTATGCTAAACACATTCAGTCAACATACACCTTTATTTCATATTTACACACCCTAGATGCAGCCACCTCTGAAAAGCTCCACTTATGAGCCCATTCACTTTGGGGGGCATCTAGGTACAAGGTACAACGTGTAGCAATAGGGTCAATGGCACCATGAAAAAAATAAGACAAATCCACTCTGTGGAATCCACTGTAGATAAACATTTGTCATCCTCCCCTTTGGTTGTTAGTATCTTTCAAAAATTAAATTCTAAAAGAAAAGAAAAAGGTAAAAATGAAAGTTTAGATTAAAGCACTTGAGCCCCATCAAATGTTCACAGTAATGAAATTATTGTGAAATGTAATGTGAACATCAGTCTGTTAAAGACATTTATGATTTATAAATGAAATAATTACCACTAACAACTAAATAAATAAGCTACCAGTGAATGTTTGGTGATTTGTCCAGTAATAGTGTCATGCTTTAAATTGGCTTTTTCTTTAAAAATTCACTCTGAAATACTTTTGATGAACCAAAACTCTATCTGAGATTGGCCTTAAGTTCATGGGAAAAGGACAAAGTATGAGAGATTTGATGAATATCAAAAAAAGAATAAGGAAATGAGAGATGAGAGAGAGAGAGAGACAGAGGAGAGGGCAAGGAAGCAGAACGGGGTGGGGTTATGCATACCTACTCATCCTCTGTGGGCAGCACTGAATTTAATGTTTTTTAAATTTATTGCGAGAGCATGTGTACACAAAATTCTGGATATTGTCTGACTTCTCAGAAAGCATGACTTAAATAAATAAGGCATATTCTTCTCCTAACGTATGGAAATCTCATTGAAATGCAGCAGCCTTGGGGTGGTGGGTGAGTGAGTGAGCCATTCCTTATCCTCACTCAAGGGCATTTCCTAATCATTTTGTGGAACTCCAGCAAAACATTGTCTTCCTGCATTGTCCTCTGACCACGCAGGCCTTGTGCTTGCTGCTTTTGGAGAAATTATCACGAGGCTCTAAATTAACCTTCTGACATTTCTTGTCCCAGTTCTACCTTTGTGAGAGCAAGGCATTTGTCCCACTCTTCAGCAGTAACAGGGAAGTGAGTACCAGCTGTGTCCAGACTTTGGCAGCATTTCCCACACTATGAATGTGGACATGTTATGTATGCTTTCAGAGCCCTAGTTTCCTGACATATAAATTAAGTGCAACTGTGCCCACTTTCAATACGGTTATGGTCTTTAGAGGTGATGTATAGGACATGTGCAGTACAGAATGTAGCACACAGTTGGCATTTAATTAACCAGAGTCACAGTCATGCAGGGACTGCCAGTGATGCAGTAGCTCACACCATTGCTTACCAGGTACATGCACAAAGAAAATGTCTGGAAAAGATGAATGGACCCTTGGAACAAGTGAAGTTTGGTATGATTTCTGGCATAAAAATTACTTTCAGTTTCTGGTTGGAGACTATTCATACCAAAGAATGAACCTAAGAGGCCATTTTGCCCCCAACACCCAAAAGCAAATATTATTGATCTTCCTTTATTTATTGCAAATCTCTCTTGTCTACTGAGATATATTTCTACTAAGATACAAGTTATCAGTAAACAACTTGTTTGGCAAATGCCAGCCATATCTCAGGCTACATATCTAAAGCATACCAAGCCTTAATTTCACACTTCATGCAATCTAAACCCCTCCCAATTTCAAATTAAAACATACTTAAATTTTAGGTAGTCAGAACAAAGCTGTCTATTCAATAAGGAGGGATGATATTAGTGCAGCAGAAAGGTCACTGAACTGGAGACCAAGGGAGTGTTGTGGAGTGGGATACCCTGGTTTTGATAACAGGATATTGATATGTATTTGTTCTTTCAGCACCAATGTGATTAATTTCAAAATAGAATATATACAGAAACTATCAATACTAGGAGATTTTCCCCCCTAAAATAGAATTCCTTGTCTGCCTTACATTTCATTATTTTTCTTGTAGATCAAATCTCATAGACCAGGCACAACCCCTATCATCCCTCTCCTAGGCACACTCATCAGAGACGTGGTATAAAGATGGAGTAGCCAGTTATTTTAAAAAACATAATAGTCATTGAACATTCCTGTGACTATGGTTTTATTCAGAGATTTAACCTAATATGAAATATCAATTTCCATGGACTGAAGTGAACCTAGCAATGTCCAGGAGCCCAGCTTGCAATGGAGTTGGTACTTTAAAATGAAAATATATTGCATTACTAGCATCTTTCTGCTCACTCCTCCCACAAATTATTCATTTAGACAGCTCGTGAATTGGATTTGCAACTACTGTTATGCTTTACACAGTACAAAAGAGGAACTGCCTGGTGGACTTTATCTGTTAATTGCATAATACATGATGTCAGATCTCACATAATGCTCTATTGGATGGGTTTCTAGTACTAAGCTTTTGCAAATATTAACTATGTGCTTTTTCTCGTCATTTACAAAACTGAGATTTCTTGCACATTCTTGCATACATAGTTTGTGGTTTCCAATGGATAATATTTTGGATGTGATTTAGGATAATATTTTAGGTGACTTTTGTTCATGAGGCTCAAAATTAATTTTGGATCACCTCCCAGGAACAAATGGGATCCATTCAAGTACTGTAAATGATTTTAAATGGCTGAGGAAGAGAGTAAAAATTTATCTCTAATTTTTAGTTAATGTGATGTGAACATTGTGGATAATTAGAAAAGTCTCAAAGTGCATTCTCAAATCATATTCCTTTTTTGCTTGTCTTAATTACCTTTGTGCATTCTTCATGTTAAACTAATACCCGAAATGATGACAGCAAAGCTAGTAGTCAGTTGCTGCCAGCCATAAATCAACATTTTTTGGGTACAATGAGTTTTCATTTATCTCTGATATGCAGCGTTTAAGGATTGATGCCTTCTAACTGTACTTTTAAGGACAGATTTTCATGTGAATACAAGCACTGGCATTTAAACAAAGAAAATCATTAATGTGAATCTAAACTTTATATTAACCGTTCAGAGTTTTATTTTCCTAGATTTGCCTGCTTTTTCTTTGCTCTTTTCAAAGTCATTTGGTGCTGTTTCCAAAGCCTTCTTAAAATTTTCCTAGAGATTTCTGTTTCCTTTTGGATGAAGTTTTAAATGATTATTTGGCAGTTAAAAAAAAAAAAAAAAGAAATGTAGTCGAACCTTGACATACCTCTCAGGATCACTGGGATTTGTCTACTTTAGAAACTAAAGAGTTAAGCTAATCATCTCATTTTATTGCTAATTTAGAAAAGCTTCCTCCCCCCAGTACACTCTCACTTTTCTAAATTCACTGCTTATGACCTGAGCCTTTTATACATTGCTCTATTACCAACAGCTAATCCCTCTCACTTTTTGATAATTGGACAAAACTGAACAACTTGCCAACTCAGGAGCCTGGCTAACCACTGAGGGTTCTATTCAGATATTCCCAAAAAACCACATTGGTCTCCAAGTTTGGTTCTTTTGTGGCATATCAATGGGAAACAAGTGAGAGATTTTCTCATTGCTTAGGAATTTCATCAATTCTAACCTGCTCATTGAACATTCTTTCTAAGGAATAACATTTACAGTGTATATAGTTCACAGATCTCCTTGTCTTACATTTCAATGAATAGCCTGCAATTCTTGTTTACCGAAATAATTATTTTAGTGCATATATTTAAACTATAATTATACAATAAGTATTTCTCCCAGAACTTAATTTATTTTGTGAATTCATGCAAATTCAAAGGAGAGATGCCCCAGCATCTGAGGTTCATGCAGATTTATCACAGGATTAAGCCACAGGCACTACTTTCTATCTGCTTAATTAGTTCTTAAAATTATAGAAGCCTATGATTTGATACCACATAGAAATCAATGGAATGCTTTCTTAAGGGGATATTCCATCAAATTTTGAAACCGTGTTACCACAGATATGAAGGTTTAGGAAGTATTTTCTATCTTTAAGCTTAATAAACACATTTAATGGCATCTGCTTGCACGTAGCAAGCCTTTGGGGCATATGCTAAGAAGCTAGAACAAAGACTGTGGTAACTGAATTATTATAGAAAGAAATTAAATGCTTACAACAGGGTAGCATTCAGAGATGCTCACAAAGAGAGGACAATGCAGTTCACTCATTCATGGCTTGAATTTATGCCCTTCCCAATTCAATGGGGCAGTGTTTGCTGCCTTTCATGCCGCCCACAGCCCGGCCTAGACACAGGCCAGCCCAGCAGGCTCACAGGACTTCTCCCCTCTGGTTCTTCCTCCAACCTTCTTTTCCAATTTTTACCCCAATCTGACCATGTTTTCTTACAGCTTTTAACATACCTCACATGTTGAATTCCCTAGAAGTTTGATATTAAATCACAGATGGAAAGCCATGCAATTTATTAAATCTGAGCACTTATGTTTAGAAGGCTTGGGAAAGTGGCCAACACATGGATTGAAATGACACTCAGATTTAGAAAATTGGCCATTTAAGGAAATTAACTGACTCAAGACTCAGAAAGAGAAAAAACAGAAGGAAGGAAGGAAGGAAGGAAAGAAAGAAAGAAAGAAAGAGAGAAAGAAAGAAAAAAAAGGAAGGAAGGAAGGAAGAAGGAAGGAAGGAAGGAAGGAAGGAAGGGAAAGAACAAAAGAAAGTCCTTCACAAATTCAACAAAAAAATCAGCAGTATGAGTTTTGCCTGTTTTAAAGAACTATTTAAATATCTTTCTGAATTAGAATGTTTGTCAAATCACCAAAAATCAACTCATCCTAAGTGAAAGGTATACAATATTCCTTTCAAGATGCTGACACCTTTTATTTGAGAGTTACTTTCATAACTGACCTATCAAAGCCAAAAGTTAATTTATCCCTTTATCCATTCACTTATTCAAGCATCAAAAACTGCCTGCCTCTTGCTCTGTTAAGGCACAGAGAAAGTGAAATCTTCCTTTGGAAAAGAGTAATCTTTAGGAGATGTAGCAAAGCCTTGGCATTTCCCCACTCAAGGCAGATTCCAGTGATGATGAATGGAAGCTCTGGCAGAAAGGGACATCCAAGTGCAGGGTCTGCCAGGAGGAAGACCCAGAGCATCGACCCCAGGTGTCTGTTATCCTTCCCCCAGGGTTCGTCCAGGAAGTTAAGCCCAAATATCTGCAGCATTCATCATGTGTAATTTCTTCTTATTAGTAACGCACCTTGAATGAATGGTGAAAATAGCCTCAAATAATTTTCTGTGTGATAGGGTTCAGACACCCTGCTGAGCAAAACCATGGGTTTCTGTGTGCCACCCATTAAAATGGGGCTTTATACCTTGATTTGGGGGATGAAGAGAGGCAGAGGACTGAGGACGCAGATCAGTGGAAGAACAGGTGCTTAACATGCACAGGTTCTAAGTTCCATCTCCAAAAGGAATGTGGCTATTATGGATCACAAACACATATCAAAAAGAAAAATGATAAAGAAATTCTAAAAGTGGGACAACAGAAAAAAATTATATATGAAAAGTGAAAAAATTGAAGGGAGGCTAATACTGTTTGGAAAGTGTTATTTTGTTTATTAGAACCAACCACAGTATATTGTTTTCCTGTGTGGCCGTGTTGCTTGTTACTTTCTGATTCCTTTGCTTCCCCAAGTTAACCCCATTTTTGCCAAATTCTCCACCTTGCTGGCACTGGGCTGAACCTTGGTGGGCCACCTGCTGCTCACTGGCAGCAGGGTTTTACCCATGGGCGACACCTAGGGCAGCTTTCCAGGTGGGCTGGGCACCTGCTTTTTTGGAGGTCCATCATGTCCACCTTTTTCCTGAGAACTGAGTCTCTTCCTTTTCCTGACCTCTTCAGAGTAAGGGGGATGGCAGACACTGGGTAGATTCCAATGCCATCATGAAGCCTTTGGCCCATTTCACATCCCAGTGTTTCTTCATAGCAGCTCCAAGTGTGGAATTCTCTCTACTCTGGTCCTGCAGACTCAAACACCCAGAAGCACAACCCTGAACCCTGATGTGCAGTATACTTTTGGGTCATTGCACTGTTGAGTTTTCATCGATTCATAAGAATGTGTACATGGTTTAGATCTTTGGAGTACTTTCTGACTTTCAACTTATGTCAAACTGTCCTATCATTTTTCTGTATGCAAATTGGGAAGAGAACAATATTTGTTTCCAGATTAATATTATCTGCATAAGAAGGTATTTTTACTTCCTCTTCCACAGAGCAGAATTTATTACCTATGCATTTTTGTTGCCTGCTAGAGTTGTTCTGATGCTTTGTCTCAGTGTCTTCTTTCTTTCTCATAATCGATCCCACTTACTGACATCTCCTTCCAAAAACCTAAATATTTCAACTCTTGGACAGCTCGAACTGCTCTTGAGACTTCAGGCTGGAATCCTTCTCATGTTTACCTTATTAATATTATTGACAAAAACAAACAGCGCATGTGCTACAACGGAATATGTGTGTCAAAGGGAATGTAGGAAATAACCACTGATTCACAAATTTCACTATTCAATAAACCTCAAATTTGAGGATATTACAGAAATAGAGTCCCTTTTAAAGTCATACCCCTTCTATTTATTCCAGCAAATAAGCACAATGGCCAATGAAAAGATAATAGCTATGAAAGTAAAAAAAAAAAATACAGTTTACTTTCTTCTTGAGCTTTAGATTTTTAGTTCTGAGATATAGAATATGAAATCCTTCAAAGCCTGCATTTTTTTGTGGACTCAACTTGTATAAAATAGCACTGTTACAAGGCCTAGATTAAGGCTCTGTGGGGACTTATCAGGGAAGTCTGAATTTGCTCTCATGTTAGCATTCCCTATATTTATAATTTTCTCTTTTAAAAATTATCTCAGAGTCTTGACATCGGTGAAAAGCTTCAACTTGTAAATCAAATTTCTTTGCCTATCTATATATAATACAACTACTATCATCACCTGGCCACCAGTTGAAATAAACATAAATCTTTACATCACGATAATGAAGAAACTATGTAGAATCCTCATAATCTTCTGATTCGGGTTTGCTCAGTCATCCAGACACCTGTCTCTGCCAGGAGGATTCCAGTGTGGTTATTTTCTGCAGTTCCTAAACTGCCACACACTTACAAAAGAGGAAAAAAAGACAAGAAAGTATCATAATTAGGAAAGGAAGTTATCATAAGCAAATTGGCTAGTTTGCTTCACTAACAATAGTGAGCAAAGGTAAGACATGAGATTTAGTAATTGAAAAACATTTCTAAACAACTTATATATTTTTTGGAAGCCAAAGTGACTGTTTGCAACATTATTAAGTGATGAAGCCTAAGGAAAAATAGGAGAGTTGGTAGCTTCGTTGTGAAGGAAGAAAGAGGTGTGTTCAATATGCAATTGAGGTGGATGTGAGGCAGGTGTGATAAGGGAGTTTTCCCCTGAGCTACCACTTCATGGCCAAACAATCATCAGAAACCTTACTCCACCCTGTGACCAGCCCGGAAGCAGTTTAATGAAAAGGTCACAAAAATAGGAGTGAAAGTGTTAAGAAGTCACATTCTTTAAACTGGGTTGCAGATCTCCTATTAAAAATGGCAGTACTATAAATGTTCTAGTATTGTCAGGAATGTTCTGTTGGATGACACTGCGCTGTGATTTGTACACACAGCAGACCAGAGTTGATGGGTGAATGAAATGATCCATAACCCTCTCTGACACATTTAGAGCAGTTCAGCTGCACGCAGAGAACAGTCCATCATTTGCACCCTTCTGTGAAAGCCGGCTTCACCAAGTGTTTCAATGAAATATGTGCAACTTCCCATTTAAATTAGTACCACATGAACCATGAAGAGCACCACAGGTATCTGTTGTAGCACCGGCCTAATGCAAAAGTGGCCTGTCTTGTAATGCTCTAACAGGAAAGACATACAACCATTCATCTGTAACATATTAAAACCAGAAGAAATAAATTACTCCATAGATGAAGAATTATTGCTAGTGAAGAAAATGTGCAAAGGTAGTCCTAAAAAGCAGCTTTTACTAAAAAATTATCGCAACAGCATTTGAATTCTTAATGCATATTAAACTGAGAACTTGTAACCATAAATCATCATTTTTAAATGGAGGAATTCTGGTTAAAACTTTCAGCAGAGATTTGTTTCCTTTCCTCACTGCAGCTTTAGCCTTGGCATTGCTAGGAGACTGCCTGCATTATGCCAGGGGCAGTGAATCAGAGAGATTATAACAAAGGCAAGCAACCAAGGAGGTAGGCACATGTTAGTTATCTTTGCTTTTGTTTTTTAATATTTGTTTCATAATGTAACATAAAGTGAGGTGGAATATAATGTATCAACAAAACAAGATCTCTCCCTGTTATGAAAGTGCTGTTCAAGAAGCACTCTAACGAATAAACAATCTTTCCTGCTGAAATATGTGTACCTTAAGTGTTTAGTAAGAACCATAAATACCTCCCCAATATACATAGTACTCATTTCAAAGAAACACAATGATTGTGATTCAATTACATGCCTCCTTCCCCATGACAACTGTAAATGCTTACACAAAAAGAATAACAGCAAACTCTCACTGGGTTGTGGCTATAGATTAGATATTTTACTAAATGTTTCACAGATGCTGTCTCATATAGACCCCATATAAACCCTATGTGGCAGATGATTTTGCTATCATTATTTTCCAGAAAAATAAATTAGGCATAAGGAGTCAAGGTAACCAGCCTGAAGACAGCCAGGTAAAACCTAGAGTGAGAAATTGGCTGTGAGTTTGGTGGATTCCAAAACACCTGCAGGAAAACGTTCTTTGATTCTCCAAACACACCATGGGGTATGTTGGAGACTATTATCATTGCATTCTGATTTCAGAGGATAAAGCGGCCTGCCCAAGGTCATCATAAGACCATGATAAGTTAAATGCTAAGAACTAGTAGGAGGCCAGGCAGACACCCAAACCATAATGCAGCACTGCTCATCCCATTCTCTCCCTCAGAGCAAACTTGCTCTATTTCTCTTTAAAATAACAAAAGACATATGGGAAACTATTGTTAAAGGGGGATTGTATATAAAACATAAGTCTCTGAAATTTTTTGCTGTTTTATCTACAAAGCATCTGTTGATCTCATTACAGCAACAACAACAACAAAAAGGGCTAGGTGTGTGTCATGTTAATGGGAATGATCAAGTTCCTTTTCATAGACTTCTGTCCTGAAGAAGAGTGAAGACGTTGCACCATTTACCTGAAACACACATTTCCCAGGAGCTGCAAAATTAAGAGTTCCATGTATTTGAATAGAAGTCCTGAAAGCAATTTTATTTTTTTCTCTTTAACATGTAAAGTTTTTGCTTATGAAATATTTTGAGACATATTGATATTTTCCCACTGCACTAGGCTTTCATATATCAGAACTGATATATGATATTGTAGCTTCTTGAGATTTAGCACACAAAGTTGGATGGTGGGGTATTTGAGAATTCTGGAGTAGCCCTTAACATGGTGTTATAGTTTATATCTAGATGTTCCCCAAAGTTTCATGTGTGCATAGGTAGGGCTTCGGGGAGGTGACTGAATCATAGGTGTATGATGCTTATCACTGTATTAGTCCACTAACGGGCTTATAACTGACTGTAATGGTGGGAGGTCAACCCTGGTTGGAAGAAGTGGGTTACTAATAGTGTAGCCTTTAGGGGTTTATCTTCCTCCTTCTCCCTCAATCTCTGCTTCCTGACTGACATGCCAGGGACTGTTCCCCCTCTGTCACACCCCTCTGCCATGATTTCCTACCTTGGAGAAAGCTGATTATAGATTGAAACCACTACAAACTGTGAGCCAAATAAACCTCTCCTTCTTTAAAGTTTTGGTGTCAGGTATTTTGTCATAACAAAATACATACTACACATTTATGCCAAAAATGTTCCCAATAAGATGCATAGTGTATGCATATGATATAATAAAGTTAAAGGCTTTTTCTTCATTATATCCAAATTGCCAAATTTAAAACTGTGCTGCTAATATTATACCATTGTTTATTTGGGCAAAATTTTTCATCACACGGGGAGCATTCCTGGCTCGCTGTACACTCAACATGTGAAAGAAATATAATTATGAACAGCAATTTATTAAAACTGTCACTAGTAAGGTCAGTGTCACCTAATAAATAAAATTCTGTCCTGAAGAACAGTGAAGAAGTTGCACCATTTACCTGAAGCAGTTCATTCCCAGGAACTGCAAAATTAAGAGTTCCATGTATTTGAATAGAAGTCCTGAAAGCAATTCTATTTTTTATCTAACACTTTTTATTCTGCCCTCTGCAATGTAAATTATACTTGATGCAAAATACAATACCTGTGACACAACACAATACGATAAACTAAGATCAGGCAGCTGATAAAATCCCACTCTAAGTGTATGAATGGAGGAGATCTGCCTATAAATAGGAAGCATCTTAGGAACAAAGGAAAATATTTTATTGCTGTTCATGCTAAGTTATAATTTATCTTTAAGCCACAAAGCAAAGAGAAACACATTATCTAAATATATCAGGAGGAAGACACTGGTTCCCTCCACACTACACAGGAAAACTTAGAAACATTCAGCTGAGGCCTGGATGGAGCTTCATCAAGAAAAATCTTTCCAGGGAGGAGGATGGGGACCAAAGAAATAAGCGATGGGACTTACTCCAGAACCAATGATGGCAGTGTGATTATAGGTAATACACAGTGCTGTAGATGATTCATCCAAACCTGTAATTCCCTGGAGAGACACAAGAGGAGAGGGTCGCATTTTGTCATTATAAAAAGGCCCTTTAAGATATCAATCAAGAGCTGACTCTGGGCCCATATGGGGCTTCAGTGTGGAACTGGCTGCCAAGAAACTAACCATGGGATTCAAGTATTAAGACTTTCAGCTCCATCTCTGATCTCCAGGGAGGAGGAGAAGCAGGAGATTAAGTTAATCTCCTTATTTTTATGTCTACATGACAAAACCTCCATAAAATCCCCCCCAAATGGCTTTGGAGAGCTTGCAGATTGGTGAACACACCATGGCACCAGGAGAGTCCTGTGTCCAAAAGGAGCACAGAAATCCCATGGTGGCCTCCTTCTGTCTTTTGAAAGCACTGCTTTCATTTTGCTGCTCCTGAGTTGAATCTTTTAAACAGGTAATAATTAATAAGCAAATGACCCTTGACTTTATAGACAATTGACCGAGAGTACAAGAGGCTGGAGATTTGTAGTTGGCATGTAAAGAGGGGCATTCTTGTGGGGCTGACTACTTAGTCTAGAAAGTCTACAGTGGCTCCAGGAAGTTAGCATCAGCACAAAAATGACTTATAAGACACACGGATGTTGTCTGAAGAGATGAAGTGGGCAATGTGAAGAAAAAACCAATCACTTGGCATCAGATGTATCTTGAGGACCAATAGCTCCATGGCAGGATCTGGTATTGGTGATGTGAAACTTGGTTAAAATGGTATTAAAAGTATGATATAGAGAGACCAACCATTCTTTTAAACAAATTATTTAATTAACTGGGACAGCATGAGACTTCCTGCCCAAGCGGACTAATTACTTCTTTTCTGTAAGTTTCCTCATTACTCTGTTTACATTACTAGGAGAGCAATTGCCAACTTGATAGGCTATTTCAGAAGTACCCATCTCCTTAGTTTCTATCTAGATTGTGAGTTCTTGGAGCAAAGACCATTTCATTCCCAGAGCTAAAACTTAACTGCATAAAGAGTGGATGTTAAAATGATGTGAATATCAATATAAGCTTGATTGTGAGAACACACACATCTGTATGTGCACACCCACAAAAACATCAAGACGTAAACAAAAATAGTGTTTCCTGTTGAAGGTCGGACCTTCAGGCTTCTATGTAGAGGCAGGGGAAGAAGGGCAATTATTAAATCATAACAAAGTTCATAAAAATAAAACACTCCATCCTGTATTCCAGGAAGCTGCAAGGTGACAGTTGTCCTTTGATCGTTTTAGCTTTTTCTGTTTCTTTTGCCTGGGGTCTAGGCATACCCACAGAATTCCATTTTCCTCCCAGCTCCAATTATCACCAGCCAGTTACTACAAAATAATTGTCAAATGGTCTCTTAACCCTACGTTGGTTATTCATGTGTTTTAGTTCCCTCCTGCTCCCTTCTCAATTACACTGCCCACACCTCATTACCTTCCTCCATCTTCTCCCAGTGAGAGCCACGGAGAGCCACAGGACTCCGTGCTTTCATTCTCTAAGTGTTTCTCTGCTCCTCTCTTTTTCTGATTAAATTTCTTGGCAACTCTATCTGAGGATTTGCACTCCAGCTAGTATGTCTCTGACTTTGCTTTTTCATGGCTTCTCTTCCCCAGTACCTGCTGCTCTTATTTTCCCCCACATGCCCTGCTCGGGGGTCCATCCCTCATATGTGATTTTATTTGTCATGTAATAGGAAACATTCTGGAAAGGCAGAGTTTTAAGCCCATTTCTCTCATGTCTACCACTTTCCTTTCCTTCTCTGGAGCTTTTTCTGCTTGCTTATATGTATTTCCTGCTATTCCCTCGACTACAGCACTCTTTTTTCAACAGGGTGACACAGGATTTCATCCAGGAGTGCCCTTCATTGTTATGAAGAGCTTATCTTTCATTCTGTGCCTTTTGGGCCACTTTCTCTGATACTTCTGCTATCTCCTGCCAGCTGCTTCTGCCATGTGGATATCTTTATCTCAGTTCTCCAAACACTTCTCCACTCTACACATAACCAATTTATGCACACACAGTGGATATGGTACGTTCAAGTGCCATTTTCCACTGGATCTTAAATTGATCTTAAATTGATCTTAAATTGATCAAATCGCTTTGGTCTCTAGGAATTTTTAAAAAGCAAGATGCATGATCCACTGTGTTGTTTTGTTGGTGACAGCTTTCAGAGATGATGCTGAATCTGTGAAAGAAAGCTCTGGAACTTTTGCTTCTTAAGAATCTGAGACTTGAAGGGAAAAATATTGCAAATTATTTTTCAGAAAATTTTCATCACTATGATGATAGGTTAATTTTTCACTATAGCTTTCAATATATATCTATGTGTTTGTGTCTATGTTTTTTAATATTTGTAATGAAATTAATTATTTTACATGTATTTTAAACCCACAGAGGCTTTTATTATCATCATTTGCTTTGGCAGAGGTGCCATCAGTGGATCAGGGAGAGAATTTACTCATCCTTTGCAAACTCTCCTCTCTTCTGCCAATATTTGATATCCCATCTTCTGTCTTGTTTATTTTGTTTGTAGTAAATTATCATTTTGGCAAGGTGCCCTAGAAACAGACTTCACTGATACAAAAATGAGCCTGATCTGGCCAGCAGGACAAGAAAGACGTATAATTCCTCCTAACAACAATTTGGGGCGGGAGAGGGATTGGAGGGGGGTTGGGTTCAGATAATGAGATTCTTGTCTTCACAATCAATGCATATGCAATAGTCTTTGCAGTTTCATCTCAGATTGTTTAAAACTAAGTAATGATGATAGAAAAGAAAAAAGAAATGTTGTGCTCGTATTATTGAAATGATTTGTACCAAGAACCCAAATAACATTCAGGTGAAATGGAATTCAATGTAAGCTCATTCGAACTGAAGAGACTATCATTCCGTATAGGAATCGTATCTCCAGTAATGGGCAGAATTATCTTAGGTGTGTGCCCTAATGTGTGGTGTGCACTTGATGGGCATGCCACAACATTTCATTAAGGAGGATCACTTTTAGTGATTTTATAACCGGGGGTGAGGGGGAGTATCATCAGCTTCAAGAATTTTATACAGCTGGGTAAAATGTTTTCAAATAACAAAAGAAGCATATCTTGTTTGCTTAAATAAAATAGCCAAATCCATGACAGTATCATGACCTTCCTTGCTAAGTATGATGTAAAAATAATGACTATCAACTGAAGCATACTAAACTACCAGAGAAATGTGTAGAGACACCAAATCATCTCATATGTGTCACAGGTTAAGTCGTATCTGTTCAATATTTAAGTTGTAAATAGTATATTAAGCATTCTTTGTTCTTTATATTTACCAAAAAAACCACAAATCAAATTAATAAAATATGCATGGAGAATTTGAGAGCTATAGGATAAAAATCCATATATACTGAATTGAAGTTCTCACTTTGATAACTTAATAGAAAAGTAATCCATGTAAAGTGAGAGGAGTATTTTGGGTTGAGTATTTATCTATATAATGTATTTACATCTAATCTGAAAACATGTATCTACATCTAATTTTAAATAATTCCATACGTATTATTATATGTATATATGCTTCCATAAATAGGGAGCTAATCAAAGCACACTGGTATTTGGATATGAAATATCTTGCAATTTTAAAGATGCTATGATATTGAAACTATAATTTGGCAAAATGGGATTGTAGGAAGTTAGAGTCCTATTGCATTCTAGTAAGTAGGATGGTGGTGACAGACTGGATTGTCAACCTGATGGACTTGAGAGACATTTAGGATATTCCTGAAGCACATTTCTTCTGGGTGTGTTAGGTTTGGTTATAAAAGTGTAGCTTTGGAGATTGCATCTGATAACTGACCCTTTCTTTCTGATCCAGTTCCCCAGCTCTCTGCTTCCTGGCCACTATGAAATGAGCAGCTATGCTTTGCCTTGCCACACCCAGAATGTTCCTGCCATGGAGCCAGTGGCCTTGGACTGAATCCTCTGAAGTTATGAGCCAAAAACAAGATAGTTTTTTGTTGTTGTTGTTTGTTTTTTTGTTTTTTACCTTTAGGTTGTGAATGGCAGGTATTTTGTCCAACAATGAGAAAGCTGAGCAATACAAGTAGTGTGTAAGGTGCTTCTTCCAAAAGTGCTGAGTGGTTGAGTGGCAAGGGTAAAATTCACACTGGATTAAGATTTACTTAAGATGATCCTGAAGTAACAAACACAAATAAATATACACTATTTTTTTTTTTTGGTGTTGAATTCAGGACCCTGTGCTTGCAAAGCAAATGCAGTGCCACTGAGGTAAATCTCCAGCATATACACTCAATTTTAACAAGGCTGTCCAAACGAAATCTTTTCATCTGATGACATGCCAAAGATACAATAGCTGCATAGATATTTTTTTTCTTTCCAAATTATTTCTAGTATTTATTTTGCTACAGTCATATAAATCCAATGAAAAATAAAAACTTCTTTGCAGGATAATTCAAGAAGTTGTTGGAAATAAGAACATATGATAAGATTTATGGGAAATAATTCAGACAGCATAATTGAAATAAAGTTGAGATTCAGTAATCAAGGATGTTTTTGCTTGTCTTCTTTCTACGTTTTTAGCATGGTTTTAATCTTCGTATTCCAAATCACTGATGAAAGAGAACATGAGAACAAAGCCACAAAGGAAATCATCTTGATCTCTGACTATTATCTTACATTAGTAAGTACTCTTCTGTATCACCCACTCTGTAGGAACACTCTGGGAATGCATTTTGTTTCATCTTTATTGTATACAATATTTAGAAAAATAAAATTTGAGATTATGAACATAAAATATGTACCATATAAGCATTTCAGGTAAATTTCATTTTGCCAAAAATTAAGCCATGAATTTGTATTAAATAAAGGTGTAACTTGTAGAAATTTTTTCTTTAGAATATCAAAACTAACCGTTTTCAAATTTCATGATTATCGTATGTCTAAATAAGGAACATTTTGTTTCAAAAGGAGAATTAGTAAAAATCAACTATTAATTAAACAACAAATAGTGAGCGTGGCATGGGGATAAGGTGAATACAGATAAAATCCATTTTTCATGCAACACATACACTAAAAGGGAGTATAGTCAACAAGCAGCTAGTTACAGACTTAAAGACACTGTCTAAAATTCTAATAAAGGTTTGAAAGAAGAGCATTATCCATATTCAGAGGAATTAATAGGAAGGAATGACTCAGTTTGGGGACTGGGTAAGCCTTCCCTGAGGATGTAACAATTAAGCTTAAGTCTGTACTTAGTAAAACTTAGCAGTGGGAAGGATGAGGGGAAATTGCACTATCATGATTATCAGAATTTTTTTCTTTTCAAATTGGGAAGTCATTGAAGACTTTGCACAAGGAGAAATATCATCAGCTACTTTTTAAAAGTTATAATAATCGCTGTGCATACAATTAATGAAATGGTGTGTAATTGTACTCCCCTATATGGTAGTTACTCATAACAAGAGGTTATTGAGTACTGAAAGGAAATGAAATTCGTATGAATTGTGATGAGCTGTATGTGTAAAACATACACTAGATTTCAAATATCGTGCAGAAACAAATGTAAATTATCTCAATTTTTAGGATTTTTATGCTGAAATGATATAACAGATCTATTTAGTTAAATAAAATGTGTTAAAATTTGCTTCAACTGTTTCCTTTGTTTTTTAGCATTACAATCATAAGTTAGAAGTCAAGTATATAGAGGTGTGTCATCTGCACAAGTTGGTATATTCAGTATTTTTCCTACCTAACTCATAAAGTATAATTTTAAATCTGGAGATAATTCAAGAGACAACAAGTAGAATTTGAAAGGAAAAGGTAAAGGAAAAGATTAGAGATCCCAACACTGGAATTACATCATGACACTGTGTCATATGAACCCATCGAAGAAGAGGAAGAGGCTCAGGTCCTACATTTCTGAACCCCAACCTAGAGGGATAGAGGGACCAAAATGGACCAACCCACCCCCTCTCTACAGCGAGGGGGTCTCATCAACACTGCCCAGGGGCATCAGCTAGTAGCCCTGTTGGGTAGAGCTCTCTTGTCCTATGGGGCACAAGACTCCCTGCATTGCCCAGAGACGCGTGGCTGGAAGACAGTGTCCCTAAGCAACCCAGGCAAGGAAGGCTGCATAAGCCAAATCCTTCCTTCTCTCCTGTAAAGGATCAGGACAACCAGTGAGAGGTGAGCAGTAGCAAACATACAAACTGAGAGACATGCTATTAACAGCAGAAGTCACATTGCCAATAACATCCCGATTATACTCTTGCTCTCTTCAAACACATTTATCCCACTGTTCTTGCCACGTTCAGAAGCAGTTCCGTAAACCCTCTTTCATTATGAGCTGTGATAAAAAAAAAAGAATATGGCAAATGCTGCTGGCCAGTACCATCCAGTGGAAAGTAGGCTCCTACAAACATTGCAGTGTGTTCTTATTCAATCTTTTACTGGGCTTGGGCACCTTTCAACTTCTGGCTTTTCCACAAAGTCAAAATTTTGAATTGATTCAGGACATGAAGGCAGCCATGACAGCACAATTAAAGACACAAAAAAGCATTTCCAGAATGGCTTCAGAAAGTGATATGAATGAGTGGCAAGCGTGTTTGAAGCCGAGGAGAATGTTTTGAGGGTGATGAATGGCAATGGCTTTACTGTAATACATATCAAAACAAAAATCTCAATATTAACCATATTTTTATCACATGTCATACACAAAGCAGACAAGATAGCATCACAACAGCTCTGAAAATATAATTTCCACTAGAACCATAACTTATAAACATAGGGCAATAGCTGAAGGCTGAACATAAAAGGTGACTTCTTATTAGAAGGAGCAATTTCATTTGGGCCTATAGTTTTTGTATACAGTATTGAAAAAACCCAGAATCCAGTTGACAGGACTCCAGCGTTATCTGAGAGGGGTGATTTTTAAAATTTAACAGGATAATTTTTCCTATTATATCTCTTTTTATTAATTTTTAAATAATTTATTTATATTAGTACATGTTTGTCATATATAATAATATTCATCATGGGGAATTTGCACTTGAACATAGTACATTGTAATTCTTTTGTTTTCTGTACCCTTCACTTCCCTTCAACCTCCCCTTTATCCTCCTCATTTATAAAATGTTTCCACTTTTGCCCTTCAATTCTCTTTTCCCTTCCATCCTTCCTCTTCCCTCATCCCTTGTTTCCCTTCTCATTTAAACAGATTATTCCTGTTTCCTAGTATCTATCCTCTGTTCTGCTCCTTATCTACATTTTGGGTTTCTCATGTAAGAGAAATAATGTGACATTTAAGCTTGTGTATCTGGCTTATTTTGTTTTAGATTATGGGCTCAAGATGCCTTCACTTAACTAAAAAATTCTCATTTATCCCGCTTTGTGGCAGAGTAGTATTCCATTGTACTCAAATACTGCATTTTCTTTATCTATTAATCTGTTTGAAGCACCCATCATTAAGAATCTTTCAGCATTTCATTATAAAATTTCTTGAAACAAATAAAATTTATAAAATCTTAGCAATGAAATAGAAAAATTAGGTAAGTATTCAAAAGCAACATAAAAAAATCCTTGAAGTGATACAAATCTTCTATACCTTGGCTGTGGTTGATGCAGGAATTTATATGGTATAAACCTGCATGAAATTAAACCCACTCAGCACACACAGAATTGCATACAGGTAAAACTCAAGAGACTTGAGTAATATGGGTGATAGTCATGTAAGGCATATGCCTTTGTTGAGGTAGGGTACCATAGTCTCGCAACTAACTGGGCAAAGAAGAGTCATGAGTCTATTTTGGGAAAGTAAAATACTTAACATAAGCATTATATGAATGGTTCACATTATGTCTATTAATTATTCCTGGTCTAAAATACTCTTAGTATACTGGTTCTGTACCATTATGTATAACCCTCATGGGAAGTGATAATGGAATTAATAAGGAAAGGGCATGGAAAGAAAAAAGACAAGCTGAAGAATGAGCCAATAATAACAAATTTTTTGAACAATGTTACTCCACTGTGCTATATGAGTATCTTCAATGAAAGAGTCTTTAAAATGAAGAGAAAATATCAAAATGAAGAGGAGCTCCTATTTCTTTCTTTATTTCCCATCTGCCATATAACAGGTGTTTAATGGTTCATTTTTAAATGAAAAGAATTAAAAATGAGAAGGTCCAAATTTATAGACATCTTATGATTTCATTCATTTGAAAGAAACTTTCAGATGTTGTAACAGAAATGCTCTTCAAAAAACAACTGTCTAGCAGAATTCTCAGCAATTTACATGTATTGTTAAGAGAAGGCTGTCTAGAAAAAGAAAGATGATGTTCCTATTTTGGGGAATAATATTTGTGTACACATGTCTCTGTGTGTATGTTTATTTAAATTGGCAAAGCTCTAAGAAGTTTGTTATTCATGAAATATCATTTTCAATAAAGTTATTATAACATGGGTTCTGACTACCCTGGCCCCATCTTGCTTACAGAATGGAAGCTCTGCTTCAAAACAAGTACATTATGAACCTTCATTTAAAACAGAGGGAGGCTACTCTGGTTTCTCTTCAGATTATATAAATCTTTCACCTTTTAAAGCAGAGGGAAGAAGTTAAGGCTTCAAGACACTTTTGAAAACAATGAAGAGTTTCATGATAAAACTTGGAAGGGACTGGTAGTGCTATGAGGGTATTAGGCTAAATTGTGTGTGGGACAGGTGGTTTACCAAAGACTGTGGCAAGCAAACACTCATTAGAAAGTACTTCAGGTAAAAATCAATGACCCAGTGTAATTCAACTTTCACATGAAAAAGCAAGACCTCTACCAAGAAAATTGTGAATTGATAAAATACTGTATAAATACATATTTCTTCTTTGTGTTTCTCTTAGCTAAATTCAAAAATAATTGTGCAATACAATATATACTAAATTGGACCTTTAATATTTAGAAATGCAATATATTTTAAAAGTATATAAAAGAGATGCGATGGAGGAAAGCTGATTTTTGCATTTTAAAAGAATGCATTTTAAATAATGCATTTTAAATAATGATATTTCACCATACAGAAACATGAACAAAACTGAGAAGAATGTAAAATGGTAATCTGGTGAATTTATCAAACTATAGTTTCTACTATTCTTCACTTTGAGTTTTTAAAAACACATAAAATTGTGTAAGCCTTACAATATACTGTTGATTGCTGAGGTTGTAAATTATATAAATGTAATAATATATAGTGAAAAAAGATCTCACAGAAGTGTGTTAATATAAATTAA
>NW_022900921.1:46507427-46577921 GCF_012274545.1 Fukomys damarensis
AAATATATATATATATTCTGATAAATTCGATATATATTGTGAGGCCTAAAGAACTACTAAGGAAATAACTAAAATAAATGCCAGGAATTAAAGGAATAAAATGTTGTACTAGAAGATCTTAATTTAATACTGAAAAGAGAAATAGTGGAACAAAAAGCACATAAAAGTATAGAAAATATAAAATAAAATTGCAGACAAAAATCCAAAAATATCATTTATAACATTAAATGTAAAAGGATTGAAAAATCCAAACAAAAGTTAATTTCTCATATAAGATAAAAACAAAATCAATTCATATCCTATTTATAGAACATGAGTGTGAGATTCAAAATAGAAATACTTTGAACCCAAAAAATACCATGTAAATTATGTGTTTTAGTTTCCTAAAATTGCCATAAGATATTAACACAAAATAAATGGCTTAAACAAAAACATTTATTTGCTCAATGTTCTGGATATCATATGATTAAAATCAACTTCACTGGACCAAAACCAAGGTGTCAGGAAGGTCACACTGAGACCTTTAGGACTGAAACCTCTCTGCTTCTTCCAGGTGGCTGCTAGGAATATTGGATTTGTGGCTACATCACTTTCATCTCTACCTCTTTGGTCACACTGCTCCCTTCCCTCTGATTCAAAATTTCCTCTCCTGCTCTCTTACAGGACACTTGATTGTATTTAGAACCTACCTAGATAGTCCAGGGTGACCTCCCTGTCTTAAGATTGATAACTTAATCGCCTCTGCAAAGACATTATTTCATATGGGAAACATTCGTAGGATACAGGGATTAGGCTCTGTATAATTTCAGTGGCTAATATTTAGCCTGCTGAGAGCATTCCTCTGGCTCCCATGGATTCCACCTATCTCACAAACAGAATGCATTCATCCCATGTCAACATTCATAATTTTCAACCTATTTCAAAATTAAAAGCTCATCTAAATATCACACATTTAAAAGTTTTACATTTCACCATCTAAATCAATTATTAGTCATATGTGAGAAAAACTTCAAGCACTACCCATTGTAGGAAAAAATCATATCCACCTGAAGGCCTATGATAGTATACAATAATTTATTAGCTTCTAAAATATAAGCATGGACTAGAAGTAGTATAAATGATGAATATATTCATTTTATAAATAAGGAAAAATGGTAGATAGAAAGGAGTCATTTCTCTGAAGCAATTTAAAAATATACATCCAAATGGATGGATTTGATAAAAGATTTCAATAACCAGAATAATCCTCTAGCTTCTGGTTTCCACCTCCAAGTCTGTACCTCTGCATTTTGATCTCATGGTTTTGCTCTTCATCACTAATTATGTCCTGTGAAATCCAAGATCTGCCCTTCAATAATTTGTTTTAAATAAAATAGCATATGTTTGCAGTTCAGTAGATTTACAAACTTTCTCCTGGATGTAGAACTTTAGAAATCCTACAGCTTTTCTTTATTATATCCCATTTATTCCCAAGCCTCAATATATTTGCTAATACAATATTTTCAAATATGTTATGCATCTTTTATATTCCTAATGGGGAATAAATCTACTAAAACCTACCAGAGGGTCCAACACAGTTTTTTCTTCAATAGTCTCAGCTCAATTTTTTACTTGGGCTGAGATGACTGAGGGGATCTATGATCTCTTCAACACCAATAAAAGGTGGTACAGCCATCGTTTGGCTACTTCTCTCCAGAGTATACTTAACTAACCGTGACTTTTCCTACTTGTGTGTTGGTTTGTTTGTGGGTGTTGTTTTTTGTTTTTTAATGAGGATAGGTTGAGAATAACCCACATTAACAAATATTATTTTCTTTGTGTTTAACATTTTTTTGTCCATGTCCTCAGCTGACAGATTCTGCTTCCTACACAACTGCAGATGAAATTCCACTAAATTTTCAGCCACTGTACAAAAATAATTGCTTTGCCTCCAGTTTCTAATAACATGTTTCTCATTTCTTGGTAAGCCTTCATTAGAATCATCTTTTAAAGTTCATATTTTTACCAGCGTCATGGTCCCAATAGCACATGTAGTCTCTAGAATGCAGGCTTTGTTATGCAACCAGAGTTGCTTTCCACACTCTACACTTCCTTCTGAGACTTCATCAGAAGTGTGTTACCAGCCACATTTCTAATAATGTTTATTTCCATCAATTGTTTTCCATTGTGTACTTCAAGACTTCTAGCCTCTGCACATTACCTAGTTTCAAAGCCACTTCTGTATCTTGAGATGATATAGATATAGATATAGATAGATTTGATGAGGCAGCATGCTACTTCCTTGTACCAAAATCTGGATTTGTGGTACCATGACAAATTACCAGTAGCTAGATAACTTAAAACAGATGAATCTATTGTCATAGTTCTGGAGGGCAGCTGTTGAGGGTGAGTCTCACTGTGTGGAAAGAAGGGTGTGTGCTGGATTGCACTAGCAGTGGAGGCTTTAGGGTAACATGTAGACTTTGCTGCTTCCAGCCTTTGGTGGCTGCAGAAAGTCCTTCACTTTTAACCACAGGCTCCCACCTCTGCTGTTATGGCCACACTGCCTCCTTGTCTTTGGTGTGTGCCCTTTAACTCTCTCTTTCAAGGATACTTGTGATTAGATTCAGGTCCCATATGGATAAGCCAGGATAATCTCACCATATCATTATGCTCAATCACATCTGTAAAGACCTGTTTAAATAACATGTACAGGTTTCTAGGATTAGGATGTGACATCTTTGGATGTCCACTGTTCAGTCTACTACATCGGGCTAATAGCAGCCACAGGAATCCTGGAGTATCTCTAATAATAGGAACCTAATGCATTTTAAAATAGATGTGTTAGTAGAAATAATAGATTTCAATTTATAGCCATACATAGGAAGATATGATAATTATAAACATATGTGTACCTTAGTACACAGCCATTTAAATGGAAAAATAGACAATGACAAATGGAAATTTTAATATCCTACATTTGGTAATTATACACCAGAAAAATATGAAAAAGGAAGAAAAAGACTTGAACATTCCAGGATTTAACTCCGACATCTTTATACCGTTCCATAGCACAACAACAGATTCTTCTCAAGCATATATGGAATAATCTCCGTAATAGACCATGTATTACTCTACAAAACTAACCTGAATAAAAAAAATTAAATTATCTAAAGTATCCTTTCAACCATAATGGAATGATACAATAGAAAACAGGAGGAAAAGAAAATATGTGAAAAGGAAAAACATGGAAACAACGTCTCTGTAAACAGGGAAGGGTGAAGGGGATGAAGGGAGGGCTGGGGCATGGGGAAAAATAAGAGCCAATATAAGTCATATAAAGGTACAAGATCCCAATCATGAATGTAACTGTATTGTGTACCTAAAATGTACCAATAAACTTAATAAAGATAAAAAATTTTTAAAAAGAAAACAATTAGGAGATTCATAAATAAGCAAAACTGAACAGCACTCTCATAAATAACAAGTCAGTTAAAAACAAATCACATGAAAAGTAGAAAATGCTTTAAGATGGGTCAAAAATAGTGATACACATGCTAAAATTATGAGATCAAGCTAAAACATTGGTAAGAGGGAAAATTGTGGCTGTAAATGTAGATACCATATGAAAAAAGAAAGAGCTCACGCCTCTTTCCTCCTTAAATTTATCAAAGAGTAGAGCCAAAATAAAACCAAAATGAAAAAAAGTTAAAGGTTATATAAGGCATTAATGAACTAAAGAATAGAAAGCAATAGACAAGATAATACCAGAAGTTGGTTTTGGAAACATCAATAAAATAAGACATAACTTTGTCTAGATTATAATTTCAATGGAGGGGGAGAAGGAGGGAGAAAGGGAGAGAGGGAAATGATTTATACTAAATTCAGAAATGAAAGGGCATTGCTAACAAACTTTACAGGAACACACAGAATTATATGAAAATAACATGAACAACTGCATGGAAACACAAAGATATCAATTGAAATAGAAAATTTTCTAGGAAGATATAAACTAGTGAAACTATATAAAGAATAAATAGAAAATCTGAATAAGTTTATTAAAAGCATAGAGGTGGAATTAGAAATGAACCCCAGTTCCAGATGCCTTTAGTGATGAATTCTTCCAAATATTTAAAGAAGAATATTAATTGACCAAATCTTCTGAAAAAATAAAACAAGAGAAAATCTTCCCCATTCATTTGATGAAATATTGACTTGATACAAAAATAAAACACATCACAGTAAAAGTAGGATCTTTGGTAATATAGAAAACTACTAATCTCTTATAATTATAGGTACAAATATTTTCAATATCATGAGACAATTTAGAAGCATTATAAAACTCTTATGTATCATGTACATTCAGAACTTATCCCAGAAAGGAAATATTTGTTTAACATTCCAAATCATATTGTTTTGAAGAACTAATTATATTAGTGATAACTTACAAGTCTGGGGTTCAAACACATCAAGAATATGAACTCTGTCATAAAATTTCATCTCTTATATCTACTGCATTATCCATAGTTCTTAGAATGATGCCTAACACATATTTGATGCTAAAATAATTGTTAAATGATAAAGGACATTGACTGTGTTAGATACAGTGTTCACAAAATTATCTAAAATGTCTCATCAGGTAGAAATGATTATGCCTATGTTACTATGAAAAGCTAGGGCACTGGATAACTGATTAGCCATTGTCTGTCCCTGTGATATAATGAGGGAAAATTCATGCACCGTAGTTTGCACAAACAGAACTGTGGCTGCAGTGTAGTTAACTAGTGAGTTTATCCTCTTTTAGGTACTCAGAAGTAATCTCACTAGTAAGGTGAATTGAGCTGTAAAAACACATTGAGAGGGTGAACTCCTTTATCATTATGTTTGTTATTTTGTCTTCAACAATAATTTAAAGGAATAATTTCAGTACATCTGGGATCACCAAAGTTTTTATCCAATACTACATGATAGGTGCTATGGAAAGCCACTTTGCTGTCTTTCCCCGTATGGTGGGATTTTCATCTCCCTGAAACTCTCCTAATGCTCATTTTTATTTAGATTTTAGATTAGAAATGTGAACTTTATTTGGAGTTTCTTCTGGAAGAGTCATAATTCTAGATCTCCCAATCAGACACCAAGAAATCATTGTTTCATTATGTAGGCCAGGTACTCAGACCACGGATATCATCAATCAGTATTATGGGTAAATTTATTCATTCATAAAAGATAAAAAAACAAGAACTGCTAAAATTGTATGTATGTTAGATTCTGTGCTCAGAGTTATGGACCCAAATGGTGTACAAGATGTATTCCATAAAATCAAGGGTAGGGGCTCACAGTTTTGTGGGAGGGAAAATAATCCATGGAATTAAAAATGCTTTCTTATTTTTTAGTCACCTCCATGAAATGAGTTGGTATTAGGATACCATAACTTTTTGAATTGGAACATAGCCTAGATATTCTTCTAACAGTGGCTCACCTCATTATAAAACAGACACATTCCTGGCTTAAGCCAAAAGTTATTTTGCAAGAAAATACTGTATTTCTGTCTTTTATATCTTTTTCTAATGCTTTTTTCATAGTAAAGGTTTTGACTGGTCCTCAAATAATGATAAATTAACTTATTCATATAGATAATATTTGTCTGGAATTATGGGACAAAAACAACCCTAATAATTTTTAAATGTTCATCCCTTTAACATTAAGAAAAATTGTGGCTATATTAAATATACTACCTCTTTAAAAATATGTTGTAAATTTGAAAAAAAAACCAATGATTTTCAACTACTTTTTAAGCAGAACAACAGCATATTTAAAGTCAAGAAATTATTAATAAATGTAGCAATCATTTTACTACTTTGTCCAATTTAAATAGTCAAATTGTAAACAACCATAATAAAGTCATGTATTCTGTATGGGTCCATCTATTATTAAAGGTAGTAAAATTCATGCATTATGTTTGCTCAATAAATATAAAATAAAATAATAAAATAAATCATTATATTTCTCTCAAGCACTTCTCTAATTCAGTAATAATGGCAATAATGGAATAATATTCAGTAAACACATGAAAGTTATTGACCTCTATTGCTAAGCAGAGTGAAGAGCAATCATCATAAAGGATAAATACACCTTAATGATTGTCATGCATTGATTAATAGCATGCCTTCATTGATAATGTTTCCTGTTCCCAAAATATAGGTAACTCACAAAATTTTGCTCAACAAAATATTCAGGAAATAGAGAAGGTACTTTCCACACTTCTAATGGATGTGCATTTTTATCTTTTCCTAACTATTGTACTATCATCCCAAAAAAATGTTCATTTATTTGTATTTAAAATGACTTTTTGAATTAAATAATGTCTGATTGAAACTGTTAAGTTAGTCATTTCATATTTCTATAAATGCATTGCATTTTAATGAGGGATGGATAGTGTATTTTGTAATATTTTTCAAAGAGCACACTGTTTTTTCTTCCTTATGGAGTACATAGTTTTTCATTTTGAGACTTTCAATGAATGCAGAAAAAATCACTACAATTGGATTTAGGAATTACTGTAATGTGCCCTTCATAATTTAAATGGAAATAGCATTGAAGACTTAATTAGGATAAATTACCTTGTGGAATGGAGGATTCCCAGCTCTTTCCACAGATCTGGTGACACCCTCCCATAGGCATCGTCACTGTATTTAGTTCACAACCCTCAGCATAATAAGCTATGCTGGAGGGGGCTCAATACCATGTCATGCAAAGTGCCATGGTCACTCAGTGTTTACCAATCAACCCCCACAAATGTAGAGACATGAATAGAGAGCACATCTAACTCCTATGCAGAGGCCCCTGTTTCCTTGCATAGTAATAACTACAACCTTTGCAAAGTCTCTTTTGCCTGATTTCATGGGGGTTGATGCACATTTACAGTAACACTCTTCGTGTTGGAAGTAGGTGTGATGAATCCCATGTATGATTAAGGAAATTTTTTCTCATATGGTTTAAGCTGTTAAAAAGCCACAGTCAGTAAATACCCCTGCTTCCTCCCTGTGAAACATGAGCTCTAAGCAGGATTCCTCCCTAGTTTTTACCATGAACTATGGCTTTGTGATTGTCAATTTGGGGATATAAATAAGCTCATCAAAATAGATGCCCTGTGTATCATGTGGGGACACTTTGCTTAACTTTATTTCTCTCCTGTAGGGCAGCTTAGTACTAACTTGGAAGGATAAAACAAATCATGCATGCTGCTGTGAGGACATGAGTGACATCTGGAAAGAATTTTATGAATATTAGCAATTTTCTTACCATCACCTCCATCCTGCCACACACACACAGTGGGTTAGTCTGCAGGCTCTGAAATTAGCCTCTGTGGCCTTAAAGGCTTTACTTCTGACTCTACCTCTTAATAGCTGTGGGACTTTTTGTAGGAAAAGTCTCTCTCTCTCCCTCTTTCCTTTAACTGTCTGCCTCAGTTTCCTTCACTCTAAATATATCTACTTCACAGCAATTCCATTTCAATAACTAATGCAAACTGTTTGGAAGTGTTCACTCATTGCTTCTCTGAATTCACTCATACTTGCCAAGCTACTTAAGGGGGATTAAGAATGGTTTAAAGACTATACACTTCTTCCCAGGGGCCAGCAGACAGTTAGCACTGCCCTACACTAATCAAGGAACAATCTTCTTGGGTTGGTGATTTTAGGTAAATGGTTCTGCCGCCTGCCTCAAAAGCACAAGGTCCTGGGTTCAATCCCCAATACAAAAAAAAAAAAAAAAAAAAAAAAAAATCAAATTTCCTTCATTTGCATTTGTCTCCATCAGCCAATCAAGGACCAGAACATCTCTAAGTGGCTTTTGCATTTCTCTGCCAGGATGGCAGTTGTTTAAAGTGGACTAGGGAAGGATTCAAATAGTTCACAAGAATTCTGAATGATCTACTTCTTTAGGAAACATAAGATAACTTCTGGCATGATTCACTCAATGAGGATGTTAACTCAGACATGTTTTTGAGCCAAGAACAACTGAGGAAGTTGTTGCTAAATTTTTAGAGCATATAACCCATGTTTGCTGTACATGAAGTTTACATTCATCTTATGGAGTAGGCACAGGTACATAATACATCTTGGTTCTTTACTATTCACCTTCGCCCCACCAACTTCCCTCTTTCCATCACTCCAGTCCCCATTTTCATTATTATTATTGTTTTTAGTTCATGTTTTCAATGTTTTAATGTATATATTCATGGTGGGTATCTGGTAAGCTTACATGATACATATTAAACCTTTTTACTTTCTCTTACTTGTAAATAATTGCTTTGTGGGACAAGGATTTAGCTCAGGGGTTCAGCTACCTGTCTGGCAAGTGCAAGGACCTGAGTTGGATCACCAGTACAAAATAATAATAATGATACTACTACTACTACTACTACTACTACTACTACTACTACTAATAATAATAATAATAATAATAATAATAATAATAATTGCTTTGTGAACTTTTTCTTGCAAGTAGAGGGTCATCTGTGCTTTCCCAGCTCCCCTTCCTTACCGTGGCTAGCTAAAAGTAATTGAAATTGGTGGTGAACTCCTTAGACATATTCACTGTTCTATAGCTATTTCTAAAAGAATTTACAAAATTATCTTTGTTTTTGTGTCTTAAATTATAGTTTTCACTGAACATTACCTAATAGTAATCTTCTACAGTCTATAAAATTGCAACAATCCTTCCTGAGTTAACTCTTCAATAAACCATAGTCTAGTTACAGAAGACTGCACAATTCAAAAAAACCACTATTTCCTAGCCAAATAAATTTCCTATTATTATCAAACAAAATACCAGGAAATCCAAACTGGCTAATTAAACCTTTTATTTATTTATTTTTGGGTCCTTGACTTTGGGTTTTAATGATGTTTCACAAAGTTGATCTTTTATATTTCTACCAATGGAGATCCAAATACCTCACATACAAATCTCTTTAATCTTTAAGATATGTATTGATAACTTCCATACTATAAAAATGTCTTGTATTCTCATACAAACACATCTGAGAATATTCATATACATTAAACAAATTTATGACTTAATTTTTAGGTTGCAAAGTCTGAATTAATGAAACAGCATTTTAATGCATTATAATGAATAGTTTTTGAGTCTTACAAGTGAAATTAATGGAAATAATCAACATCTTCCTTCCTGGTAGTCTTCATTCAAAACTTCTTTGTTTCACTTGAATACTATACACATTTTAAGGTCAGAATTTTGTAAAAAAAATAAAATGTTGGGATAAATATTGTTAAATATTTTAAACCTAGAATGACAACTTATTATACATGTACTTTATGCAGATTGGCAAATTCCTTTGAAAGGACTTTAAAATAAGATGTCCCATGATGTAGATGAATCTTGCTCTTTATAAAATGTGAAAAAGGGCATCAGTGAGTGTACACAGTTCCTGGGGAACAACAGTGTGGCCCAGACCAGCACAGCTGCAGGCAGATCCCAGCCACTGATCTGGCCAGAACCCAGAGGCTCTGATAAATCTGCCCAGTCATGGCCCACCCAGGAAATAACTGCACATTTGAGCAAGCTTCAGTCAGAGGCCCACCCCATAGCATCAGTGGTTGGAACCCAGGAATTTGTGTATTGATGAGGAGCTGAGAAAAGGCCTCTTGGTATCTTGCTGAAAATTGAAGACCACTGAGTAAGAAAACCATTATTTAAACAAAGGCACAGTAGGCTGCATCTGTTGAAATGAGAAGACATACAAAAAAGTCCCATATCAGACTTCCAGATCATGTAAGCCAATCCCAAAGGGAAACGAGATTGAACAATCTGATACTCAACTACCTGGACTCCCTGAACTAGCAACAAAAGGGGATCCAGAAAAAATAAAGTCATAAATAATTTCTCAGATAACAGCAGAGACTGTGACCATAGTGCAAGAGTGGAAACAGACAAAAATAAAAAAAAGAGGAGCAAAGGAATATGATGAAATCCCCACATAAGAAACAAATAGAATCTGTAAAACACATCAAACAGATTTCCAGGAGATTGAAAACTTATGTAGTCAAATGACCAATGGGAAGATAGAATTTCAGATGTAGAAGATAGGATTGCAATTAGTGACCAGGAAAAGAAAAAATTCTTAAAAATAATAAAGGACCATGAGAAATCAATCCAACAGCTGCTAGGTGACTCAAAGAATAATATAAGACTGAACAGAGTCAATGAAGAAACAGGAGAGTGTACACATGGCAGTAAAAAACTGTTTATAGAAGTAATGGAAGAAAACTTCCCAAGCAGGGGAAAATAATTTGCATACAGATGAATTAGGCATATAGGACTCCAAGTAGCACTGATCAAAAGAAAAATCTACACATAGGTATATAATAGTTAAGATTCCAGAAACCCAACAGAAGAACAAAATTCTATAAGCAGTTAGAGAAAAGAAACAAATCACACCTAAAGGAAAGCCCATCAGAATCACAGCAGAATTCTCAACACAAACCCACAAGGCAAGAAGAGTATGGAGTGATGTATTTCAAGCCCTAAAGGAAAACAACCTCCAAACAAGATTAATGTACCCTGAAAAACTATCTTTCAAATCTGTGGAGAAATAAGATACTTTCATGACAAAGAGCACCTTAGGAAATTTGTGAATACTGAATTAGCACTCCAAAAATTTTAAAACAATATCCTAGGAAAAGACAATGAGGATCACAATCTCAGGAAGCCCAGCAGAATGAATCTATCAGGCATGACAAGAATTTAAATGCAAAGGGGGAGAATCCAACAAAAAGAAAAAGACATGACAAAGATAAGTCAATGCATATTAGTTGTAACCACCAATGTTAATGGTCTCAATTCACCAATCAAAAGAAATAGACTGGCAGAATGGGTCGAAAAGCAAGATCCAACAATATGCTGCATACAAGAAACACACTTCATTCAAAAAGAAGCTCATAGACTGAAAGTTAAAGGGTGCAAAACAATATTCCATGTGCCATGAACCAAAAAAAAAAAAAAAAAGCAGGAGTTACTATTCTATTTGCAGATCAAGTGTGTTTCAAACCAAGACTGATGAAGAGAGACAAAGAAGGATGCTCCATCCTTGTAAAGGAAACAATCCAAGATGAAGAGATGACAATCATAAATATATATGCACCAAACACTAGCATGTCCAATATATGAAACAAATACTAATTGACATGAAAAATCAAATAAGCACTAGCACAATAGTAATGGGAGACCTCAATACACTACTATCACAAATAGATAGATCAACTAGACAGAAAACAATGAAATACTAGAACTCAATCAAACCCTTGAAAAAATGAACTTAACAGATGTTTAGAGAGTGTTCCACCCAACAAAATCAGAATACACATTCTTGTCAGATGCACATGGGTCTTACTCCAAAATAGACCACATACTCACAGAACATGTAAGTGCAAAGTAATTGAAGTGATCCCCTGTATACTATCAGACCATAGTGCTATGAAATTGGAGATAAATAGCACAACAAACTGCATCCATTTCACAAATACATAGAAAATGAGTAACACAGTTCTGAATAACCAATGAGTCACCAAGGAAATTGAAGAAGAAATCAGAAAGTTCCTATAATTAAATGACAATGACAATACAATATAGTGGAATCTACTGGACAAAGTCTTATGAGAGAAAGCAGTCTTATGAGAGAAATTCATATCTCTGAATACACATATTAAGAAACAGAGCAAGTGCAATTAGCAACCTGATGCAGAACCTCAAGCTTCTAGAAAAAGAAGAGTAGGACAACCCCAAAGCTCATAAAAGGGGGGAAATTATAAAGATCAGAGCAGAAAACATTGCAATCCAGACTGAAAGAACAATACCAAAAAAAAAAAAATCAATGAAGCCAAGAGTTGGTTCTTTGAAAGACTAAACAAAATTGACAAACTCCTAGTCAAACTCATCAAAAAAAGGAACTAAAAGGCCCATATCCACACAATTAGGAAATAAAAGTGTGAAAGTACAAAGGACCCAGCAGAAATCCAAAAGATCATCAATATCTATTTTTAGAACATGTGCATATCAATAAGATGAAAAATACAGCTTTTCGAGGTATCTCCATATTGATTTCCAAGTGGTTGCGCCAGTATGCACTCCCACCAACAATGGAGAAGGGTTACTTTCTCCCCACAACCCCACAAACATTTGTTATTGGTTGATTTCTTGATAGCAGCCATTCTTTGTGGGCTGAGGTGGATTCTCAGTGTTGTTTTCATCTGCATCTCTTGAATGACCAGTGATGTGGAACATTTTTTCATATATTTACTTGCTGTTTTTACTTCTTTGTCTCAGAAATGTCTGTTCATTTCAGATGCCCATTTTTGAATTGGGTCTTTATATTTGGGGGGGGCTGATTGTTTTGAGTTCTTCATATATTCTAGATAATAGTCTTTTTTTCTGAGGGACTAGAGGTTCCATTTGACCCCGTCATCCCTCTGCTGGTTATCTTTCCAAAAGAATTAAAAGAATCGTGCCACAGAGATATATGTGCACCTATATTTATAGCTGCACAGTTTGTAATAGCTAAAACTTGGAAACAGCCCATTTGCCCATCAGTTGGAAACTCAATAAAGAAGGTGTAATTTTTCTATAAAATGGAATATTATTCAGCCATAAAGAATGAGAAATTAGAATTATTCATAGGAAAATGGATACATATTGAGGATATACTCCTAAGTTAAATAAGTAAATCACACATGTGTAAATAACGAATAGTTTGTCTGGTGTGAATAAACTATAAGAGTACATAAGATCCTAATGATATAATGGACAATGTGAAATAGGAAAAAAAGGGCTAAAGATGTAGGGAAAGTGGGAAGGGTAGGGGAAAGCTAATAAGGGAAAAGAAAAAAATGTGAGAAAATGAAGAAATGGAAATGAAGTGTTTGTAAAGGGGGTGGGGAAGAGGGATGAAGGGAGAGCAGGGATAAGGGGAAAAAAGGAGATCCAAGACCTGTCATGTAAAGGTACAAGATCCCAATAGTGAAGGTAACTGTACTGTATACCTAAAATATATCAATAAACTCAATAAGGAAAAAAAAAGATGAAAAATACAGAAGGAATAAGCAGATTTCTAGATTCGAATGAATTACCATAGTTGAATGAAGATGGTCTAAAAATTCTCAATGACCCAATATCAATCAATGAAATTAAAAATGTAATTAAAAACATACCAACTAAGAAAATCCCGGGCACTGTTGGCTTCACTGCTGAAGTCTACGAGACATTGAGAAAGGAAATACTGCCAATATTATTGAAACTCTTCAATGAAATTGAAAAGGAAGCAATACTCCCAAATTTATTCCTGGAAGCAAGCATCACCTTGATCCCCAAATCAGAGAAAGACCCAACTGAAAAAGAGAGCTATAGGCTATCTCACTAATGAACATAGATGCAAAAATCCTTACTAAGATATTGGCAAACAGAATGCAGAAGATTATCAAGAAGATCATATGCACTAAGTAGGATTCATCCCAGGGATACAGGGATGCTTCAACATATGCAAATCAATAAATATAATACACTATATTAATAAAGCCAAGGAGAAAAATCATATGATCATTTCAATAGATGCAGAAAAAGCATTTGACCAAATCCAATATGCATTCCTTATAAAAACTCTACAGAAGATTGGAATAGATGATCACAACCTCAATCTGACAAAAGCCATCTATGAGAAAACAACAGCCAGTATCATATGAAATGGTCAAAAACTGAAATCCTTCACACTAAAATCAGGAGTAAAACAAGGATGTCCACTATCACTACTCCTGTTCAACATAGTTTTGGAAGCATTAACCACAGCAATTAGATAACAGAAAGAAATAAAAAAATGAATAAAGATAGGAAAGCAAGAAGTCAAATTGCCATTATTTGCAGATGATGTGATACTCTATATAGAAGATCCCAAGAACTCCACCAAAACTCTTCTAGACTTAATAACCAAATTCAACAATGTAGCTGGATAGAAGATCAACATACAAGAATCAATAGCTTTTCTGTACACAGAAAACAGACTCACTGAGAGAGAAATGTGGCAATCAATTCCTTTAATAATAGTATCCAAATAATTAAAATACATAGGAATTAACCTAGCAAAAGAAATGAAAGACCTCTACTCTGAAAACTACAGCAGTCTGAAAAAAGAGATTGATGATGATATCAGAAAATGGAGACATCCCTTGCTCCTGGGTAGGAAGAATAAATGTAGTGAAAATGGCCATACTTTCAAAAAACTGCTATATAGATTCAATGCAATCCTGATTGAAATATCAGCAGCATACTTCACAGACCTTGAGAAAACAATCCAAAAATGCATTTGAAACAAGAAGAGACCTAGAATAGCAAAAGCAACTTCAGGCAATAAAAAGAAGTTAGGGAGTATCACAATCTCCAACTTGAAACTATACTACAGAGTTATTGTGATAAAAACAGCATGGCACTGGCAAAAAGAAACATACCTGAGGACCAGTGGAACAGATTAGAAGTCCAGTCACACTCAGCCACCTCATCTTTGACAAGGAGTGAAACCCCTCAATGGAGGACAAATAGCCTCTTTCATAAATGGTGCTGAAAAAACTAGGTTTCAATTTGCCACAGATTAAAACTAGACCTATATCTGTCACCATGCACTAAACTAAAATCAAATGTATTAAAGATCTAAATATTAGGACAGAAACACTAAACTGGCTGGAAGAGAGGTTAGGTAGAACTCTTGAAGACATTGGTATAGGAAAAGAATTTATGAACAAAACCTCAATTGCCCATGAGCTAGCACAAACAATCAACAACACAGAAAGAGAAATGACCAAGAGTGTGAAAACATAACCCATAATGCGGGAAAATTTTTCACTAGCTGTTCCTCAGACAAAGGCTCACTACCAGGACTACACAAAGAACTTAAGAAAATCAAAACACCCAAATTTAAAGACCCAATCCAAAAATGGGCATCTGAAAAGAGCAGACATTTCACAGACAAAGAAGTAGAAATAACAAATAAACATATGAAAAAATGTTCAACATCAGTGGTCATTTGAGAGATGCAAATGAGAACAACACTGAGATTCCACCTCACCCCAGAAAGAATGGCTGCTATCACAAAATCAACCAATAACAAATGTTGTCAGGGTTGTGGGAAAAGAGGAACCATGCTCCAGTGCTGGTGAGAGTGCAGCATGGTGCAACAACTGTGGAAAGCAGTATGGAGATACCTCAAGTAACTAGGACTGGATGTCCCATTTGACCCAGATTTCCTCCTGGTGGCTGTCTTCCCTAAAGAATTAAAAGAATCCTACCACAGTGATATATGTGCACCCATGTTCATAGTGCCAAAGTTTCTAATAGTGAAGACATGGAAACAGCCCAATTTCCCATCAACTGGAGACTGGATAAAGAATATATTTTTTTCTTTTTATACAGTGGAGTACTACTAACCAAAAATAAGAAACTAGAGACATTTATAGCTAAATGGATGCACTGTGAGGCCATACTATTAGTGAAGTAAATAGGACACACATGTGTAAATACCGAATAGTTTCTCTGGTGTGAGAAACTCAAAGTGTAAATAAGGATCAAAATATATAATACATAGGGCTGGGGATTTAGCTCAGCGGTTTGGTGGCCTGCCTTGCAAGCGCAAGGACCCGAGTTCAACCCCTGGTACCATAAAAAAAAAAAAAAAAGTATAATACATAATGTGAAATAGGAAGAAAAGGTACAAAGAGGAAGGGGAACTGGGAGGGGTTGGGGGAAGGAGATGGGGAAAGAAAAAATATGAGAAAAGGAAAAAATGGAAACAAAATCTTTGTAAATAGGGAGAGGTGGAGGCGTTAAAAGAAGGGCAGGGGAATGGGGGAAAAAATAAGAACCAGATATGTCATGTAAAGGTACAAATTCCCAATAATGAATGTCAAAGTATTGTATACCTAAAATGTACCAGTAAAATGAATGAATGAATGAAAAAACAAAGATGTGTTGTGTTCATGGACCAACTCCCCACAATGACAGTAATCATTATGTACGGCAATCTAATTATGCACTAATAATAAGAAAAAAAGAATGGATAAAAATAACTTCATAATTTTAAGAAGTGCTAATGAGACATTTAGTCAGTGTAGTTGGTTTAGATAGTGTTTATTTGTTCTTTTGATGGAAGTACAGACATTTTGCTGAAAATGTATTTATTATATACTTAGACAAGAGGGCTACTACAGTAAGAACTACCCCCAATATACCCAATCAGGAAATGCCTTTTTCAAAAAATCTGCTTAAACAAGAAACATGGTAAGTACATGAATTAACTGAAGCATAATTAGCAATGATCCTCAAAACCATAAAATAGTATTATGTACATAGGATGTGTATACCTGGGTGGTTTATAATTTACAAGGGTGTGTATTAAAATTTGAGTAAGGAAAGCCAGAGAAGCAAAAGTGACAACCACTGTAACACCAGCAGTGGGCACAACTGGAAGGAGGCTTTGGCTTGTGGACATCAGCTAAGCACAGGAAGCTAGCACATTCTGGAAAATCTGAACTCTCTATAGTAGCTCTGGCAGTACACCTGAATGGGTAGAGATGGGAGGAACCCTAACTGTCCTCTAGTGTCCTTCCATGCGCCCATGCTCACCGGCCTTGGGTACATCCCTTTGCTGATGGGCTCCTCATTCTATAAGCTTTTGTGAAGCTCTTTCTCAGTATGGTTGTCATACCTAACATCATTTGGAGATAATCAACCAAAACCAAACAGCTGATAGTAGGGCAAGGTTCCTGCTACTTATGCCTAAAGTGGTCCCTTGGAATTTCTTGGGCAGTGATCGACCCTCATGACTTAGACTAACATGAGATTTAGAATCGCCAGATGGCAGCAGTCTTGCAAAGGCAGCCTGCACTGTAAGTTTGTGCACTTGTGCTGGTCCATTGTCTAATCTGTGAGATCAAATGGAACTGCTCATTGTGCTCTGGCGAGTCCAGGGTCTGGACCTTTAGGGGAGGTGAAACTGCTGACCGTACTTATTCATCATTTCTGAGCGGGCAGGGTTTCATGTTTCCTTTCTCAAGTGCACAATATTGCTGACTGCAATCTGCAGTTGGACAGGGCCACATGCTGGATTCTGAGATTGGTGAAGTCCTGTAGCTACTGCTTGGCCATGCATGATGAAAATAAAATTTATGGAGAAAAAATTAAAATATAGGTGATACAGGAAAAAAAGAAAAAAAATCTCATAAAAAATTAAAATTCTGAAGTATACAAATTCGCTGAAGAAAGAGAGCACTAAGATTTTCAACTTCAATAACTAAGGTTAAATTAATGTACAAAAAAGTTGAAACTGCACATCCTTGCAGATTTAAAAGACTGTGAAGATAAGGCTAAAGAATCTCTTGCATTAAGCTTAGGAAAAGATAGATGAGAACTGATGCTGTCATTGCTGGCTTTAAAGCAGAAAAGTGGAACAAGGAGCCATGGAAACAGACTCCAGATACGAAGGTGACCCTGTGAGAGATATAAGTACTGCGTAGTTCATGAATGCTTCTGCTAAAGAACAATTCAGTTGCACACAGAAGTGTCTGGCAACAGTTTGCTTCAGTTTGCGAACACTGAATTAGTTGCTGAACAGGACAACAACTATCTGCTCCAACAATTGTGGAATAATTAAGTGTGTGATCTGAGGTACCACTTTATATCATCTCAGTGAAACCCAGGTGAGACTTGAAGCCTATCCAACATACGAATAATAAATGCTTTTATTCTAACCCATTAAATTTTCGGTGATCTTAAAAAATAGCAGCAAGAACAAACTAGTACAATGGGGTGACTAGAAATTAGATACAGGTTACGAAGAAAATTCATGGATTAGAAAATAGATTTGCAACACTATGAGAAAAATATGAAAAAAATCTACATATTGGTACATTATGATAAAATAAGAAAAATCAAAGATTAAACAATGGTGCACTCAAATAACTACTTAAAATTTCCCTAAATGTTAGACAAAAAATAAACATATTGTGTGAAGAATAAGGCATGAATTGTCAGAAGAAATAACTCAAAGAAATTAGTACATGCGTGAATATTTTTATTTATTTATTCATTCATTCATTCATTCATTCTCCCCATTGTTTTTTGGTACATTTAAACAAACAATACAGTTACATTTATCTTTGGGATCTTGGACCTTTACATGATTTGGTTCGTATTTTTCCCCATACCCCTGCCCTCCCTTCACCCACTTCACCCTTCTCTATTTACAAAGACTTTGTTTCCATTTTTTCCTCTTTTCACATTTTTTTCTTTTCCCTTATTTGCTTTCCCCTCCCCTTCCCACTTCTCCTTTAGCTATTTTCTTCCGATTTCACACTCGCAATTATACCATTTGAACCTTACTTACACTTTTAGTGTTTCACACCAGAAAAATATTCAGGATTTACTCAAGTGTGTCCTACTTATTTCACTTGAGTATATCCTCAATGTGCATCCATTTAGCTATAAATGATTCTAATTTCTCATTCTTTATGACTGAGTAGTACACCATGTTACAGAAGAAACACATCTTTATCCATTCTCTAGTTGCTGGTTATTTGAGTTATTTCCAAGGTTTAGCTATTACAAACTGTGCTGCTATAAACATGGGTGCACATATATCACTGTGGTATGATCATTTTAATTCTTTTGGAAAGATACCCAGCAGGAGGACAGCTGGATCAAATGGGACCTCCCATCCTAGTTATTTGAGGTATCTCCATACTAATTTCCACAATGGTTGCACCCAACCACACTCCTACAAGCACTGGAACAGGGTTCCTCTCTCCCCACAGCCCCACCTGCATTGGCTGATTTCTAGTTAGCAGCCATTCTTTCTGGGGCAAGGAGGAATCTCAGTGTTGTTTTCATCTGCAAAAACACTCTGCCAAAAGACTGCTAGACTTAATTGATAGATTCGGTAGAGTAGTTGGATATAACGTCAACACTCAAAAACCAATAGCCTCTTTGGACACAAATAACAGACTTAATATAGAGAAATTAGGTAAACAATTCCTTTCACAATAATATCTAAAATAATGAAATATCTAGGAATCAATCTAATGAAGGAGACAGAAGACCTCTACACTGAAAATTATTGCACTCTGAAAAGAGACAGAAGAGGTTATAAGAATATGGAAAGTGCACCCATGCTCACAGCAGCACAATTTGCAATAGCTAAAACTTGGAAGCAGCACATATGCCCATCAATGGGAGAGTGAATAAAGAAAATTTATTTCTTTTATAAAATGGAATACTATTCAGTCATAAAAAATGAGGAATTAGGGGCCAGGGATTTAGCTCAGCATTTCGGTGGCCTGCCTTGTAAGTACAAGGACCCGAGTTCAATCCCCAGTACCAAAAAAAAAAAAAAAAGAAAAGAGAGAGAGAGAGAGAGAAATTAGAGACATCTATAGCTAAATGGATGCACACTGAAGTGATACTCTTAAGTGATATAAATAGGACACACATGTGTAAATACTGAACAGCTTCACTAGTGTGAAAAACTAAAAATGTAAATGAGGACTAAAAGCTATAATAGATAATATGAAATAGGAAGAAAAGGGGCAAAGAGGAAGAGGAAACAGGAGGGGTAGGGAAAGGAATGGAATTAATAAAAGAAAATGAAAAATAATGGAAACAAAGTCGTTGTAGATTGGGAGGGAGGGAGGAGTTGAAGGGAGCAGTTGAGTGGGGAAAAATAAGAAGCAGGGTTGATTATGTAAAGGTACAAATTTCCAACAATGAATGTCATTATTTTGTACCAGAGATCGAACTCGGGTCCTTGCACTTATGAGGAAGGCAGCGGCACCACTGAGCTAAATCCCTGGCCCTGAATGTCATTATTTTGTATACATCAAATTTACCAATACAATTAATAAAAAATAAATAAAATAAAATGTGAAAAATAGTAAGACAGAAAGAAACCATGGCAGATGCCATAACAGTGACTGTCAGAGGGTAAGGTGATTATAGGAGAGAAGGGGCATTGATGTATTTCAGGGAATTTTGATATAAAGAAATATATATATATAGTATTTCTATTCATTAAACAAATCTAGGGAAAATAGGTAACTTAAATTTAAGATTTGTAAAAGATTTATATGAGTATCTTAGTTACTTTTCTCATCACTGAGACACGATACTCGACTCCCACAGATGTAAGGGGGAGTAGTTTATTTTGGATCACTGTTTACAGAGTTTCCAGTCCACATTCAGCTGGTTCCCAGGTAGAGCAGCAAGAAAGAGCGGCATGACAGAGGAAAAATATCCCATGATATGGCAGACAAGAGGCAGAGAGGGATCAAAGGAGGAGGAGGAGGGAGACGGACTCCTCAGGCCACAGCCCCAGTGACCCACCTCCTCCCGCCAGGCTTCACCCCCTGACATCACATTCAGCTATACCCATTAGTGGACTGATCCGGTGATGATTATCACACACTCACGGTCCAGGATCCAGTCACCTCCCAAAGCCCACCTACGAGAACATGAGGCTTGGGAGGACATGTGGATATGAACTATAACACTGAGAAAATAGCTTTGCTGTTGACCAGCTTTTACCAGTATTTTCTAAAATTTTAAAATCTGTATAACTATACAAATGTGAGCTTTTTTATGCCTGCTTTTGTTCTCCAGTCTTTTGTTTTTTCTCCAATCTTTTGTTTCTTCTATTTTTTTTTTCCTGCACACAAATCTCTTCCTTTCTCATGAGGCTGCTCATGAAATGCTCAGACAGCGCTGGTTCAAATCTCACAGGTATTGGCCTGGGTATTTAGCTCAGTGGCACTATACCTGCCTTACAAGTGCAAAGTCTGGCGTTTGATTCCCAGCGCACGTGCGCACACACACACACACACACACACACACACACACACACAATCTAGCAGGTATTGACATATTTTTCCCTACTTCTGTGGTGTGTACCTATGTGCATAATTGTTAAATAATTTTATACATGCTTCTCTGTTCTTTGATTTTCATGTTCAGTAATGGATTTATGCACAGTTGTTTGCTTTGCACAATCTGATTACCATTTTACTTCATGCTATTGATGTAAGTTACTACATAGACAACACTATAGTAGATGACTATATGCATATAACCTTTGGACATTTCTGTTTTTACATTTTTCCTGATCTGATGTGGACCAAAATGCTGTCTCGTTTGTTTAAGATTCCACATCTGCTGCTATGGATTTGTTCTTTTGTGCATACATATACATCTTTGGCCCATTTTTCTTGTGTGTGCATGTTTGTGTGTGTGTGTGTGTGTGTGTGTGTGTGTGTGTGTGTGTGTGGTGCTGGTTATGGGACTCTACGCATTGCATGCTGAAGAGAGTGCTCTGTAACTGAGATAAATCATCAGTCCAATTTTTGCCTATTTTCCTATTGGGTTGTTTTTGTTTGGTTGGCTTTATTTTAAGAGCTCCTGGACTATTAGAAATATTAGCCTCTTACATTGTCTGTTGGATTTCTTGACCTTTTTCTTGCCTTTTCTAACTGTATTTTAATGGAGCAATATCTTGTATTGACTACTTTGGATATTTGTTTTCAATCAGGAAGTTCACTCTGCCCACAACCTTGATTAATCTCTTAGATTTTCTCACACAGTACTTACTGTGTGACTTTTCTATGCAACTCTAACTCATCTAGAATTCACTTTTAAATTTATACATATTAGATCAAATATGCTAGTTTCATTTATCACTTATTTCACCCTAAATTTGTTTCCCTCCCTCACTTGTCCTCGTCTAGAAGGAAGCCAAGTGGTGCAGCTCTCACAAGCATAGACTCGGTGGTCAGGAAGTTTGAGTTAGAAATTAGCACCTTTGCTTCCTAGCTGTATGTCATGCAATGAGTTCCTTGTCTTCTCTAACTTAGTTTCATCATTATTGGAATGGGTCCAGCGATACTTCTTAATGTTGTTTTAAGAGTAGATAGCATGGGAAATGTTAGCACACATCATCCTACCGACAAGCACTCAGTTTTTGCCAACCCAATTATTTACTGTTACTATTAAAGCTACCTGCCCTTGCCCTTTAATGACTGCACTCCATTTAAGATGCTGAACCTAATAAAATAAATAATTTAATCAAAATAGCTAGCTAGGAGGGATCTATGTTGCACTAAAAGATGGGTGTCTTAAATTTGAATGAAAAATTTCTCAGCTTCACTACAAGACGGCAAACCACTGCTTAGTCACTGGTTTTCCTAAGAATTTTGCTGCAGGAACCCGCTCATCTCCTGGCTTCAGTGGGCTGTTATATCCAAGCTCCTAAGGCCAGCTCAGTGTGGCTGATGTCACCCTGGGGCTCCCAAGACTCCCTCAAAGTCCCCCAAACTATCCCAATTTTCTTATTTTTATATTCCTAATTTTATGCCGTTTTTGTAACCTTATCCCAACATGGTAGGGTACGGATATTTTCATTTTAGTAACAAAATATATATATTTTTGTGAAACTCGAATATACTTTTTTTACTTATAAATAAAACATTGAGGACAAAACAATGTCCCAACAGAAATACAACTGAGGACTGAATTTTCCACCCTTCTTCTATAAACAGTCTTTTATGACCTGTAATTCCGCTGCTGTGGAAGAGCACTGTGAGGGAGTCGTCTACTACATTCAATGGCACAGAGGCTCCATGCTCACTCTTTGTGTAAATTATCTGTTTTCTCTTTCTTACCATGGTACCCAAGATGCATTTCATCAGACACAGTGTCAGAAAACTCAGGTCAGGATTTCCTCCTTGGGTTTCCTGCTCAGTGACCTCCTCCCCTATAGTAACGAGGGTCATTCAGTTAGGGTTAGTTGAGCTATAGGACTGCAAACAGCCAGGCCAGGGACCTGCCCACTGGGAATGAAGGGATGAACTCTCAGTCCAGCGTTGCCATGGAGGGCAGAACTGGCATCAAGTGGACGCTGGCACTCCGAGGACAGTACTAGTCATCAGGACCCTTGACATCTATCTGCTGTTCTTTCCAAGGGACTGAAGGCTTTTCAGAGTTGAAGCAAACCTCAATGCTCTCTTTCACGCTGTTTGGGCAAAATTTCAGTTGACTTCAGAGCTCTACAAGGACCCCTGCTCCTGAGCAGAAATGCAGGTTTTGTCAACATAAAGACTTCTATTCGTGCTCTTAGGTAGCAATTGCTCCTGGTGTGTTCTATGTACTCTGGTAAGTGGGTCATTGACATAGCAGGGAAATGACAGCATAAAATCACTGCCCGGTGTGCTCAGGAGGCTCTAACCATCTATCTGCCTAGTCACGCTGAGAAAAATCATACCTTTAACTCTGGACAGATAAAAAGCCTCTTGACATTGCTGTCTAAAAGAGCATACACTGTGGTGGTCGCACATTCAGGTTTTCCATGTCACATATAATGTTCATTTTAAACCAGGCATGTTGGTACTTACCCATGCCCAAACAACTTATAGACTTAAAGAAATTCTGTCTCCAAATAAAAAATTTCTTTAAAGGTCCAGGGATACACTGACAGCTCATTCTGTCCTCAATCTGGATTCAATCTCCAATACCATGAAAATATATTATATATATATATATATACACACACACACACACACACACACACACACACACACACACATACATATATATATATTTCATTTTGTCAATCGGGTGAGTTGAAAATTTGGTAATTTCAAACAAAGGATCCTGTTGAGAATCTTAAATACTATCAGTTTTATATTATAGGAAGCTAAATTGTTTATATTCCCAAATTCAATAAACACATTTTTTTTTTTGGTACTGGGGATCAAACTCGGGCCCTTGTGCTTGCAAGGCAGGCAGCAGAACCACTGAGCCAAATCCCCGGCCCTCAATAAACACATTTTGTATTTTGTTTTGTTTTGTGTTGTTGCCCTTGTTAGTGAGTTGTCCAGGTAGCACATAAAAGAAGGACTTCCAGGCAGGTAATGTATTTGGGAAAATTATCCCACATAAAGGAGGGGAATTGGGAAGAGTAAAAACAAAAAGAAGAAAAGCCAATGTAGTTGTCACTCAGTATTTATAAAGGATTTGTTTCAGGGTCCAGAAGATACCAGATTCCTAAGTCACTTATATAAAATGGTACAGTATTTTCATAAAACCCACACAAATTTTTCTGTATGTTTATTCTTTAGATTATTTTATCATATATAAAATGATGTAAGTGCTAGGTAAATACTTGTTTTTTATGGAATAATAAGATTAAAAGTTTATGCATGTTCAATAAATACAATTATTTTTATACTTTTGCTCATAATTTGTTCAATACATGGACTTGTTTTATGTGGAGAGAGGATCGACTGTAGAATCATGTTTTTAAGATAGTAAACATGGTAGGAAACTGGGCTGGGCCCCACCAGAAAGCATGAGCACCTGAAGGGATGGACAGAGGAAATGAAGGAGAAAACATCTCCATAAGTTGAATCAATGCAGCATAGGTCATTCGATTGGAACTCCTACCATGGGTTTCCCCTGGGGCCAGGACAACCAAGAAAGACAGAGTGTCAAAGGTACTGTACACAAGGAGCAGTACCAGGAGAAGCTGGGGAGAGAGGAAGGGCTGGAGTTGTAGGCCAGGGAAAACAAGCCTCAGTGGAAAAATGAGGCGTTGTCTATAAAACCATGGCTTTGCCAGCTTCCTTCTAAGGCAAGATTTGAATACATTGTCTTCTCCTGGTAAGCCACCAACTTGTCCCTGCACTATGCGCCTGAAATCCCTCTCTCTGAAAAGAAAGCTGCATTGTCAATGATGCCACCTTTGAAGTCATGCTCTCAACATTAGCAGTCGCAGAGCATTTCTTCTTGTGAACCAAACTCAACCTTACTATAATAAAAAACAGAAAGAGGATTCTGATACTGGGATGTACACCATTCTGGACAAGAGAAGATTTGAGATGGTTACTACCCATCAGACAGCAGAGGCCTTTAAAAGGTCATCTTGTCTTTCCTCCATCTCTTCTGCTCTTGGGTTAAGAGTTAAGTTGTGAGACAGGACTGGGCAGGTTACAAATCTTATCACTACCCTTTTCATCTAGATAATGGATAGCAAATGTTTGGCAGGGACTTCCAATCTTTTGTCATCTGCCATGGCTAGACAGTTATAGAATAAAATGAAAAATAAGGATTAGAAACTAAGCATTCTACTAGAAACGATGGATGTCTTTTTAAAAATGTGGAAGCCTTTTAACACTTGGGATTGTGGCCTTTACTATTTGATTTTGATTTTCTCTGTCCTGTAATGGCCTTAACACTATCCAACTAGTTCCTTAAAGTCTCATTTTCTTCACAAAAGAAATAAAAGTAGCAATGATGGCCCAAAATAAATTCTGGGAATTGAAATTCTGGATAATCTCATTGTTTTAAGTATTATCTTTATGATACTGTAATATCAATAGCTCTAAAAATGAACAGAATTGAAATGCTCTTTGTAGACATTTCTCAGAAAGAAGACATTTAAAGTATACTCAGAGAGGTAGAAATCTAATGTATGATGGTTTTGTATTAGATATTACTCTATTTGAGCCTCTTAAAGTAATGTATTGTGCTTTTGCTTATAAGGGATCAATAAGGACTCCTCCCATTTTACCATTTTCATGTGGCTTTATGAGCTATCACAATTATGGGTTTCTTCACATGATCATATTTAAATATAAGCAGCTTACTGTTTGGGGACTCGTGTATATTATTAAACTAAAACAAATGCTCTCATTGGACTTAATGAAATCTACACTCTCAAGTGCCTGGGAAATCATTACAAATAAGGTATGCTCAAATAAAGCAAAGCACAATTATTAGGTTTAATTCCTAAAATAAAATTAGTCCATCTAAAAGTAATAAACACAGTAACCCTGACTTAACAACTTCTTCACTAAACGACTCCTCCTGTGTGCATTAATAAAGGTGGCTTTTTATTGGTTTTTGTGCAGCTTTCCTGTTGCCTTAAACTTCACATCAGATAAGACCTTGACTTCCTGAAGCACCTTTGGCATTGCCTCCCCTGGGTTTCTGTCTGTATTTCAGATTCCTTTGATGGAAGCCTGGGGAAAGCAGATGGGAGGATGAAGAAATGGCTATGGGAAGGAGGTATCTTAAGATAAATTTGCATGATCCTTGGAAAAGGTCACTCTGAAGAGTCTGAGGACAAATTCATGCGGAAGGGATACTCTCACTTCTAATGGAGGCTTCCTGTGAGCAATGCTTTTTCTCTTTGCATGCACTTACAGACTAGTTATCAGGCTCCAAGCTCCTTCAATGCAGACACAAATTTTTCAGATAAGTATTGGTATTCCCAGGTTCCCCAACATTAGCAGATTTCTAGTTCAAGATGGATGGCAAATTGCATCTACACCTATACTTCTTTCTTCTGAAAATCAGATTGAGAGAATATGACGTTTTATACCAACACAGAAATGTGTGTATGTATACCCAGATCTATGTGTATGCACATGGGCACATATATGCTGCCACAAATACCTGAACTCTAATGTGTATTTTGTGATACACCATAGCATAAGACTACTCACAAATAAGAAATATTTTAAGAAAATGGGAAGTATGAGGAATTTTTTAAGTAAATACATTCACATTTGTCAAAAGCAAACCTCTGAAATTTGTGGTACAAAACACTAACAGTGCCATTTTTTCCCAACTCAGGATCAGAGAAGAACAAAATCTACAGCCTCCAAGTGAAAAAGGTGGGCAGGAGGTTGAGGAGTCCCTGGGCTTCATGCCTCCCCTTCACTGCTATGATTTTATACTTGAGTCAAAGGCCTGAGAATAATATTTAAAACCAAAGTTGAGGTGAGCATGAAAGCCACTGATATGAAAGTCCCAAACAAACAAACAAGCAAACAAGTGCTGAGTATTGGAGATGAAAGGAATTAAGGATTTCCCAGTGTGTGTGCAGGAAATGGGACAGAAGAAAGAAAAATAAGGCAGAGGCAAAGCCAGCTCCACATAAGAGTGAACTTTTATAAAAGTTCTATTTTATGCAAAATAAATATACCTTAATTTAGCAACTGAGAATTCCTGGCATTCTCTCCATCATGAGTTACTGCCTTAAATCAAATCTACATTTAATCATTAATTCTGCAAAAAGTCATGAGGAAAAGATACTTACATGACTTTAGGATGATACAACACAATAACTAAAATAATGTAATTCCTAATCATACAGATAAAGACTAAAATACAGAAGAAAGAAATGTTAAACAAAAGAAAAATAGTCAACTAAATATTTTCAAAAACATTCCAGATTATTGTTCCAAAATTTCCAACATTTGCAAAAAGAAATTAAAAAACAAAAACAGTCCAGAAATTCAAGATTGACCATGAAAATATTCTGTTAAGAACTATATGCTTGAGCCCTTCGCAAATTTATAAGGTTAGTGAGATCTCTGGCCCAAAGTGATAACATAAAGAGGTAAGGCCTCTGTGGAATGAACAGATCAGGAAGAGGAAATTCTCATCAACATGACTATAAAAGGACATTTCTTTCTTTTCTTGCCACATGGCATCTAGCTTGAAGGTGCTCATTTATGACCAAGGAAGTGGGTTCTCATCATGAGGACCCTTAAAGTGCAAGAATTTGGATTTGGACATTCGTACCTCCCGAATTATGAGAAATTAAGATTTGTTGCTTAAATCACATCAAAGCAATACAAATGGATTATGACAACAGATGATGCCAAGAAGAAGAACTGCTCTAACAAACATCTAAATCTGCACATGAGTCGGAGAAACAGGGACTTCCAGGATGACTCTGGTGAGGACTCAGAAGCCAAAGAGAAGAGCTGCGGAATCAACCTTGTCTTCTTGCGAAGTAACCTGAACAAAATGCTGGCACAAGTCAGGATGGTGAAGGCCATTCTGATGACGCGCCAGGCAGAAGCAAGGGGCTTTATTGCCAAATGGAAGAATGCTCATCTTTGATACAGAGTGATGAAGAACACTGCTGAGTGATGTTTGTGGTCTAGTGGTTCATGGAAGTTCCAGCTTCTGAGTGATGAAATTGGATAGTTGGCTAAAGAGCTTTCAAAGTACAGTGTTGATGACGTAGCTGAGCCATGCCCCAGTGTTTGTTGTAAAATGCAAGAAGAAATCCTTGGACGATGGAACTGTTAAGCGAAATGGAAGCAGAATTCAATGACTTGGAAAATCCTCAGCCTGTCCATATTGGGCACAATGAGAACACTAAGGATGTAGCTAAGCTGCTGTTTCATACAGAGGTTAGTATGGCTCAGCCATCTCTGTAGAAGCCAAACTCAGGTCTTAAAGACAATGGCAGGAGGACCACAAGGGCTTCTCAGAGGGTAGAACAGGGGGCCTGCTTACCACAGGCACAGAGTTCCTGGGCTCAGGGCCCATGGTGGGTACTACTGGGTTTCAAAGAACAGGACTTCTTAGAGCCTCAGGCCTACAACCTCATCCCAAGGGAGCCTGAAATACTGGACTCTAGCCAGCAAAGTTGCAGAAAGCATTCAGAGAGGGATCCAGGGTGGACCCTATGGGGACTTGCACACAGAGCCACTGGGGAATTATTACTCTAAACTCCCCTAGGAATTAGAGTTCTTCTGAGAGGGTATTAAACTCCAGGAGGCAGAACCATCCTCAGATAACTTTCTCGACTGCATCTGGACTTCCTGAGTCTATCCTAGTGAAGAGAGCAGGCAAAAGTGATAACTTCATAGTGGAGACCCCTGGCATATGTCACAGTCTAACTGACGAGGAGGTGTCAGTGATATCACCTAGAGATTGACAAGAGGGAAGCGTCATCAATGTGGATTCTTTCCCCCAAATCACAATCACAGTTCAGTCATAAGAAAAAAAATCAGATAAACTTGGTTTATGAGACATTTGCAGGAGTCTTCAATATTTTCTTTTTGTGTTGTTGAAAAAACAAAGAAAGACTGAAAAACTCACAGACCAGGGAGGCTTAGGGAACTATAACCCTGAAATGAAGCAAACTGTCCTAATATGGATCCTGGAATTGTGAATTTGGTTAAATACAAATAAAATTGGAAGTTTGCACAATACTAACATATGAATATCAGTTTCTCAGCTTCGATGATTAAATGTGGTAATGTATATTATCATATATTCTAAAATATAAACTGTAGTTTAAAATTGTGTCACTATTTATAACTTAGTAATTATCTGAGTAACAGAACACAGAATAGGTGAGACACAGAACATAGATCCGGAATATACACTATGCATTATTACAAACCCTAAAGGGAGGCAAAGGGACCAATAGGTAGGAGAAAATAGTAAAAGAAAAGCACCAAACTTTAGAAAAAGGAGGCAATAAGAAAAATGAAACAAACATATTTGAGCATCCAGAAATTGGTGGCTGCCATTTCTGAGCTCAAGAATAGAGAGAAAAATTCCCATAGAAAGATACAACAACAGCAGTCACCACTGCAGACTGCAAATCAAACCAGTAGGGAGGCTAGCAGAACAATGACTTAGTCCTTTTTAACTTCTGAATTCTATGCCCAGCCAAACTTCTAATTAGTCTGAGAATAAAATATATCAATTTGTAGACATTTAATGGTGCAACAAGTTTAAAAATCACGAAATTTTTGTAAAAAATTACTTTAGTGTATGCCAGTAATGCTAAAAATAAAAGCCAATAAAGAACAATATTTTATCTGAAGAGACAATTACTTTTGAAACATTTCCAAGAAAAAGCTAGAGAAAGACAAAAAAGAAATGGGGAGAACCTTATTTAACATTAACATGGAAGAAATTTTGATTTTAGTAGCACATATTGGCTGTAAAATTTTATTTCCATCTCTGCTGCCTAACACAATTATGTCCTCATATTAAATTATATGTTCTTAATAGTGATAGGTTGGGCTAGGGATGTAGCTCAATGGTTCTGCTGCCTGTTTCGCAAGTGTAAGATCCTGAGTTTGCTGCACAGTACCAAAAACACAAAACAAAACAAAACAAAAACAGAAAAAACAATGGAGGTTTGGTTATTGATCTTAAGATGCTAGAATCTATTTAAAACGCTGAGGCTGGGGATTTGGCTTAGTGCTTTGGTTGCCTGCCTCTCAAGTGCAAGGTCCCGAGTTCAACACCTGTTACAAAAAACAAAAAAAACAAAAAAGAAAATACAACACTGAATAGTTAGTACTTTCAGAGAACAGAATGGTATGGCTGCATATTGTAACAGTATAAAAGTCAAAATGTGGCAGAGATGGAAGAGTGACAAGTGTTCTTGCCAGACTGGGAGAGTTATCGGCTTTGCCTTTGCCCAGTCTACATGAACTTTATCTACTTAGTTAACTTACCTAAGACTCTATTTGTCAATTTATGCAATAAATGGGAGGGTAGTAAAATATCTATATTCTGGAGGATTGTTGGGCAGATAGACTAAGGGTATCCTGTATTAGAAAATACACAGTGCATTCATTGCTTTGTTAATATTCACTATTACTATTAATTAGGTAAAATAAGCAAATGAGAAGGAAAATAGAAGTGATACCCTAAAGTTTTCTTATATTTTGTAACAGATATCAAAGATATCTTAAAACTCTTAAGTATTTCATAATATGTATAAATGGACACAATTAGACAATGTGTAATAAATAAAAGCTAGAGTTGAAGGTCAAAAGCAGAAATAAGAAGCGGTGCATATGTACCTAATTTTTCCTATATAAAGAAAGACATTGGTAGAACAATTATGTAAGTAAATAAATCAAAGAAAATGGGTTTAATATTCAAAATTATTGAGGAAAATATTGGAAGATTTTGAAGCAGAACTTGAGAGTTTGCTTGGAGATTATTTCTGGAGACAGCAGCCACTTGCCCATCTTGATGGGGAACTGTCCCTCCTATGGTGGGGAAGGGAAGACACTGATCAAACTTCCAATGTTGGGAGGGATCCTTTCAGAGCAGTGAAAATGGAAGAGGACGAACATCTAGCCACCAGGTTTAGTGGAATTGACACTGGCAATCAAAGGGCTGGGCAGTATAGAGATACAGGGAGTAAACCCTTCATGCATATTTGGTCAAGTGATCCTAACAAAGGTGTTAAGCACAAACACGGGGAAAAGAACAATGAATTATGCTGTAAAAAATGCATATCCATATGCCGAAGAGTTAAACTGGATTTTTATCTTACTCTGCAGAAATTCCAACTCAAGGTGGGTCAAAGACTTAGATGGAAGACACGAGACCATAAAACAACTAGAAGAAAACATAGGATAAAATCTTTTTAGTGTACTGGCCTTGACCAATAATTTTTGGATGTGACGTCAAAAACGCACATAACTCAAGTTAAAACAGACAAATGATTTTGCACGTACTTAAAAAGCTTAAGCACTGAAAAAGAAGAGAATGAGGGAATATGGGAAGGGAAAAATGCTAGGGAAAAATGCCATATATCTGAAAAGGGGTTAAGATTTGAAACAAATAAAAAAATTCAATAAGAAAAATAATTTGAATTAAAAAATATACAAGGGCCTGAAATGAGATTTCTCAGAAGGAGACATATAGATGGTTCGTAAATACATGAAAAAATGCTTATGTCCTTGTTCATCAAGGGAATGTTAATTAAAGCCACAGTGATAGATCTCTTCACACCTGTTAGGATTTCAGTTATGAACAAGACAAGAGGGTGGGGATTTCGCTCAGTGGTGCTACTGCCTGCCTCAACAGCATAAGGTCCCAAAACAATCCCATGTACAAAAAAATAGACAGAGAGAGAAGCATTGTTGAGATTGGAAGAAAGGGAGACATTTTATCCCCTTGGTGGGTATGTAAATTAGTACAGTTAATATGAAATATGGAGTATTTTTTCAAAAAGTTAAAAATAGATGGACCATAAGAAGGAGCAATCCACTTTGCAGTAATCCAAAGGGTATGAAATAAACATGCCAAATAGGAAGATGCGTTTTCATGTTCATTGCCACATTGTCAATAATAGTGCCCCAAATACGGATTTAATCTTTGTCCTTCAGTGGATGAGGATAAAGGAAGTATGGTGCATGTACACAGTGAAATTCTATTCAGTCCTCAAAACTGAAGAAGACCTGTCATTTACAGCAACATGGATGAACCTGAGGACGCACTGGTAAGTGGAATCAGCTAAGTAGAGAAAGACACTGTGTGATCTCACTTATATGTCAAATCCTCAAGAGCTGACAGTAGAATGATGCTTCCAGGAACTGGGATGAGGAGGAAAGGTGCTTGGGGGACTGTTGGCAAAAGGATAGGGAATTCCAGAGAGTGGGAAGAATAAGTTCAGGAGCCACATGTAAGACACTTTGCTAATTTATGATAACAACCTATGTTAGGCAAAAAATAGAAAGACAATAGGTTTGTGTGAGATAACTATGTTAATCACCTTCAGTTCCTCATCATGATGTATTCACACATCAAAATATCATGAGCACCATAAATACATACAATTTTCCTTGAAATTGAAAAAAAAATAATAGTAGTATTAAAATGTTTTAAAAGAAGGCCTAAGAAAGTAAACTGTTAAAATGGTTATGGTCTAAGCTTTGTTCAAAAGTATTGACTAAACCAAAAAATAAATAAATAAGTAAAATGAGAAAGGTATGTACCAAGTTTGATCAAAAACTGAATTTTTAAAAATCACCTTAATCTCCCTTAAAATCCTTCTTCACTTCAAACACATTTATCTCAACATTTTTGTCACTTTCTAAAGCAGTTCTGAAAGTTTTCTTCCTTTCCTGTGTTTAGTTTCACCAGTATGGCTGCTTTGATGCCCTGAATCAATTCAAAATCTTTGCTTTTCATGGTCATTTTGACTTTGGGAAAGAGCCACAATTTGTGGTGTTGGACCTGGTGAATAAGGTGGATGAGGACACAGTATAGCATTTTTATGAGACTGCATTTCTGTTAGATGGCACTTGGCAGCAGCATTTACTCTATTTATGATCAACATTTATAAAAATACTCATGAAACAGGACTTCAAGAACTGCTTCAGATGTGGCAAGAAAAATGGGATAAGTGTGTTCAAACTCAGTGAGAATATTTTAAGGTAGATCAACAACAATGTCTTTTACTGTAACATTTTTTTCTAAATTTAAACTGTATAGTATATTTTTATCTCCTCTTCAATTATGACTCTACCTATCTAGTCCTGTGATGGGGTCGTAGGATGCTAGTCATATGATTTTATGCCTTTATTTTCTCTCTTGTTTTTGCTTTTTTCCATTAAAAGAAATAGCCAATCATATATTTTAATGGAACAAAAAACTTGTAAACACATTACAACTAACATCTCTCAACTTTTAACTCCCTTCAAATTTAGTTCTTGCATTTTCTTAAGGAGAATAATGAATCATTCATTCCCTTGATTATCTTTAATATTGCACAGTTAAAGTTAGCAGTAACTTAGAGTCTCCTGGGAAAATAGACATGTAAAAACACTGAATAATGAAAATATAGTTGTGCTTTAATAAAGTGATGAGAAAGCATTATATAATACTGAAGGAGTCAGAAAATGCTCTCTTGGTGATAGATATTGAACTGCAACTTAAAGCATAAGAAGGAACTCACAACTCATTTTAGAGTTGTGTTGGCTCAGGCTTCCTGAGAGCAGCACTTGTCCATCTCTTTTAGCCAGTAGGTGACACAACTAGGGTTTTGGTCTAGCTCATCCTTTATGGCCATCCCTCACTGCCTGTGACCATCTGCAAATTATACAGTCGCATATTTATAAACAAAGCCAGAGAGATCATAGCAATTAGAGTTGGGCACAACTTCACTTTTTTGCAGTACTATTCACTAGGTAGCAATGACAATGGCATTACTAAGAAACTGGCAAGCACTCGAGTGTTCATTTACAAAAGTGGATGAGATAATAAGGGGCACTATGACCTCATCACATGCTTTTGCCAACAACCCCACTTTATTCTACTAATCAAACCAGGCAAAAACCACGTTTCAAAGCTGAATCTGATCCAGCCCTTAACTCTGCTGTGCATTCTAATAATGATCATGTATCAATCATCCACCACAGTCTTGAACTATGGCGCTATGGTCTCAAATGTTACCTTATTTCACTTCCAGTGGTAGAATGAACAAATCCAAACATTAATCCATAGCTGCCAAATAGAAGCATGTAAATCCAAATGCATCTTCTGTATCACTAAGATTCCCTAATAGCCTGATTCATTGCTGCTCTTGTAGAAAACTGATTGCAAAGTATATTGCGAAGGGCAGATTATGTTTTGAGCCACTGGCATTGTGCATATATGTGTAGCAACAGGTAATCCTTGGGATATAACACCTCGATATCAGCTGTGCATGGCAAATTAGAAGTCTCTTCCAATTCTGACATTTCAATAATCATTCTAAATCTGATTTACAAACTAAGAGAACTTTCATAGTAATAGCAAATCATTTATTTAGTAATTCATTAAAATGCATATATAAACATTTCTGTGTTTATATAAAACGGACTCTTCTGTTGCACGCATCATAGAGTGATGAATTATACAGCGCCCTGGGATAGCTCCAATCAGTAAAGGAGAGAAAAATTGTAAATATATAACTACAAAATGTCAGGCAGGATGTGATCCTCAGGAACCTCAACTTGTTTCAGGGAGAGGGACCCTGTGAACAGAGGGGTGGGTTTGATAGTGTCCATCGTGGCCAGCACAGCACCATGTTAATCTTTTCCTGGGCTTTGGTTCTTGCTTTTGCTGTGCCGCTAGCCCTGTGAATTCACTGTTTTGTCTTTGTGTTTGCAGCTTGTCTCTTTGCTCCAAGTCCTTCAGCCAGTTAAGAAGGATCACAGTGTAATGGACATTGGTGGGGTCTCCTTGTGAGTGAAGGTGACAGAGAGCAGAAATCCAATCAGGGACTGTGCGCAGAGGCAGGGTAGGTTCCACACTCAATGGGGATGTATCATGAGGTGAGTGCAAGTGTTTGGGGGACTTAGGAAATTGGAAGAAAGGAGAGAAAATGGTCACAGAATATGGACTCATTTTCAGTTTGGGAAATTTTCTTAGTGATAGCAATATAAAAGAAATGCAAGAGGTAAGCAGTGTTGAAAGGGAAAAACACATATAAGTAAATATAAAGATAGTTTCCAGAAAAATGGTTTATCTAAAAATGATAATAGTACAAAAATAATATAAATATTTTCTTATGAATTTGAATATGTAGTTCATTATTCTCAGAATCTCTGAAATTATTCTAAGCAGAGAAATCCTCCTTTTGTTTATAAAACAAGTGTGGTTTAGATTCCTAACACAAAATATTCTCCCCTCTTGGGGTTCAACCATTTACTAAATCAATACTCTTGGACACTTACTCTGTCCAGGAAGTGTAAAGAAATAAAAATAAGTAAATAAACATTGAATGAATCAAGAGTAAGTATGTGGTATGAAGATGAGGTGAACCAGGGGCACAATGGAGTTGGGCTCCGGATGTTAGAAGGTCACAGAAGCCACCTCTGAGAAGTGACCATGGAAGTGCAAACTGGTGCAGTGACCATGGAGATTAGCATGGAGAACCCACAGAAACTACAAATAGAAATGCTGTTTCACCCAGTGATAACCTATCTGGGCATCTTCCCACAAAAATCAAAGACTTGATATTGCAGTGACCCACGCAAACCCCTGTTTATAGCAGCACAATTCAGAAGAGCTAAACCTTGGAAGCAACAGATGAACAGATAAAAGAAGTGGAGGAAGGGGTGAAGGGAGGGCAGGGACAAGGGGGAAAAATGAGAACCAAGACCTGTCACGTAAAGGTACAAGATACCAATAATGAATGTAACTGTACTGTGTACCTAAAAATGTACCAATAAACTCAATGAGGAAAAACAAAAAAAGAAGTGTGTTATTTACACACAATGGAGCATTACTCTGCTATGAAGAAAGATGAGATTTTTTGTTTTTTGTGTTTTTGTGGTACTGGGGATTGAATTCAGGACCCTGAACTTGCAAGGCAGACTCAGCACCACTGAGCTAAATCCCCAGCCCTGCTCTGAAGAAAGATAAACTCGAATCATTTGTAAGAACACGGAAGACCATAATATTAAATGAAGTAAATCAGACACACAAGTTTCGATATGGTATGGTTTCTCTTAAATGAGAAACCCAAAACATAAATAAAAAGCAAAATAAAAGATGGGTAATAGGGAACAGGGATATAGCTCTTTTGCAAATGGGAAGGGGACCAAGAGATGGAGGAAAGAGGAGGGAGAACGAAAAAAGAATTACATTGTGTTACATCCACGCGCCAGTTCCGCCTGATGAAGGTAATAATCATCATGTACTCAAAATGGGTACTCAATAAAAGAAGTCTTGGGAGACAAAAAGAGAGGGAGAGGAAGCGAGGTAGAGAAAGTGTGGGGGGGGAGTGAAGGAAGGAGGGAGGGGGAGACAGAATGCAGACCAGGTGATATCAGGGGGAATGTGCACTAAACATCTGTAGAATGGGAAAGTTCCTTACAGTATGGCCCTCAGAACAGCAGCAGGACTAGATAATATTTTAGAAGCTGTTATGGTTTATATCTGGAGGAAGCCTCCTTCGTCCCTGGGTGGGGCTTTGGCAGGTGATAGGACCATGGCGATGTGATACTCACCAGACAATCAGTGCACTGATGAGTTTACAGTTAAATGGATGTTTGGAGGTGCGGTGTGGTTGGAGGAGGTGCGTCACTGGGGGCGTGGCATGGAAGGGGTCTCTCTCCCTTGATCTGTCTGTGCTTCCCACTGCCCGTTTCTCCTCTGTGGTGCCTGTCTGTCACGCTTCCCCGCTGTGGAGCCAGCCAATTGCAGAATGACACCTCTCCTAGCCGTGAGCCAAATAAACCTTTCCTCACAGTTGTAGGTCTCTGGGATTAGGTTTTAGCAATGATGAAATGAGACAGAAACACAAATATCTCCTGCACCAACCCATCCTGTCACTGTTGAATTGGGAAGGATGGGTATGAAAAAGAGCACTTTTTTGTCTTCACAAGTCCTTCAGGGGACAAAGGTGAGAACTGCTGTTCTGGAAGGAGACAGAAGAGAACTTTTAAGGGAAATGAATAAAAGGCTCCTCTTTTCACACTACTGCCTTCTAACTCTACCAAACACTGACTTGGAAACAATACCCACTACATTCAGACTCTTAAGAGGAAATTTGGAAACTGAGAAAATTAGAAAAGATTTTAAAGGTCAGTTAGGGTCGCATCACTCAAAGACAATCGACCTTAACCTTTTGTTCTTCAGCTTCTAAAGGTGTGCACATGCTCTTGGCCTTTATCTGGCTGGCAGCTGGGGCTGCTGCTCCGCCTGGCAAAGGAGCCATTTACCGCACTGGAATTGACTTGAGGTCTTGGGAACTGCTTACATTTTTGTTTAGCAAAATGCACTTTGCTTATGACTTGCTTTTCTGGAAGATGTGTATCTCTCTGTGGCCAGACCCTGGCTATTTCCCTGCTTTCTATGGGCAACCATAAATTACGTATGCATTCTCTAAGCATTTTAAAAGTCACTAGGCATTCAGGCTGCATAGCTCTTTGGGTTAACTAGAAAAGAATGTTGATTCTGGCACTTTGTTACCTGTGGGATTTACAAATAGAGGCGATTTAGGAAAGAAGCTGGGAGCTTAGGGAGTCCCCAAAAGGTTTTGCAAGAGTGGGATGAGGGGAGGAGAACCCAGAGGCAGGAACAAATTAGCAGGTCAACTGCGGAGTCCGATATTCCTGGGCCTGGCTAGGAGGTGCGGTAGGTGGAGATTCACAGAAGTTTCTGTTGTGTTAGCCACATCATTGTTTATTAATTGTCGCCTAAGCGTTTCTTTCTTTCTGTTGTTCCATCTCTTAGCAGCACTAGATTTCATACTTCTCTGTCCTCTATGCACCATTCTTCCAATTTCTCTTCCTGCGTCCCTTGTTCTCCTCACATGGTTTCATCTTTCCAACAGAGACAACATAATAAATAAACATAAGATCTCTGCACATCTTTCTTCTTTGCATCAACAGCAACAAGAAGAACAAAAAATTCTGTTTTGAATTGACATCATTGTTCCTTTTACTGCTTGTAGGCAAAGACCGCATCCTCTTAGATTAGTTTATGTGAAGGATTTTGCTAAACATCCTTTAAAAATGTTCATAAAGAAACATACAGTCAATTTTCCTCTATGTTAGTGATTTTGCCAAGTAAGATTTATTTTTAAAAAACCTGAAAAAGAACAGACTATGTCTGCTGTAAAGACATGGAAGAAACACTTTTCACAGCTAGTGCTTAGGCAAAATATAATTTTTTGCATCTCTAAATTTAAACCTGTTTATTATACCCACTCACCTGAGGTCTATGCAAGGTAGGGAAGTAAACAGAAAGCAAATGGATTCTGAGTATAGTGAAAGACAGTGTTTTCTACCACACATTTACAGTGTTATTTGGTAACGTGAAAGTACAAATGCATACTTAAATTCTTCATTATTACTATATCAACAATGTTTTATCTCAGTTGCTTATTAACTTTGATAGTTCCTTTATGATTTCTAGGGATTTATTTGTAGTTCTCAAATTTTCATGAAATGGTTATTTTACATCCAGTGGTTTAATTACACTATAATTTTTCCTATCTACTTTTGTCTACTTTTAAGACATAAATGGCAAGTACAATTTGAGCATACCTAATCCCAAAACCCAAAAGATTATGGATGTCAACATGACATTCAAAATAATGTTGGAGACTGGAACATTTTGGGTTTTAGATATACAGATATACAGATATTCCAAAATCTAAAAACCCCAAAACCTGAAACACATCTGTGGTCCAAAGGATTTTAAATAAGTGGTATTCAACCTTCCTTTGTTAAATATAAAATCAATAGTTACTTTACCAGTAGATTCAAAGACAGAATACCTTATAGTATTAGATGAGTACAATGAATTTTATCAGTTTGGCACCCTTTTCTGCTTTTACTGTAATTATTCTTCCTTTTCTAAGATCAAGTACCCTAAAATTAAGCACAGTCATGTTGATTGGACTTGAATACAATTACAGACATTAGTGTCAGAAGATCATATTCATTTAATACATCACCTCAGCTCTGTCAGCGTGGCAGGTGATCTACCTGGTTGTCTTCCCTGGTTATCATTTTGATTTGGTTATAATTCTGGTCTCAGACAAAGTCAATCAAGGTCAAAGCCTTGGTGTATGAGTTCCAGCTTTTGCTGATTTGTCGGTGATATAAAAAAGCAGCATACATTAGGGTACAAAATACATACTAAAATTCTCAGCCCATGATCCTACTAGAAGTCTGTTTATGTCATTCTACATTATTCTAATGTGGAGCCCATATGACTATAACAACATGGCGCTGTTAGTATATTTTAGTTGCTTCTATTACTGACTGATACTGACATAACAATATGTCACAAAAGTACCTTGGCACACATCTGGATGGCCCAGATGATGTGTATTTCTGTGTGTGTGTGTGTGTGTGTGTGTGTGTGTGTGTGTGTGTGTCTATGGGTAAAGGGAATTGAGAGACAGATACAGTGTTGGATATCCAAACAACTGGTAAGAAACTTGACGGTCTGGCAGTAAATTAGGACTCTCAGGGGAGCAATTTGGAAGAGGTACTTAACATTATACACTAAGTATTAGCACAACTGCTTTACTGGTGGACAGACCATTACCTAGTGGTTGACATAGCATTTTTCCCAATGGTAACTGCCGTCCTTTTGTATCAGCTCATTTTTTAAAGAGTAAATCTTAAAAGCAACACCAACCAGGGTGGCAGGGACACAAATGGCCAACTTCATTTATTTTCTTTATTGTCCTCAAACTATTATATAGCACATGCTATCTGAGATGATGATACGATTATAAACATCATTTGGGCTAGAAAATAGATTAATAACTTAATCACTAATAAATACAGAAATATTTAGGTATAGTTGTGTTGTGTGTGTGTGCATGTGTGCATGCAAGTGTGAAACCTTATCATTATTCTTCATATCAGAGTAACAAAATTTCCCTGGTAAAGAAAGGTTGAAGATGCCTTAAGAATGGAGGGAGAGAAATTATGATTAATCAACTTGGCCAGGCAAGAGTCTTATTTTTTGTTTCTCTAAAATAGTGACATGTTATATGACTTTAATTTTTAGCATTTCCATTAGTAGTCTTTAACTAAATGCTAATGAGTAGGTGCATATGAACAATTACGGGTGAAAATTTACACTATCCTGATTTTAATGCAAGGTTGGAAAAAGAGAGGAATAAATAATTGTTGTAGATATAAAATTCCCAATTCTGATGGTGTCATCTGCTGTGTTCCTGTATGAATTCTGTGGTATTGACTGAGATTCTGCCTGGAGTACTCTTGACTATGAATGTAAGGAATCATTAAATGAATGGGCCCAGATGAATGAGAAAAATAGTGTGTGGCTCCTGGGGAGCAGTTCTGGTTCTTCCTATATACAGAAATCTAGCCACCACCTCGAGGTATAAATGAGAGGATACCCTTAGATACCTTGTCCACATTTCAGTGACATCTATGACATGGACTTGTGCCATGTCCCTGTAGGTAAAATGGCAAAATTTAGGTTGGGTGCAAGTCCACTTTGGTCACTTATAACTCTCTCCCTCAAAAAAAAAAAATTTTTAAAAAATCATTTTCTAACAGGGTGGAACAAGGGAGCCCCTAACACTTGATCTTTGTTCTGAGGATGTTTTTTAATGACAATGTCTCTAGAGGTAGAAATGTATGCTTACCTAATAAAATTTATAACTGATACAAAGGGATTCAGTAAAACAATAAAAGATACAAAGGCCGGGACTTAGCACAGTGGTACTGCTGCCTGCCTCACAAGCACAAAGTCCCAAGTTTGATCCCTGGTACCCCACCACCACCAAAGAAAACAGTAAAAGATACAGCATCACGATTAATTTTTTTTTCCTCATTGAGTTTATTGGTACATTTTAGATATAAAGTGCAGTTACATTCATTATTGGGATCTTGTACCTTTACATGACAGGTCTTGGTTCTCATTTTTCCCCTTGTCCCTGCCCTCCCTTCACCCCCTTCTCCCCTCCCTGTTTACAAACATTTTATTTCATTTTATCATATTTTTTCCTTTCCCTTATTACCTTACCCCTACCCTTCCCATCTCCCCTACGCCTTTAGCCCTATTCCTTCCTTTTTCACATTATCAATTATCTTACTAGGATCGTATGTACTATTATAGTTTATTCACACCAGAAAAACTATTCGGTATTTACACATGTGACTTATCTATTTCACTTAGGAGTATATCCTCAATGATTAATTTTAAGTGGTAAAATGCAAAGGCCTAAAATTGTATGCATAGTGGAGAGCAGGGTCATCTCCTACAGAAAAATAGTAATGGTGGCAGCTTTGTGATGGTTAACTCTAGTTACTCCTTTAGAATATTCTAAGACAAGATGGAGATATGAGCAGTCAGAGGAGTGGATTGGATCCCCATGAGAGATATTTCTTTCTGTGATGAGAAATGCTAAGAGAAAGTCAAAGGACACGGAGAGGAGGGCATTGAAGTTGCTCCAGCCAGACGTTACCTGTTGTCTTAGAGACCAATAAATCCAATGGCTCCCATATCAAATTCTATGCAATATTTCACAACTGAACCTTTATATTTATATTATACCAAGAGAGCTACAAAAAATGGAAGGTCATAATACAGAAGCATCATTTTTTTTTTAATTTTATTGAGTTTATTGGTACATTTTAGGGATACAGTACAGTTACATTCATTGTTGGGATCATGTACCTCTACATGGCAAGTCTTGATTCTCATTTTTTCCCCTTACCTCTGCCCTTCCTTCACCCCCTCCTCCCCTCCCCATCTACAAACACTTTATTTTCATCTTTTCATTCTCTCACATTTTTTTTCTGAAATGGTTTATTTCAACCCTGGGTATAGTCAGTCACTGATTCTTTTCTCATGGTGCTTCCAGGAAGTCTACATGGATAGGTTTATAAAATATGGAAGATGTCACAGAGACAATCCTAAATTCTCATCCTGACAGCCAAGTCTAAATTTGTTCTGCAGTTTATTTCTGTTTGACTGTGGGGTTCCCATTTCCCTTATTTGTTTCCCAGGCTTGAGGGCAAGATCCCAGATTTCATCTGCTCTACCATGCAGCTATGTTCGATCTTGGGAGGATGGAGGATACGACTGTTGATCTACCATAAGTATCCTTATATACCCATTTGTGAAGAATTAAGCCATGATTCTTAGGACAAAAAATAATGGCATTCTTAATAAAGTATCTATTGATGAGACAGCCTATTTCAAAGGTTACATGTATATACAGTTGGCCCAAGAACACTTTCTTTACTGGTGCCAAAACATAATTGAAAATAAATAAATAGCACAAGTAAGTGGACAATGTTTCCCTCACTGCAGCATAAGCATAGATCTGTGGCTGGCTATGTTGTTCTTGAAGTTCAGTTTGGTTCAAAGGTGATCAGTTGAGTGAGCAGTGATTTCCAATGTGGATAAATACAGCTGAAGAGACTGATGTGTAACACTTCCTTTGCAAATCAAGCGCATGTTTAATGTGCCCACTTTTAATGCCTGGATCTATGTGCAGGGGATGCAGGGACTCTCCCTGGCCCTAGTGGGGGCCTAAGTGTTGCTGTGAATGCAGAGCTCAGGAACCACAAAGTCTGTGAGCCTGGAAGGCTCTCCAAGCTGCCCTCTACTTCCCCAGCAAAATGCAGTGTGCAGGCTTGCTGGAAACCCTCTTTCCAGAGGTATGGATAGAGCTGTTTGAAGCAATATTCTTTTGTTCTCTTTCAAAGGACAGTGCTCTCTGTAGATGCTTATCAATTATTAGTGGCCTTTATTATATTCTCAGAAATAATGTGACAATCAGCAGTGTTATTAACTTATGACATCCCTTTTTATTATGAATGATTGAAAGATTTCCACACATTTGAAACTCCAAATAAGGAGGTGGGGAAGGGTGCTGAGAAAAGAAAGACAATCCACAAACAGATTTCACTTCCCTAATGACTTAATTGGCATCACCCCTGGGGTGAAATGTCCTAACACCCTACAACCTTTTATGACAGGAAGTGAAAATTCCATATCCAATTGGAGCTACAGGGATAATTTAGGGAGGCAGAACGCAATTATCCAATTAGGAATTTAGCCAGAACAGAAAGGTTAATCCCCCTTAGTCTTTTCAAAAGAGCCCATGGGATCTTTAATGACGCGGAGGGGTCAGGACCCGTGTTTTACAACTCAGACCAAAAAATTATTCAGACCCCTCTCTCGCTTTCTGAAAAACAGGGTGGCTGAATATCCACAAGAGTTCTACTGAGAAATCTTGAATATCAGAACATTTCAGAATTTGCCGATTTCCCTTATTCCTTGACTCTAGGTTATAGAACTATAAGGTAAACTTGGTTTCAACTTCAAAATCAAATTGAGTCTTTGGCTAACAGAGATTTTATGGCACGGGATACATCCACACTCAGGACAGAGTGGCCTGGAGTTGGATGCTGACTCAGAGGTTTGGAATGCACTGTTGATGCCTGGCTGGACTCCAGCCTGTAGTTTGGAATCTGCCAACTTGGCAGGCTGGGGAATGTGCTATGGCAATTTTTCAAAATGCAAAGAATCAGTCCAAGGAGAGATTGTTTCTACATTTTAACTACCAGGACAAGTGACAGGATCCTGTCTAACAAACAGGCTGGCCTAAGACAGAAGAGCTGTGCTCAAAGGAGAACTGAGGGCGTATTTGCGAGACCCTCTTGTACAAGTAATATACCTTTTGAGCATTCATTCCAACCTCTGACCAAAGGAAATATGAATTACAAATTTCAGTCTTGGAGGCACCAAATGCAGAGCTGCCGGATGGAAGAACAAATGGCACTCTTTGTATCAGACATAAGAGTTATGTCACAGGTACTTAGAAGTGGAGCAGTTTTTCTTTGGATGTGAGCCAATGCAGGATCATTAAACAGAGCTTTCTAAATTCTCAAATTTAACATGTCTGTTGAGAGAGAGAGAGAGAGAGAGAGAGAGAGAGAGAGAGAGAGAGAGATTAAAAAGTTTTCAGCCAGTGAGCAGAAATAGCTTTGCCATCTTACACTTTTTAAGTTCCTCAGCATTTATTTCTCTTGATAAATCCTAATCAACACCAACATTTTAAGGCAATTTTGTATTGTTAAGTCCTTGAACATGGTATAATTTTCAAAAAATTCAATTTGTTCTAAAGGTCTATATGATAATTTTTGTATAAGACTTATTTGCCAAAAAATAGTAAAATGGATGATGCATCCAAGCAGAAGTTAGAGGAAAAGGCTAATTCTGGGAAATTGATAGAAATTAATGCAATCCTTTCAATAAATATCTTGATTAAATTACAGCATTGCTACTTATATATTACATTAAAAATAATATTGAATTAGTAATGACATCAAATCTATAATCTTCATTAGAACATTTAAACAGTAAAAAATAAAACCCATCCATCAAATCATCATACAGATTTGGTGGCTGATTATTAGTTTTCATAAATTTTTTGGGAAAACAAACATTTTGTTTGTGAGAATTTAAAAACACCTTAACAATCCTCTTTCCAGGAAACAAGCAAATGAAAGGATTCTCCACACCTGGGAAGGTAAATTTCTGCTCTTTGGATAATATCTATTGCATGGTTAAATTCCCACTGAAAACAAAATCATAAAACCAAAAACAAATTATATCAATATACTAATCATATAAACCTAACCCACTGGCATCTTTTTAGCATTTCCTTAGACCACTTCTGCCTCCTTGTATAATATTTACTTTTACAAAGCCCATGTGAGGAGATAAAAGTTTAAAATTCATGAAGGTGTGATGCTCAGTTGTTGTTCTTCCTGCTTCTATAGGCAGATAATAAAAAGAAAATTAGTTAGATCTACTGCATTCAGGAAGATCACCCTCTAAGTCATCTTGTGATCTCAGAGCTAATGTTCATTATTTTAAATTTTTTGTTGGAGGAGCGGAGGGAAAAGGTAGTTTTATAATAAGAAAGAAGTCCAGGATATACGTTTTTTTGTTTTTTGCTTTGTTTTTTTTGGGGGGTGTACTCGGGACCTTATGCTTGCAAGGCGGGGTTTGGGGGGGCCACTGGGCTAAATCCCTGGGATATATGCTTTGAAGTGTAAGATTTTATTATTACTAAAGTGATGAGGCCAACAGATGGGAGGTGATTGCCACTCATAATTCACAACTGTGGAGGCAAGTACAAGGGTGCCACAGAAGACCCACGGTCCCGGGAGCCAGAGGGAGGAGAGGAAAGGCAAGAAGTAACAAGGGCTTTCTTCATCGTTTCCCTGAAAGGGAAGGAATGGGCTGGAAGCAGGCTGAGGATTGCACAGTTTAAATAACTTCACCTGGCTCTGGGGAAATGGGAGTGGCTCTAGTTGTGGGCCACCAGGCTCCTGGGTAGTTAGGGCAGGTTTAGGAGTCTAGAAATCAGGTTCTCCATTGCCAGATCTGCATGTGAAAAGAACACTTTCCTTTACTACCTCTAGATATTGCCCACCTCTGAGGGTGGGGAGGAAGGACATCAGCAGGACCCCAGATGCCAAACATCAGAAACAGAACTTTTGAGAAGTGTGATGAACTCACTGCATTTTCTATTTTGTTCTAAGCCAATAGGACAATCAAAAATTTTTTTCAGATGCCCAAAATAAGCCCCCATTTTCTGTAATATATATCCATTTTCTTTTAATTTTGCCATTACCCTAGGAAATTGTTCAGCATTTGTTTGCTTAATGAACTCGACCCTTCATGGGTGAATTCTCTTTCCCAGGTGAAAAACCATTATTTCTTTTGATATTGGACAGATCTCAAAACCATGTCCCTTGTTATGCCCACTTTCAGGTAGTTTTTCATATATAATTCACCTCTCCAAGCTTCACGTTCCTTCGTTTTTTAAAAAGAATTCTTAAAATCTCTTAATTTGAAAATTAAATGCAAAAAGAAAATCAAAATGCCTGTATCATGCCCAGAGGGGGAAAATGAAAAAAAAAAAAAACCCTCAAAAACGAAAAGCAGAAAACACCAACAACAGCAACAAACTGCTCAATCATTGGAAAAAGGCATTAATTAAACTTTACAAGTTGATAAACTGGAGCCAGGAAAAGATACTGACTGGCTAATAACGAAACTTGGAGCTTATTCCTGCCTATTCCTTTATATTTTCACAGAGTTATACTGACCCACTTTGGAGGAAAATCTTAGCATGTCAGACAGTAAAAGGCCCCACTTTTTTTTTTCAGCTTTGATTGAGTTTATTGGTACATTTTAGGGATACAGTACAGTTACATTCATTGTTGGGATCTTGTACCTCTAAGAGGGCCCCACTTTTAAGAAGCACAGCTGAGTGACTAGGGTGCCTTCCTTGCTGGTCACGTGATGTGCTCCTTCAGAAAATGAAGACCCAGAGGTGGCAAGTAGGTGTGGGGTAGACTACTGGGTGTTCCTAGCAAAAGTACTGGTGAAAACTCCTAGAAAATGCACTGAGAGGCTACAGAGGCTGAGCTCCTCTACCTAACCTGTTCTGGAAGTGTGAGCCAAGATGCTCTGTGTCCATGGGCTTCAAAGTGCAGGGTGAGCTGCGGAAACACAGTGAGCATGGATTCCTTAATTGTCACATGGGACCAGCAGCAGCTGCTTCATAATAAGGACGCACTCGGTACTGTTTATGGCAGTTACGAAGTTTTCCATGTATAGGAGAACTGTGCTTACCAACTCCTTTCTGGCATTTGAGGAGAGAAACAGGTTATACACAAAAGGCTGTATTTTTATGAGGAGTGGCTACAAAGACAATAGTCAGTAAATTTTGCTTATGGAAGAACATCAGCGCTACTGAGCCCATACCTGATGGCACAATTCACAGTCCTGAGACTTTCATATTGGTCACCATTTCTCCACATGTTTAGCGATGCTTTTCCCCTCTCTGGACTTTCTTTTACCCATTACTAAATTAAGGTCCGTTTTCTCATGGTAAATTTTTTCCATTTATCAATTCTATTTTGGATTTGTTTCTACTTTGCAGGTAATTAGACAACCAAGGGACTTTCTTTTCCCTGATAATACTGTAAGCCCACATTTGCCACAGTCATTGCAGACAGACATCCATATCCACAGAGACACCAGAGTCTGAGCCCAAGAGTTCAGACGCTTCTCTGTGGGTTCATGTCTCATCCAAACCTGCACAGGAAGCACATAAATAGCCTAGTTCAAGACCAACATGTCGCGGTTTCATTGTATGTACTCATGAAATTAATACAGACATTTAATAAATTTGTGAAACTCCTTGGATAGGGTCATGTTTTAAAATGTTCTTAAACATAACGATTCGTTGTAAGTACGTTAAAAACATATGCATGCTTAAAAGAATAATTTCATTTAAAAGGGAACATGTAAGAGATTGCCTTTTTCACTGTAAGGAGTGGAAATTTCAAATAAAGAAATGCAATATGGCTCTCAGAATTAGGGGAGAGGAAGAAGTTATTCGGTGTTGTTTCATATACAGTTACAAAAGTCAGTTTCCTAATTAGTTTTCTAGGCAGCCTATCCTCTTCCCGGATGCCAAGTACACCCATATCTGATGGCAGGATCCCATCCCAGGTCACACCGAGGTTCCTGCTCTGTGAAACACTGTTCTTTCATGGATGCAGGGATCCTCGGTGAAACTGTATCTCCCCAGTTTCTCTGAGAGCACCACCTCCAGAAAAAAAAAAATCTATTCATTTCCCCTAAGTCCAAAACTCTCCAGTGCCATGAAATAAGATCTTCTCATTTTGAGATAATTAGCTGATTTCTGTGGCACTGAAGCTCAATGAAGGATTGACTCTAATAACAGACCATAGCCATCCAGCTTCTTATTTATGAGCATGAGATAAATATACACTCAGTGGATTGTGTCGTGCCTGGAGCTCTTTTCCCTGCAGAAAATAATAATGATTTTAAGATTTTTTTCTTCAACCAAAGTGTGAAGAATAACTTAATAAATGTCTAATGCTTGATATTTGTGGAAATTCTCATGCTTCTTCTGTAGACTTTTTCATTTTCCTAAAATTTTGTTGGCGGCACAGTTTACCCACAGAAGTTTTTCCAATATAGCATGTACCAACTTGCAGAGAGGACAGTTCATGGTAGACATGATGAATACCACAAATTCTTTTTCTCCTGGAAGAATATTCCTACCTTAGTGATCCTGGATGGATTCTACCTTAGGGATGGGTTCTGGGCAGGTACCCTACCCCTCCCTATCCTCTTTCATATCTTAGGGATGCTTTTATTTTGGGATATCTTCCTCTTTTCTGAAGATTGCTATTGTGAGGTTAAGCACATGACAAATTATTTCTGTTTTAGGGTATCTGCAAATATATTTGTTTTGCTTGCTTTGTGCTTTGTTCATTTTCTTTTTAAATATATTCTACATTCATGTTTATTTTCCTTCAGCACAGTAAGGTATCTCTTCATCAGGATGGAAGCTAATATTCCTTTTGGTGATCTACTGATGGTGAACTCTCCTAATTATTTTGCTGTATTTAAATTTTTCTCTTTATCTGTAGCTTCCATTATTATTAACTAGTTTTACGTGTCCACTTGAGATTCTGCATTTATCTTGCTTTTTGAATCTGAAGACGGAAGATTTTTATCATTTATAGAAATAGTTCAGTTTTTCTGTCTCATTCTCCTCTGTTGGAATCCCAGTGATAGATATGTAAAATCTGCTGATCATTCGTCAGTATATCTACTTTACACTTTTAAAAAATTCTTCCTTTTTTCTTATTTATGCTTTTTTTCTGACCCATCTGCTAACGTGTTCTTCTCTGTTTGCCCCTCTATCTGGACACTGAATTTGTAATTTTACTTTTTGCATTTTTAGTTCTAGAATTTCACCTTTCTTTTGTTTAATACTTTGTACTCTGACAAAAATATTCAGGCTTTTATTTCACATATTATTTGCAGTAATTTTAAGATCGCTGAATGTATGTCATATTTCTGATCACTGTGTCTATCTCAGTGACTTGTTATTTTCTTCTGCATTAATTTGTGCCTTGTCTTATGCACAGTGGTTTTCTTTTATGAGGGTTGGACATTACATTAGACTCATGTATAGTGCTAACTCAAAGCCTTGGACAGTTAGGTCTTTCTCTAGATCTGCTTGACTTTTGCTGATGAGACATATCCAGTTGGGGTCCATGGCAGTTGCAGATCATTTTAATTCCCTTAGAGAGTGAGGTGATTGGCAGGCAAATTCCCCTGAGTGGGTACCCAGGACTCTTTTGGGGGTAGCCATAGTCCTAGGAAGCAGTGCTGTAGATATCTGCTGATAGCCTGGCACCCGCTGGCCACTACAGCCTAGTGCTTAGGCCTAGCTCTCTACTCCACTCCTTCAGCTCTTTCCTTTGTGTGGAGGTCTCTTAACCTTTATATCCCACTTTACAGATCAGCAGTCATCTCAGGCAAGTACCTCTCTTGGTGCCTTGGTTACTTAGAGCTTGACCCTCCATCTCCTTAATACGATGTTTTTCTTTCTTTTTAAATCTATTTTTAAGATTTGTTCAACTTTCTTACTTGCTCTTAGGAACAATTGTGATTTGTAGCTATCTGGTCTACCACTCCTATAAGCTGCATTCAGGGGCTTACATTTTAAATTCTCCTCTCTGAAGGAATGTTCCTAGCTTACCTTGATTTCAGGTGTCTCCTGTCTAGCAACTGTTTGCCTCTTTCTGTGCCAAGGTGACAGGTACTCAACCCAACCCCTTTAGGTTAATTTTCAATAAAGAATTGAGTAGAGTAGAATAAAGAAATCATCAGCAAACATTTACATGTAGAAATACCCTATTGAATGAATTTGATTTTGAGTAGAACTGAGATATCCACAGCAATATAAAAACCCAACGTGGCCCTGACCTTAAAAGCCCTACAGGTTCACTTATACCAAAGTACTCTCTCTGACCCCAGTTTTTCCTCATTTTCTTTACTCGCTGTTCCTGTCCTCTTGTCTCTTTACTCCCTCTTCTCTTATCTTTTCACCCCTTCCCTGGGCCTTTTCTATTATAATACAGTGTGTACCACAGTTCAACGTGTACCGCAGCTCCTTACTTTTCTTGAATGCTGCAACATTGTATTAATATTTGCCTATAAAGCCATATTACATCTTATAAATCCTATGCTCACTTTTTTCTTTTTTATTTTATTTTATTTCCTCATTGAGTTTATCGGTACATTTTAGCTATACAGTACAGTTACATTCATCATTGGGATCTTGTACCTCTACATGACAAGTCTTGGTTCTCATTTTTCCCCCTTGTCCCTGTCCTCCCTTCACCCCCTCCTCCCCTCTCCATTTACAGATACTTTATTTCCATTTTTCATTTTCTCCTATGTTTTTTCTTTCCCTTATTACCAGTTGTAAACTATGAAGTCATTGATGACTACTTTTATTTTTTAAAAATAATCAAATCATGGAATATATATTTATATGTTCCCTTATACTACTCACAATAAAAATCCCCTTATATTGTGCAAAGAAAAAGTACTATTTTTAAAAAAGATTGTATCACTTTGGAATAAGGGGTATTTATGAGAAAATTAACCCTTCATTTTGCTATTTTTTTTTAATGTGTGAGTATACGTGAAACAGGGAGGTAATTCTGCAGCCCAACTTAGAACAGGAAGAAGGGACTCCCAGGCTTTCCAGAAGGGTAGACATCTTGACAGTCACATGATTAAATAGGAGACAGCAATAAGACCCTTGACAATTTCGTCTAGTCAAAAAATTTCAACTAGATAAAGTTCAGCAACAATTTGAAGGCAAAATCTTAAACACAGAAAATCCATGATATCTGTGTAAAGCAAAATAATAAGCTTTATTTAAATCTCATTCGATGAAGGTTTTCTGTTAGATCTTTTCCATAATTACCACATTTAATCTTTACTGCAATCTTTTTAGCCCCACATCAGCATACAGAAATAAAAAATGTCCTTGGACTGAGTTAAACAGGCACTTTCAGCAGAGCACCAAAGTGGATGAAGAAATAATATTGTGACAGTTGGCTTTCAGGATTAGACTTACTCCTAATCAAGACACTTGATGCTTATGATTTGCCTTTTTTTCTCTAAGTCTTACTGATGTTCTTTCCTTCTTGCTCAGTGAGACTGGCTTCCTGCTATGTTTGAAAGCTAGTTTCCATCTATGTACAGCCAATTGGAGACACCAAAATAAACTCAGAAGCAGGAGAAGAGACTTTGTTCTCTCTTCACCTTTCTCTACCTGTCAAGGCTTCCCTGGAATGTCTGCATTCCATGCTGGACCAGGCTTTGTTCAGGCCTCCATCTCTGTGTCCTAGCTGGTCCCAATGGTGGGTGGGTAGCTGTTCCACCGTGGTTCCAGGGTGGGTCTGGTTGCTCCCACTCCATTATCTCACCCCTGGTTTGGGTGGTCAGGTATCATCCACAAGCTCCAAGCATTCCTGTCCCTGTGTAGTATCCTGTGACTGATTTTCAGTGGTGCAAGCCATGCCTCCTGGTTTCTAGGACCACAACCTGCTCTGAACTCTGGTCTTTGCTTCAGGTATCCTACAGCTACATTCCTCTGAGTCACTGCACATTTCCTTTGCTGCACTTTCAAGAATTGTTGCCAAGGCCGTGGATTTAGCTCAGTGGAGCCTCCTGCTTTGCAAGCACAAGGACCCAAGTTGTATCCCTGGTACTAAAGAAAAAAAAAAAGAATTGATATCTAGTGGGATTTATATTTTCTTGAAAGAATATGAATAGCACACCTGCCAGTGTTCTACACAGCACATTTATGAGACTGGATGAGGAGGATTATTATTCAGCATTCTGCCCCTGACTTTTACTTCTATCTTGGCAAAACACTGCTCTCTTAGCTTTCCTGAAAAAAGCTAATGAATGGAAATCACCCATGCCCAGAGAAGTAATGCAGAACACATATTTACAGAGGAATGGCTTGGAAATTTCTAAAGATCTCTACAAATATTGTTCAGTCTCCTGATCAGCCCAGTGGTTTTCAGCTTTATATTATGTTCACATAAAAACTGAGTCCAATAGGAATGAAGGGCTCTAGTGCTGCCTCCATCTAAATATCTGAATTCTTTACACAACCTCACGCAGGTGGAACATTTCACCTGTTTCCTTTCTCCACTCAAGTATTTTATGAAGTTTATATAATGGGCATAACTCTGATATATATACATACATACATATATATATATATATAATTTCTATTTTACACGTTATCTCAGAACTCATAAAATAGAAATTTTACAGGCAGACTGTCCCCTCAAAGAGGTCCACATCAGAGTTTCTACAACTTTTAAATATGCAGCCTACATGACAAAAAGCAATTTTGCAGATGCAATTAATATTAAATAATTTTGAACAGAAATGATCCTGGATTAATCAGATGGACTAAACCTAATCACATGAGCTCTGTTTTTTTTAACTTTTTGATTGACACATATTACTTATAGATATTAATGGGGTACACACAGCACTCACTGATCAAGGGATCAGCTGCAGGCAATTAGCATCTCCCTCTCCTTTTCAATTCTTTATGTTTGTAATCTATGAACTGCTTTGTTCTAGCTCTTTAAAAACTATATAATATGTGACTGTAAACCACCATGACACTATGCTGTGAGACGCCAGCACTTATTTCTTCTAAGTGTTTCTGGTACCTGTTACCCAACCTCACAGGAGCTCTTAAAAGCTGGAGATAAGAGGCACAGAGGGAAATGCGGAGAGATCCTTCAAGCACAAGAAAGACTCCTCCACACATCTTTTGTGGTTTGCTAATGAAAAGGAAAACAGGATAAGCTCTGCAGATAACTTCTTGGGGCTGAGAGAGACCTTCAGCTGTCAGCTGACATGAGCCCTACAGCTAACTGAAAGAGTTTCTGCCCACACCTGAGTGAAATTCCAGAAAGCAAAGCAGTCCTGTCAACTCTATGCTACTGGCCTGTGAAGCCTAAATAGAGGACCAGCTGAGTCCAGCTGTGCTTGACTCCAGACCTGTAGTAATGTAGGGTGTTGCATTTAGCCACTATATTTTGGATAATTTGTCATAGCAACAATAATTAAACTAAAAGAATGAACATAAATGTGCTTTTTTTCTCCCAGAAATATTTCCAACCCAATATGAAACCTCTATTAAAATGAGTTATCATCCTAACTTTGGTATTTGTCATTTGTCACTATTATGATAAAATCCTCCCACTCCTACTCTGTACTAGTCAACAAAAGTACCATAAAAACAATGCTACCACCTGGGTGGCTTCAACAACAGAAATGTATTTTGTCAAAGTTTTCAAGGTTGCGAGTCAAAGATGAAGGTGTTGGCAGGAGGATCGTTTTCTCCCGGGATTCTCTGCTTGGCTTGCAGATAGCCAACTTCCCATGGTGTCCTCACATGACCTTTCCTATGCAAAGACATCCCTGGTGTCCTTCCCTCTCCTTACCAGGACACCAGTGGGTTGAATTAGGGACCCACTCTTGTTACTTCATTTCATCTTCATTAACATCTAAAAGGCCTATTTCTGTACATATGGAGATATGAATATTAAGCAGGAAGATGCCATTTTCTGCTCCTATGAAAGAATCCTAAGCCCCATAACTAATAAATAACAGGTTTCTTGGGGAGTCCAAGAGCATAGTGCCAGCATTTTGGGTGGGTCTCTGTGCTGTGTCATTCTGTGACAGAAGGACACAAAAGGGCAAGAGGGAGGCAGCAAGAGCAGAACTCACTTTTATAACCAGTCTACTCCCAGGCTCACTAACCCAGTATTGAGAGTGACACTAATCTTTTCATGAGAGCTGAGCCATCCTGACCCAGTCTCCTCTCATGCTCTCATGGGGTTCTACATTCCAACATAGTTGCATTAGAAATGAAATTTCCAATACATGAATTCAGGGACAGGTACCAGGGGTGGAAGATTCATTCAGCACCTTTGCTATTCCAGCCTAGCATCAATTCCAGCAGCTCATGGAAGCCACTGAGGGGTGTAAGGACCTTTCTGCATTCCATGCCAGGATGTGAAGAACCCTCTGGGCCAGGGGATTTTTAAGTTCTAAACCCTCAGTCACATGCTTCTTTCATCTGGCCTTTCTACCCAATATAAATAAAATGAAATAATGAGAATCTTGTTTATTTCCAGCAAAGCTTCTGTTTGAATAAACAATTCCATATTGAGCAAGGATATCCAACTTATTTCTTCTCCAAAATTTATATATAACTTTATATTATAACATTTAAGAGAAAATTTGAGGCAGGGAAATAATGGTGGTTATTTCTTATACAATTTGATGTAAAAAGATTGATCTGAATAGACCAATTAACAAAGGCAATTCCTTTGAGAATATATTTTTTTCATATAAGGCATACAAAATTCTACACAGAACTTTGGGCAATATCTAAAAATTATAGAACTCTGCAAATGATAACATGGCAGTGTGAGGGAACAGGAAGGGCAGTGTGGTACACGCTTAAAATAGAAGGATCAGTGTATGTGGTGGGGGAAGGATATTAAACTCCACTGCAGCAACTGTATTGGTTTGGGGGTCACTCCCACCACTCCCAGGATTGGTGGGTCACACTGGTGGGTGTGTCTGGCTGAGTCATGGACATGTGGGCTTAGGTTCTACATCTGGTCCTTGGCCCTTCCTTTCCAGCACTATTTTCTCTCCTCTTCTTTTGACCCATGTTATCCCAGAGATAGGAAGGCTGACTAACATACTCCAGAAGTGCATCTATTTTGCTGGGAGAACACTCATAATATATTTCATAATCATTAGCCAAAAATGCTAGTAATGGAGTTATAATTTAATAAATGGTCATCAGATTATAAGTTGGAAGTGATTAACAAAAGCAAAAAGTTTCAGATGTGTTTAACCTTCAACATATGGCCAAATATCTCTGCCATGACAATTTCTTCCCACGATGCATACTAGAAGGGAAATCACAAGGTAACAGTCAGACTTCACACCTGCAAAAATTCCCTGAAAGCCTTTTGTTGTTAATTTTGAGAGTAATGCTTGAAAACCCCAGCTCCATTTATTTAGAGGGTTTATTTTTTCTGTACACCTCATTACTTTGTAATGAAAGCCAACAGTGCCTTCATTATAATAAAAACAATATTTAGGAGTTACCTGCTCCTTACATGGTCTTTATTCTGGAGGTGAGCTGTGTGTCTCCTTTTTCAGCTGACAAACAGTTGCAGAGGTGACAAATGACCTCTTAGGCCTCCTGACCATTCCGAGGGAACACCCAATGAGCCCAGGAATCAAAATCAGCACTTGTGTCTGGCATCTTTCACTCCCCGCCCCTCCACCCTGTTCTCCGGTCACTGTGACATTTTATCAGCATGGATTTTCAAGAGGAGATATTTCTGGGGATTGCAGAGGAGACAGAATGAAATTTATGAAACGTTTCCTTTAAAAATACCTGACTGCTGCTGAGACAGACGCTGTATCTTGGTAGTAAAAGCCAACATTGAGCATAGGCTGTTAACAAACTACACAGTCCTTAAGGGAAATTTGGGGTCAGAGGTCAGCAGTTCTACAGTTGCTGCTATAGTAATAAGATGAGCAATTGGGGGAAAATTAGCTTCCCTTCATCTGAATAAACAGGAGAAAAGGATGCAAAAAATGGCACTTAAAGACCTTACGTATTTTTATGAAGAAGTATCAGTGTAATAGATTTATTTATGTACAAACAAAAAGAGTAAATAAAATCTAGGAAAAATCTAGAAAAACTATAGTACCTTCCTCAGTTAAATAGACATATCTGCATGACTTACATTATCAGATGCCACTTTCGTAGGTTAGGCACTTTCTCTTCTTTCTGTCTCAAATAGTATTGCCAAGCACCCAAAACTATCTGGACCAGTTTTTAAATATATGAATAACTTTGAAAAGTCTCTTCAACACAGTCAACCAGTTTAGAAAAACATGTAATACGTGGTAACAACTATAATAATCAAGAACAAAAACTATGTATTTTTGATATTCAAACTGTGAGGCTTAGATTTTATTATTGAATTTGAAATGACAGCAGGAATCCAGTTTACAAGTCCGTATGTGAAACTTCAGACCGGTGTTTTGTTTTTATACCTTACCCCATGCCCAGGTTACCTGGAAGGGGAGCCTCCTTATGCTGGTGCTGAACACATCTGCTCCTGGAAGATTCTTGAGGCTTTATCAGCCCTGAAGCCAATGGGAATTGACCAGGAGGGACCATAAGCTCTGCAAATGCCCAGCAGGAACACAAGGCCCATTGAGCAGGCAGAGTATTCCAGGGTCTGAGCTTGGAATTCTGCAGGGACCATCATTATCTCCTGTTCTGCTGCAAGGGAGAAGAATTCTGGTTTCTTTTCTGGCACTTTTCCTGCTGGCTTCTTCTCTAGAAGCTGTTACCTTTAAGAACAAGGAAGACAAAGACACACACTCATTCACACAGATGGGCAAGGAACACAGAAAAACCTGATTCATGCTCAGGATAAAATTGGAATAAGAAGAAAGAAAAAAATATATGTGTGTGTGTGTGTGTGTGTGTGTGTGTGTGTGTGTGCAATTCTTTTTTCATCATTGATGCCAACAAATATTTCAATCTGTGATGCTGCAGAATGCACATTCTCTTACTGGCGCTTACAAAGTCACTGGATAAGATATTTTTCAGCAGAATCAGATTTAAATAACTGCTTCCATTTTTGATAATGAAATAAAATGATGCTTTAGTAATATTTTGGTCCCAAGAATAGCTAATTAAGTATTCATAACCAGGGTAATCATTCCACTATCAACCATGTGTCCTGCAGCGAATGAGAATCTATTTTCAGGTGATACTCATAAAAAGGAAGCTAGCAAACTTATACTTGCACTGCAACTTGTATTTGCAGTTTCACATGGCCAGTGACACTTCTGTCATTTGGGGCTGGAGAAAGAGGAGGAAATAATCAGTAATTAACATGGACATCATCATTTTCCTGATTATTGTGACCCTAAAGGTAGAAACATCTAGAAATATTTGACCAAAATATCTGAATACCATGCCTAACAGAATTGATAGTTAAAATTAACCATCAGCATAAGATTTTCTATGTCACAACCTGTGATTTAGACAGCAAACAGGGAAACAATTGGTGTTGGAGTTACATGGAATGCATCAGTTTAGTTAATTTCATGGATGCTTCTGCAGACATCTGCCAGGTTGGGAACTGGTTGATCAAGGATGGCCCAAGGAGGGTCAGATCCTCTCTATTCCACATGGTCTCCCATCCTTCAGCAGAGCCACCAATACTCCATGACATGGATGATGACCAAGGTTCCAATAGCCCAAGAACAAAGCTCCTGAGCTTCTATTGTAGAACTGGCTTAAAGCCTTTGGCTCAGAACAGGATCCACAGTCTATGGAACAGTGAAATTGAGGAGGTGAAGAGAAATAGATTCTGCTTCTTGGTCAAATAGAGAACAAATAGGAAGGAGATAGACATGGAAAGCAGAAGAAAAGATCTGGGAAAATGTGTGCCTCTTCACAAATTGAAACATGGAAAGATTGAAGAAAACCCCTTCTGTTGTTAGTCTTTGTATGGGATACTGGGGATGTTTGGGTATGTAGGTTGACTGACCACGTCTCTAGTGTTTTAAAAAGAAACACAAAGGAGAGAAAGAGAGAATGAGGAAAGGACAAGTAAAAAGAATGGATTACAAACCAAAGTGATGTATTTATTCACAATCATTTAAAAGGATGTTTGTTTAATTGGAAATCTCAAAACACAAATACATTGGATTTCAATTATAGAAAAACTGAGGAAGAAATTTAGCCTGGATGGAAAAGAGCAGAGTAGACAGTTTTACTCCTGCATGTTTTTTTCAAAGGGCAAAATAATTTGTGCACATGACTTTCAAAGTCTTTCTTCAGTTCTTAATTCTGTAAAGATTTTACCCTGACCTCATGTGGAAGGCAGAAGTTCTCTGCCCTGAGAAGGTGATGCTGAAGTCCATCTCTAATCCCTACCCCACCCCTCAAAGTTTGGTCTGCTGTCTTCTATTTCACAGGAGGAAAGTTGGGCGGAGCTGGCTAGCAATTGCAGAAGAATTAAATACTCTGGGAGTGGTAGAAGGGGCATACTAATCAATTCTGAAGAAGCCCCAAGGCACTACTAACTCCAGAAGTTTAACCACTTCTAAGCAATTGTGGAGAAAGTGCTGTCAAAAGCACTGCATTTAAGGCAGTGTGAGCCAGGCTGTGAGACTTGGCAGCCCAGTGACACCGTGGCCTCTGACAGATGCTGTGAGGCTGTGGTTAAAGCTTTTAGTGACTCTGGCTATAGCCTGCCACAGAGCGGCCACGAAATCCTCTCCTTGCAGGGAAGGTGGCTGGCTCACAGTGAAGTGTCCCAACATGAGGCCACCTAAAAGGCCAGTCCATCACCTCCAGCTGGTGTGTGCTGAGAAGGACAAGCAGGAGGTATGCAAGACTCCATCAGCCCCACACTGTGTGCTGGGCACAGCTCTGAGCCCCCTCCAGGCTGGATTCGTGACCTTTCTGTCAATGACTTCTCTGATGCATTAGGCTTAATATCAGGGCCAGGGATCAGATTTCCAGCATTTGAATGTCTGCTGCTACTGGGGTGGCACAGAGGTACTGACAGCCAGTGTCAGGAGCTCTAATTTAAAGTATAGCAGACCAAGTGGCAAGCACCTAACTGAGCAGCTTCCTCTTCTAAGAAAGTGTCAGAACCCAAGAGAAGCACCTTTCTGCTTTAATGAATGACTTTTCCCTTTTTGTATGAAAATTGTTTTGTTAACCAACTATTAATCTTGGAAGAAAAAAACAAAACAAAACAAAAAACTGTTGCTGAATTTCCCTAGGATCTTTGTGCAGTCAGGAATGTTAAAAGGTTTACTATTAGTGAGATACAAAATCTGAAATTTCCCAAACATCTTGGCTTTTAAGAAAATAATGCGATGTAGCTGAGTGGCAGAGCACATGTGTAGCACACAAAAGTCCTTGAGCTCCAACCCCACCAAGCCTATACCCAAAAGCAAGCAAACAAGAAAGACAGAAAGTGGCACCTCAGAGTACAAACCCACCTCTCAGTCGCCCCTGGCCCCCTGCAGGTGGAGAGGTGGCTGAGTCTTGTGCACAGCCCTGAGATTTGAAGGAGCCTGGAGTGTGAGGTCAGAGGCCTCACCTGTTCACCTGGCTTACCCTTCGGTGCCTGCAGATCCAGTCCACAGTGGACTGCACATGTGCTTCCCCAGTCCACTGAGTGCCCACTAGAAGTTTGTGTTCATGCCCCCGCAAGCTCCCAAGGTGACAGCAGCAGCAGCACCCAAAAAAGTGAGAAAGTCTTGCAGGCTTCTATCCACTTCTCCAGACAGAAGCAGGCATCAAGCTTGTGGCATCAGCATCAGGGCACAAAGCAGCTTTTCCCTGAATATCAAAGCACACTGTTTTGTTTTGTTTGTTTTATTTTTATTGTGAAAAAGTCTTTATTTTAAGAAAAAAAATTAGCTAACAAAAATTTTTTTTAACAAGTTTCACTTAGCAAAATACACCCCAAAGGAAATCACATTAAAAAGAAAGCTTTGAGTCAAGGGCTCACCAATTCCTATATTATTAGTACTGCGTCTCAATTCTCAAAACTAACTTTTTAAAATATTTACTTAAATGAAAATATAAACTAGAACAAACAAACATGAGAAATGTTCATCTTTGAACTAGGGATCTAGCACCTTTGAGTTGTCCAAAAAGTACGTCTCCCCAGGGTGTTCACAGGTAGGCACCAAGGATCCTTCCTTGACATGCTTACCTACTTAACTCTGGAAACACCACTCTAAGTGTGTTTAATCCAGATATTAATCAAGAAAAGCAGAAGGAACAAAATAGTTTTAATTTACTCAATGTCACATGTTAGCAGGAAAGTTTGCATGTGAAAACACTAAAGAGGTAATTTTTAAATTCAGATTTCACAAACTCATGGTGCAACGTGGGTCCCACAGCTTCCTCTAGTCATAAACTGCTCCTCATGGTGTGTCGGCTGCCTGTGACAATTTGATGGAGGACTTCAACCACTCCCGCAGAGGCTCCTTGTACCTCTCCATGCTGTACCAAATGCTGTAGCTGGCCTCTTTGCAGCCACTCACTGACTGGCTATCTAGGCCGCTGTAGGTGGCCTGGGCGGCTGACACCCCCATGCCCTGCATCACTTGGCTTCTGTAAGCCCCTTCGCTGGCCCCCGTGGTGGAACTGAGGAAGAGTTCCATGGAGCAGTGCTGCATACTGGCCCTTTCCTTAGACATAGCCGTCCAAGTCGGCCTTACCCGTCACTCCGCCATCAGGCGCCATCTCGATGTGTACTCTCACGGGATTGAGCTGCAAGAAGAAATTGTAGATGTCGCTCTCCGTGGCTTTGTAGGGCAGCTCCGGAGAGTGGACACAGTGGCCCCTGGTGCTCTGCACTGTGAACTCGCTGTCTCCTTATCTGTGGTCGTACATGCCGGAGAGACAGTAGCTGAAGTCTCTCCCAAACAGGTTGGTGGTGAAGCCATAGCCATCTCTGAGGCTGTTATACTCCTCGTAGAACCTGTACCCCACACTGTAGCTCCCAGAGGGCAGCATCCTCTCCAGGCCCGCCTGCTTCACAATGCCAATGTATCTCCGTGCTCTGCCGGGTCAGTCATGGGGCCTGGGCTGTAGCTCGGACATCAACTTCAGGGACTGGTCTGAGTACCGCCTCACCTTCTGCTGGCTGCTCTTGAACACCTTGATGTACTTGTATCCTCTCCTTGTGCCTCCTTAGCACCTTCTCAGCCAGCTCCTTTGAGGCAAACTGTAGGAAGGCCTCACCTGTAATCTTGCCCTCCAGGTCCACAGGCAGTGTGATCCTGTTTGGCACAATCTTCAACCCTAAGAAAAACTACATGATCTCTTAATTCATTTATCTGAATGGGAGTACCCAAAGACACACATAGCAGTCGTTGGTGGTGTCTGCTCTGTTAGGATCACTGTGCTTCAGCACCCAGTCTACGTTGGTTCTCTAAGACTTGAACACCCGATGTACCAGTTCCCAGTGACTTCCCAGTGTAAATGAAATGGACACCTGACACCCCACCAGGCGGTAGAAGGGAAAGTTCTGCACATCCTCAGGTGAGCAGGACCAGGGAAGCCCACGAAGCTTGACCTCATAGTCTTCACCTTCCTCAGGGCCCAGATTGTGAGCACCAGGCCGGGTGGTTGCTAGACAAGCTCTGGCACAGCTGTGTGGCTGGGCAAAATGCACAGCATTTTTGCACTGATATAGCACAATCCTTTTAAATTCTGAATTTACCTCTCTCCCAGAGAATCCAGACTCAAGTCCATTAGAGTGTTAGAAGACTTCTGCATGTTCTACTAAAACATGGCCCATTTTATTGTCTTCCCACCCTTCCCCTCATGTCTTCCTCTAAATTCTCCTTCAGTAAGGAAAATGCTAAATAGTGCAGAATGTTATAAAGACAGAACATCCCAAAATGTGGATCTCATATACATGCAGTGTATAGTTCAAAGTCAAGGAATGATCAGAAATTCACCTATACACATTTATGAATGACATGAATTCCTCCCAGGTACCTTGTTTCTAAAGCTATGACTTATTCCAAGAATTGCTCTACCATCAGATAAAATCGAAACGTTCTGCATCATAAATGGGGATTGGAGATGCCCACCACTCTGGAGCACAGAAAACTGAGGCACAAAGAAGCTCCTTTTGTCTTGCTTACACTGGTTTTAAAAATTTATGGAACAGAAGATGTGTTTTGTTATAGTTTGGATATTAAATGTCCCACAAAGACCCACAAGTGGAAAGCTTGTTGTCCAACCAGTGATGCTGTGGGAAACGGATGGCCCCTTTAGCAGGTGGCTTGGTGGCAGAAAGCAGATCGTGGGGGATGTACCCTTAGATGGGACACTGAGACCCCAGCCTATCCTCTCTGTCTTGGGTTCCAATCATTACATGCTGCTCCACAGTGCATTACCCACCATGATGCATCCCTGGACCAGAGCAATGAGGCCAACTGACCATGGATGGAATCCACTCACACTGTGAACCAAAATGAATCAACCAAAATTGATTATATTCAATATTCTCCCACAAGAATAAAAAGCTAAGTAACACCACAGTGAAGAAGTACTGTAAATTACATATGTGCCTTAAGAATATTTTAGATGAATTTTATTAACAAAAACTTCTGGCCATTATAGGAAATCGTGTTAAGCCTTTAAAGTCATTTGCTCTGTTTTCTACTAAGTTAGCCTCAGAATCAGTGTGAGGTAGGGGATGCAAAAGCAGTCAGTGTTTGAAGTGAATCTTTCTGGCAGGAGTGGTGCAGAGACAAAGAAATCAGCCCCCTCCCAAGGGCATCTGCTAGGATTGTAGTGTGTACAGGAAGAGCTATTGTTGCAAGAACCTGCCAGTGTCAAGGAAACCAACATTTGGTGAGATTGCTTAATTTTTAAATGTTGACTACTACATTTGGGTTTTTGAAAGAGAAAGGAATACATCTTAACTTGCAGGCACCAAAAACAACAATGAACCCCCTTTGGGATAAATCTATCCTATGAGTCATAAGGCTGTGGCATGGGGAAAAGTCTTAGATGCCAGATGTGCCAAAGTCATGGTCTTAAAATGCTGAGGAATGAAGTTGCAAACAAAACGAGGATGCTGGGAGAGTATTTTTTTGGAAATAAAGAGAAGAAGAATTATTCCTGGGTTTCCAAGGAAGATCCAGAGCAGGGGGACACTGAGGTTCTTTTTCAGGAGTAATTTATACAATGTGGGTCCATCTACAGTTAACCCATAGGATTACAAGTATAGTTGCTTAGCTAATATTGATCCAATAGGGAAGTCAGTCAAGGGTGCATGGAGACAAAAAGGTATTCTGGGAAAGGGGTAGGTCCAGATGTTCTGGTTACCTGCCTATGTGTATGGTGCTTATCTGGGCCCACTGGTGCTAATCACAGTAAAATCTCAAGTGCTGTTTATCCTAGGGAGGCCTGCAGGCCTGGCTACTGCATCTCTGTCTCCCATCTTGAGGCCTGGATTCCTTCAGATTCACCTTCAGGCACAATCTTTGCTTGTGTTCTCTTCTGTGCTGACTTCTCAGAAGGCCTCTTCCTTCTCTGACTGTATATTAATTTCTATCTAATTTAGCTCTCTATAATAGTTGCAGTTTCTATCTAGGTTCCTATTTGGGAGTCCAGAAGAACAGGAAGATAAAAAGAAACAAAACTAAATCTGTGTTTTTAGATTCTGCATGCTTTAAACTATTATATGCAATATCATTACAGTAAATAACAGCGAACAACAGAACACTTGTCCCTATTTTATTACTTTTTACGAGTTTAGTTTTTCGGATAATTAAGGTATTATTTAAAGATACTTTGACTCTCACAGCCAATGTTTTTAAACTGTTAAAATCAAGTACTCAGTGCTTTAGACCATATTTCCTCTGAGGTTGTTGAAGATTAATTTTGTTGGAAGAAGAATTAAAAATAGGCTTCAATGATAAACTTGGCAATCATGTTAACATCTTAAAAAGCTGATAATACATTATCAGCAAGGATAAAAAAGGATATTATTTTAGAGAATTCTGCAATTCAAGGGAAATTTTAATACTGGCTTGAATCTCCCAGGAATTATGTTCAAACCCTGTAGAAGATGTGTATCATAGGCAATTACTTCTCTGTCATGGGGCTGTCCTTGAGTGGGTTTCCCATGTGGACTGCTGGTTTCCACACTGTCATCCCAACTCTGCAATCTACCCCCAAAAGATCCAGTTAATGCCCCCTCACCCACATGCATGCAAGATTACTTGTGTACACAAACATGCATGTGTGTCTTTACATTATATATTAAACGTGACTGATATGTTTCATAAAATAATTTCATCTAACATCGATTGGAGCTATATATCAACTGTCAGGACCCATGCTGATGTCAAAATCCTACTGTGGGCTACTTATCATTGTCATCAGTGTAATATTTACAGAGGACCCTGACACTTTATAAATATATTTATCTTCTACATTTTTTACTTCCAGAAAAAGTCTGTGATCAGATTACTTTTATTAATATAGCTTGTGTTATACCACAGGCTGCTCTTGCTACATCTTATTCATAATCTTATTTTCTAAAAGATATATACCCAATAAGTTAAATATAATTTAATTTTTTAATCTTACAAGGAAGAGGAAAATGTGTTCCTTTTAATAAGGATAAATCCACTCTTTTAAGGGTCTGGATTTTATGAAGTGAATTTTTTGAGGTGGGGAACAGTACTTGAAACTGAATTCTTGTCATTTTTGTTTCTGATTTAATGATATCTCAGTTCATTCTCTGCTTTTCTCTACCATTTTAAGAAAAATGACTGTTGAGAAAGGAGACATGATCAACACTTCCTCCCTTCTCCTGTGGAGAAGAAAGGGTTTTGTTTTGTTTTGTTTTTGTTTTTGTTTTCTAATCCAGAATACGTCAACTAGCAGTACGGTGAGGGGAAGAGAGCCTGGCGCAGCTAAGGAAGGATGGGAAGAGGCAGATTTTTGGCAGAAAGGAATGTGTTAATCTGCAGTGAAATTAGCGATTTAAAAAAGTATTTCTCAGCTGCACATCTGAAAAAAAAATTTATGGGTCTAATTTTCCTTTGGAAATTTAAAATGTTACAAACTCGTGCGATATAATTACCCGAGTTCTTCCACCCCTCACTCACCATGCCCGAGTAAAGGAGTGGGAATTATGTATGGATGTAAATGGGATGAGTACTGCAAAGAATTTAGAAACATTTCAATAAACATACTTGCAAATATTTTCAGTATTTTAAAAAAGTAGGACACATATGTTAAACTCCAGTGAAGAGGGCTTAAAAGGGAACCTCCAAGTGCGCAGTTTGCTTCTATATTTGTGTGAACCATTTGGTTAAGTATTTTACAAAATATCTACACTTTATTTTCCAGTCCTTCTGGAATTTTCAAAATACTGTATATCCTACAATAGACTTTTCAACATATGTGTAAGCTGTAGTGTGAAAATAATTGTGGAAATAATTCGAGATCTATATAATTCCACAATCTCCTTGCCTTGAATTGGCTTCGTGTGTTTTGCATGGAAGTATGCATAGGAAATGCTAAAGTGTTTCACACAAAACTCGTTCCGATCTAAAAACCTCCCTGTGGTTGGAGGGCTTTGCCAACCCTGAGGAAATTAGCAAGATAACATTTAATAACATCAACTTAGACAGCTCTTACTTTGTCAGATATCTTTCAAATGCTTAAAAGTTGGGGTGAAATGGAGACTGTGTAGTTCAAGCACTCATCCGTTTACCTATTTCCAAGTGGGAGCTCTGTGCATATATGACCTTTCCAAAAATTAATTATTTAATGACTTTTCTAGAAACATAGCACAATTGCCACGGACTCTTGCATCCTGTCCTTTCTTAGGAAAGGACTGGGGTCCTCTTAGATCCCTCTCCTTAAGTGTCACTCACAGTAGTTTTACAATAACCCAGACTTTTCTTTAACCTTTCCTTCCCTGAATCTCCTCCTCCTCATGCTTTTCTTTACCTATTTAAGATGCTGTAAAAATTATCAAAGCAAAAACTAGCACTCAGCAGAACTATGCACATTTGGGTGCTAAACAAATACTTTTGATGGTGACGAATGCTGGCAAGTCTCCATGGAAGAAAGACCTCACACAAAAGATGTTATAATTATTATGTTTAAATGATTATGCTGTAATTATTATGTTAAAAGTCTCCCATGCTCTCAGAGCTGCTAGGCGGTGGCAGGGCTGTGACATCCCCATTACTCTTTATCTTTGGCTGAGGCACTAGCTACCTTGGCGTGAAAGCCAGCGATATGGCCAAGCCGGAGCAATTCTCAGCCCTGGTACGAGGTCCCAGAGGCCTCTGCTCTCTCTGCCTTTCCACATTGGTGAGTTCCCAATCACTGAGGGTCATGTTCTCTAATTCTGCTCCAAGGTTATCTTTGTTCTTAACATCCTGCTATAACAATGTAGCAAATGCATTCACACTGAGTTTCAATAAGGCTTAAGATGGTGCCTGTCTCGTTGGAGTTAGGTAACATTTTATAAACAAGATGATTAGGGTTGAATGAAGGATAAGTATTTTTTATATCATATATGAAGTTTCCCGGAAGACAGCCTGTGGAGTGGGCCAGATACCAGGAAATATCCAGGGCTTCAGAGGTGCTGTTGTCTCCACGTAAGTATCATACTCTACAACGTTATCTCCTTGGGCCCCTGTGCTGTTTCCTAGATTAGAGGTAAGAGGCTGCATAACTTGGTCATATGTATGTATGCACACTAAGGATCATTTACTACTTTCAGAATCTCTCAGATTTCAGTAAAAGCTGAGTTCAGCCAGATTTTCATTTCTGACTGGGACATTACATATTTGAGAACAAACTGCTCTCACTTTGAAGAGACACAGCAGATTTCCAAGATGTGATTGAACAAGGATGCTTGGTGTTTACCCAGGAAACACAAGTGTTATTTATTCTTTAGATTGGAAAGTCACTCATAACCTTAATTTTTATTAATATTCATACGGCTTTGAAAAGTACCTAGGAAGAGTCTCAGTTTTGAGCACTATGTGTCTGTTGCTTGCGTTTCAATCCTCAGCTTGGTACTGTAGCTGTAGGCAGCACCTTATGAAGTCCCAGCAGATTGACACTAAATCAGACACAAGTTGGATCTTCCTTTGGGAATACAGACAACTCATTCCCCCACCTGACAGTGGAAAAGGCCGTAATCTCTAACACCAACTACCCCTCTTACAGTCATGGTCAAGTTAATGAAGTTCTTCCCTAAAGACGGGAAGGAGATCCAGGGAGTCATGTGGGGCTGAGGGCAGACTGCAATAATCTGTTGAGAGAGATTTTCTTGAGCATCCTTCATCAGGACAAAATGTGCAAAAACAAAAAGACAAGTTCACAAAGCAAAGTTGGAGGATTTGGGATTAATTGAAACCCTCAAGTGGTGTGTGCTAAGTGACTGCCTATTTACAGCCAACAGATAGGTTTCCGTGAGGTTAAGGAAGCGAAAAATCCCATACGAAACTAGTGAGATGTTAAATTCTAATTAGAAGTGTTAATTAAAAAAAATTCCAATTTCATCAGTGAGAGTGTTTCTGCTGTTTCTGTTCTCTTTGCTACTGTAAATCCTAAGAATCCTGACTCATTTTGTTCCAGGGCTCTTCACCAAGTCTGTAGGGTAGAGAAGGGTGGAATCTGTCCCTAGGAACAGGGTGCTGAAGATTTCTGTCTCCAGCCACCATTTGCCCTTAAAATTCCTATTTGCAGGGCCTCATACTCAGGCAGAAAAATTCACAGTGGCTCAAAGTTTGCAAAAATAGTGGGAGACTCTCAGAAAGAAAGAAAGAGAATATTTATGTAACACTTCACATAACCCCTTTCCTGCTTTAATATACCTTTGAAAATATCAAGCAAATTTCCAAAATTTTGATGAAATTATTTTGTTGTGTATCGTCAGTAAAAATACCATTTAGCAGACCCTTTGCAGACCATTAATCAGTAATGAGGACTAAGCCCTTTGATATCACACACAAATCAGCTACCTCATATTTAGAATTAAACATTATGTTAAATTTAATATTTAATAAATTCCAAAGATTTTACAAATATTTGTTAATATTTGTATTTCAGTAGTAGTGATATGCTCCAAATTATTTAATGAAATATTTAATGTTTTCTATTATGCCTTTCTTACAAACTTGGATAGTTTTTAAATTTTGTGATAAACATTATAGAATATATTATTATAGATGATATTTTGAAAGAGCCTGGAGGACAGGCAGTTCTATTTAATAAAATGTATAATGCAATTTTTATATTGAAAATTTCCTTAGCCACTGTTGCTATTTAAAGCCATCTAGGGAACATATCTTTAGAAAATATATGGAGTTTTCTCTTTGTTTAACTATAGAATTTTTCTAGAATATAGTGTGTCATTTCATGCACTTTGATAATGGATCTTCCCATACTTGTCTTAAAATAGAGAATATAGCTAAAAGGGTCAAAGCATCTTAAATGTCCTTAAAAATATTTCAAATGTATATAACTTTCAGATTATACTGTATCCTACACTCTGAAAAACATGAATGGGGTTTTATTTTTCAATCATTATGGTTCACATATAAAATAGCCCAAGGGAAATAGGAACTAGGTGCCACTCACTGAAGTTTATCAATCCATCTTACTGGCATTCTCCCAAGATACCATACTTCTTTGTAGAAACTCAAGTCCCCTTGCTTCTTTATGCTGCCTCCTGTCTGCTTACAGCCTCCCATCACAGGAATCTCCAGTGCCCCAGTACCCTGCACAGCCCCAGGGCAAAAGCACACACTTCCAACTCCATGTTTTGCTTCAATCTATAACTGTCTTAGATTCCATAGCAACAAGAAAGCCAGTAGAGAAACAGAAATAAAGTCAAAATCTAAATGTCTGAGAAGTTGTTATAAATGAGAAGAAGATGGTTCATGACACAGAAACTCAGAATTTGAGTGTCAGGAATCTGTGAATGGGTTCTGAGTGTTGGCTGGAAATGCAATTATAATGCAGGTGCATACCAGGTCACCTTCTTCCTATAGAATGGCAACTGACTACCTGGAGAGGGGAATGCATTCCTTGGGGTAAATCCAGTGGGAAAGTGTGACCATGGGAGTCACTGAGGACATTCTGGGCCAGGTGAGGCCCAAGGATGGGAAAGGGAGATGAGGTGAGTCTCCAGGTATTGAAACTGTCCGATCACTGGCCCTCCCCAATTCCGCTCCACAAGTGTAGGGTGACTCCCTTCTTTTTCAATTAAGGGATTGGAGGAATCAGAACTCCCCAAATAAAAGGCTTACATCCAAGGCTGTGTGTTCCTCCAGACTGGGCCCCTAGAATCACTGTACATTAAACACCCATGGACCAGCTCTTCAGGAAATACACTTCAACCACCACCTTCGCATCTCGCTTACCAAGTTGAATACATAGCCTGAGATCTTTGAGCAAAACTCCAAGATGAAATGCCAGAAAAAAGACTTTAGTATAGAAAGAAAGAAAAATATAAATCAGAGGGGAAAGTAGGAATGGCCAGTATAGGAGACAATGATTTAAAAAACGGCAATGTTCTCAGAGTAAAAGGAAAAGATACTGTATTTATGAAATATGATCTGGAAGTGATAGGTAGATGTTTGAATGAGTTCATGAGAATGATCATAATGAATTTTGAAAGAAAAAAGGGTAGTTTGAAAATCTTTTAAATTACATATTCTAGAAAGCAGAACAATGACAATAACAAAAACATGGATAATAGGCAGTAAAATATTCAAAAAATAAGAAAAAGTTTCTCATGCTTTTTTGTAAAAAACTAATTTGAGAAATTTTCACAGTACATTTGCCTCTGGATTAAAAGTACCCACCTTATAGCCAGCATGGTGAAAGGAAAATATTTTTACCAAGGCATATTTATGTAAAAGTTGGAACCAACAAAAGAAGAAAAAAAATCATAAAAGCTTTCAAAGAAAAAATAAGCGTTGTCTATGAAGGATAAGAAACCATAATTACACTAAAATTAGTAGCAACACAAAAATCTATAAAATCAGTGAAAGTAGGGTTTGGGGTTTTAGCTCCAGGGTAGGGGACTTGCTGGGATATGCAGGCTGGTGAATTATCAACTAAAGTATCTTCAAACTTTTGAGGGGCAGTGAATTTTGCTCTATAATTTTATCACCACCCAGACTGAGATTTAGATTGAAGGGGAGAATAAAACACTTTTCAGACTATGTAATCATCAAATACAGTATGTCTATGGCTGAGATTCATTTGGAAGATGTCTTTTATCAGAGTCACATTTTATTTTTTTTATTTTTTTTTCAGCTTTAATTGAGTTTATTGGTACATTTTAGGGATACAGTACAGTTACAATCATTGTTGGGATCTTGTACCTCTACATGACAAGTCTTAATTCTCATGTTTTCCCCTTACCTCTGCCCTCCCTTCACCCCCTCCACCCCTCCCCATCTACAAACACTTTATTTTCATCTTTTCATTCTCTCACATTTTTTTCTTTTCCTGTTTTAATCTTCCCCTACCCATCCCACCTTCCCTACACCTTTAGCTCCTTTCTTCCCATTTCTAAATGTCAGTAATCTTATTAGAATCTTATGTATTGTTGCAGATTATTCACGCCAGGGAAACTATTTGGTATTTACACATGTGTGACTTATTTATTTCACTTAGGAGTATATCTTCAATATGTATCCATTTTCCTATGAATGAATCTATTTTCTCATTCTTTATGGCTGAGTAATATTGCATTTTATAGAAAAACCACATCTTCTTTATCCAGTTTCCAA
>NW_022900921.1:46581129-46628413 GCF_012274545.1 Fukomys damarensis
ACTGTTTTTAAGAGACCTCTTTTTTCATGGTCACTGGCTGTGATCCTATCTTCTATATCTGAAATTCTATCTTTGCAATCTTTTATTCTGTTGCGTACACTTTCAATAGAGTTTTTAATCTCCTGGATATCTGTTTGAATCTGTTTTATGGATTCCATTTCTTTCCTCTGTTGGGCATTCATTGTTTCCATTTCTTTCTTATGCTGAGTGTTCATGGCTTCTATCATGGTCTTGAGCTCATCTATTTTTTTGTCAGTTTCTGCTCTAGAGTCTGGAATCATGGCTTCCACTTTGCTCATCATCTCTCTGGTTAACTGGGAAATTATTTCTGATTTGAATTTTTCTAGAGCCTGATTGATCTGTTTTGTTACCTCCTGTGCTATGGGTCCAGGGTGTCCTGTTGGTTCACTCTCAGACTTTTCATCCTCATTTGTCCTACTATTTGCCATTGGTGAACTGGAAATCTTTTTTTGTTTCTTGCTTAAGGGTTTTCTCATTTTCATTTTTATTGTTGGGTTGACCTTCTTTAACTTCTGGGTATTACTTAAATCTTCCTAATATAGTTGAGTTTTAGCTCTTGAGTTTCTAATGACTCATAGACATCCTCATTTTCATAATATCAGAGAAAACAACTCTTTAAATCAATCACACCCCTTTATCCCAATTGATACATTCAGCAGCCCAATAGGATCAGGCACAGCTTGCAAACTGTCCACTTGTGGTAGTCATTAATGTATCACCTTTAACTCATGTGAATTAAATTAATTTCAAGAAGCAGCCTATAGTATGTTTGCAGTGAATATGCTTTTCAATACAGCATCTTTACCATTTAGGATGGGGGTTAGACTCAGAACGAGAGGATTAGATAAGTGAGAGAATTAGAGCAGGTTTGAAGTAAATCGAGAGGATGTAGAATTACCTTACTATCTTTACAAAGCTATTAACTTCAGGGGGGATAGAGAGAGTGCAGGAATAAGGACAAGAATATATCTCCTTAACAATAACAGGCGCTTGCCTTCCCTTGAAGGTACAGAGCCATGAGTGAGGTAAAATGACAAGAGAAAAGCAAATAAAGTGAAACCCCTCCTAAAAAGAAAAAAATAATAAAAGAAGAAGTCTGAGTTAGGGCAGGAGCTGGAATAAAAGGGAGATGAGGGATAGTATGGTGGAGCAAGAGACTGAGTTGGAGAGAGAGGACAGAAAAAAGAAAGAAATTTTAAGGTGGAATGAGGAAAAGAAAAAGAAAAAAAAAAGAATTTGAAGGGTCTTTTTCAGACTTTCTCTGTTCTCATATTATACCACATGTACAGCCATATGCACAACAAAATCCCCTGGTCTCAGCTAGCCAATGGCAGTTCCCCACGACTGAGACTGAACACAGTCCACAAGGCCTAACTTGAGTTTCCCTACCCTTAGGGTTGAACTCCACTCAGTTCTGTTACAGGTTTCCCCTGCCCTTTCTTTAAAGATGTTCAAAGTTGGGAGCTCAGAAAACTACCCTTCATGAGAACCTATGCCTCTGCAGAGTTGGTCTAAGGACTGGCCCAATCAGGAGGTTTGAGAATGGGGGGGAGGGTCGTGGGAGTGTTTCAAGGGCGCCCATGCGGCTACCTTCCTTGCTGGGTCTGTTGTCATGCAGCACCCGTCAGGTGATCTCAGGCAGGCAGGCACTGAAGAGACCCCCTCTGGGGTCTTTGGGTCCTTGCTGGGTCTGTTGTCGCGCAGTCCGGGAGGTCGCGCACCCACCGGGTGATCTCAGGCAGGCAGGCACTGAAGAGACCCCCTCTGGGGTCTTTGGGTCCTTGCTGGGTCTGTTGTCGCGCAGTCCGGGAGGTCGCGCACCCACCAGGTGATCTCAGGCAGGCAGGCAGCTCAGAGTCACGTTTTAATAATAGAGAAACATGAGCTCCATCTGACATAAAAGACAATAGACATTTTAGAATGCAGTTGGAGCAGGCTAAGAGAGCAGCCACAAGAACTTGGAGAGAAAGGACGGAAAGCTCCACAAGAAAGTCCTCTGGGCAGTTAAAAAATGAGAGACAAGAGAAGAGGGAATTGTTAATGAGGCATTGAATGTGAATGAGAAGAACTTGACAGACTCACAGCATTTGTGTAAATTTGAGATCCATGCAGTAAAAACATGAGCAAATGAAAAATCTTGGCATCGATAATTATGGATGAAACAACATTTACAAAAAACAAAAGTATGTCTATAGCACTTGGCTTAGAAAATGAAAACATGCATTCCTAATAAAGTCAAAATTGAATATTGTTTTAAGCAGAATTCCTATTGTAGTCACTTTGGAGGGACTATGTGGATGTAGAGCAGTGCTGCAGAAAATCTTATCTAGGAGAATGATGTTCCTCCTCCCCTCATCTAGGTAAAGAAATACTTGAACAGATCCTAGGATCATGCCTCTAGTTCATTTATACAGATATAAAACTTACATGCATCCATTTCCCCATTTCATTTAGACAAACACTTCAATTTAGAGCTTTTCCCACAGGTTACGTTGACATAAGTAATACTAATAACAGTGTTAAATGTTATGAAAATGAATTTAAAAACATTCAAACATACAATGTTTTCTATTGATATCCCAAGTTCTCTCTGACAGTCACTGACACAGTCAAATCTTGGAAAAACTTACCAGTTGGATAGAAAACTTTAAGGAGTGACTTATCAGCAGTGTGATTACAGAAACACCTAGCGACCCTCTGTGAACATTTTGATCAGATGATTCTGATGCATAGAGTGACCTTTGTGTATCTGTGATTTATGCCAAATTAATACCATGAGCAAGTTTTAAAAATCTTTCCTAGTGAAGCCTGCGGGGCTGATGTTGGCAGAAAATGATCCATAGTTTATTTGCACTTTTTGAGCAAGGATGGAATAATTTTCTCTTAAAGGTATTGCCCTTACGTTTATCCTTCAGGGAGTTCACATGCCAGTTTTCTGCCCTCTGACTTGGCTGGGTCTTAAAAAGATTTCTGGAGCTGGATTTCACTGTCTGACATTTTAGACACTACAAACTCACTCACCAAGCCTTTTCTAACACTTCAAAATAAGAACAATATACAGTAAAGATTAAAAAGAAATGGTCACTACTTAATGATGATACAAAAAGTATTGTCCTGCAATTATCCTCCAGGTCTTCTCTGTTTAAAGTATTTACATTAATTTGCCATTGCATGCATGGCAAATTAAACTGGGAGATTTAATCCAAATATTTAAATAATTTTTGGAAATTATCATTTAATCTTAATATTGCAATACATCATTTTGTCATTATTACTTATGACCTAAACTCTTGTTTGGTGGTGGCCGAAATTCAGTTAAGAACAGTATAAGTTAAATGACAATATGACAAATATATACTAATAAAAATAAAAATGAACACACAAACAACAGAGGAAGGGATGTAGAGACCAGGTAGGGGTGTTGGGGAGGGAATGGGAAACAAAAAGAATTAAGATAAGTTAAGTACATGTACCTACTTCCTAAGATGAATGTACACATTAGGTTCTGCAAACATGGACTAAAAAAATTTTTTTTAAATTAAGGAGGACCAACAGCCCTCAACTTAAAAAGAGGCATGAAACTTAGACTGAAGTAAGATGAGAAACAAAAATTCTGAGAGTATCACTGCTCTTTCCTTCTCTCTGTGCACCATTACTTATTTTTCTTTGGAGAGATCCATTTTGACTTTTCTGACCCATATGGTAGAATTGTTTTTCATTTCCTTTGACTGAAATATCGACTGAGATCATAGCAGAAAAAAAATAACATCTTATTGAGTCTTGATTGGCATATTTGTTAATGGCAAAGGAGAATCTAGTTTTTATATCCATCACTATCTTTTTCATTTGCAGTTACTGATAAATTACTCCATTACTTACTTAGCTTACTTTTATTTAATTAAAAGTGTTCATAATTTTAAATCTTTTAAAAGATTTTTGTGCAGTAAGTATTGCCATTCTCATATTTGATTATGAAATTTTGTTTTTTTTATAAAATAAAAATTTAAAAAATATTTCCTTATATTTTTAGGGTATATATTGTTAATATATATTCTCAGCTGGTTATTTATAGGTTAGCTTTTTGTATGATATATTTATAAATAAAATATTTTAGTACTTCTGTGTTTTTCAGTTGCCATCTGTGTCATATACAGGAATTTGTTTAATAGCTACACAGACATTCTTCTATGCTGTAATCTAGTAATTTTATGATTCTAAGATAGTGAAATCTTAGAAGCATGTTGAATTTATCTTAAATGATGCAATAAATATCCCTGTTTACATTCATTTACATTGATGTCTTTTTCACTAAACTTGTGAACTTTATCATTTCAGCTTTAGTATATTTATTCAGCTTTAGTGTATTTATTTTTACTTAAAAATTTTTATTTTGAATATCATAATCAAAAACTTTACAATTCAACATCACCTGTCATATATTTATACAGACTCATTTTTTAAAGGCATCTCAGATGTAGTTGTCTATATTTGCCTGCCAATAGCTTTAACAGCAACAAAAAGCAACAACAAAAAAATACTTTCTCCTGTGTACCAAGTCACAGAGAGGCACTAAAGTGTTATGTGTCACATAAAACTGCCCTAAAGCCTAGTTGACTAAATTAAGCATTACTCATGATTTTGTGGAGCAGAAAGCAGAAGGGCTCAGCTGGTTTTTCTGTTATTATTCTCCAGGGCTTGAGCTGTGGTGTCCAGTGCTGGACATGGTATCTTCTTCTTCACTTCCCTGGTGCCTTCCTTTTTCTTCTCCACCTTCCACCTCGTGAAATGTGGCACCTCGTCTTCAGAGTGTCTCCTGGTGGCTTGAGCCTCTCACCATCTCTGCCGGCCTCAAGAGAAGCTCAGTCTCTAAGAGGCAGAATTACTGGGCGGTCGAGGATGAAAGCCAGAGTGGCAAGGTGCTACTTCTGCCATGTTTTCTGGTCAAGCAGTGACAGATCCCATCCCTCCTCCTCAGCTCGACTCCTGAGGAAGGAGAAATACAATGTGTTCCTTTCTGGAGAAAGGGGCAATAGCCTTGTATGAGAAAACATTTCCAATGGGAAGATTTTGTGGCAGCCACCCACAGAAACTACCTCTGCGTAAGTGAGTGTGTGCCCCCACACAGACATGCATAAAAAAGCAGACTTATATTCACACATAAGCACACAGCTTTTAGTATTCAAGGACAGGAAAATGGTCTGTCATTCCTTTTATTTAATTTTCAATATCTAGTTCAAGAATTATTGGATGTCTACTACCTGAGAACTTCTACCAGGCCCTGAGAAAAAAAGTAAGCTTTACAGAGTAGAGCTTCTCAGCACTTAAGGATTTCTGCACTACCCCTCAGTAAAATTTATTTCTACACTGGTATGCAGTATCTCTCCTACTAACATTTTTATTTCTATGAAAACAAACATATCCCTATAGAAGTTACTAATATCATCATTGCTTTTATTGTGAATTTTCTGTCTTCCTCATTAAGCTCTAAAACACTTATTATTAGCGTGTAAGATTATTTTGCAATTAATCATGGTATTAGAGTTCTAGAAGAAAAAGGAAGGCACACTCACAAGGTGTAGTGAGCACAGTTTGATTGAAAAGCTATTTATGAAGGTGTAAGCAGTGCTAAAAAAAAAGCAACGAAAAGTGGTGAAACAATAGAGCGTTATTTAGCCACAAGAAGAAGAGAATTATGTCATTTGCAGGAAAACAAATAGAAATGGAGATCATGGTAAGCAAAACTGAGGCAGACTCAGAAAGACAAGCACTGTATGTTTTCTTACTACATGTAATAAAAAAGAAAAACAAAGATGACATGAAAGTACAAGAGATGCAGCTATCAGAAAAGAGGAAGGGATAAAGGATGGAGGAAGGGAATGAGAGGAAGCTGAGGGGGCCGTGATCACTATGCCATGTACGTTATGACAATGTCGCAACGAAACCCAATAATTTATAAGATTATTCTGTACTGGTAAAAAGAAAAAATGAACTCAAAATGTGTCAGAAGTCTATCTGTAAAATATCAGTGCATGCAACTTTGAGGAGAACCCTAAAGCTAATGCTTTATGACGTTTGATTTGGCTAGGATTTCTTTCTTTTCAATAAAGGAACAGGCATCAAAAACAAAACTACAAAAATTAGACTTCACAAAAATAAAAAAAGATTTTATCCATAAAAGTATGCTGTTAATAAAATGCAAATGTAATTTACAGACTTGGAAAAAAACTTTAAAAGATCAATGATAAGAAATTATATAAAATATAGAAAGACCTGCAGCAAATCAATAGCTACTATCAATAATAATAACTCTATTCAAAGACAGGCAAGGGACTTGAATAAGCATTTCCCCAAAGAATACTAGTGGTGAATAGGAAACTGGAAATCTACACTATAATGAGATATCACAACTAGGGGACTAGGAAAAACAAAATAACAAGTATCATTAAAGATGTAGAGAAATTATAACACATGTAGCATTGTTGGTAGGAATATAAAATGATATAGTATCTGTGAAAAGATAATGATGGTTCCTTAGAAAAATAAAATAATATCTCTATGTGAAAAAGAAAGAAAGAAAGAAAGAAAGAAAGAAAGAAAGAAAGAAAGAAAGAAAGAAAGAAAGAAAGAAAAGGATGATACATGACCTAGGCACAAGGGTGTGGCAGTTAGGGTAGAGTAACAACTTGCTTGGTTTGCAATGTGCCCCCATAGATTGCTGGAGCACACCTCTTGGTGTGTTTGGGTGGGTCATGGACCCCTGGACTTATGGTCTACATCTAGGCCTTCACCCCTTCTTCCCTGGCCCTGCTCCCCTGCTCTGTTTCCCACCTGCCATGAACTAAGTAGCTTTGCTCCACCATTCCTGGGTACCATGATGTTCCTGCCTCGGAGCATAAGACCATGGACTGAATCTCCCAACTGTGAGCCAAATTCAACTTCTCCTTAAATCTGTGGCTGTTGACTATTGCTGTCAGCAACAAGAAACCTGACTAATACATAGAAACACGGGGAAAACATTACCACCACCAATCCTGAAGAGATAACAAGAGAAATGACACAGATTAATAAAGAATGGGGCCACGTAACAAAATGTTGTCTTTTAGAAGTGTCACAACTGTTGGAAACATAACAGAGGGATAGCAGAGAGTAGTGGACAAGCCCTAGCCTCTGTTCTTTGTGGTCTTGCCTCATCCCTCCACCTCCTGTTGGTAATTCCAACCAGGAGCTGGTGCCTGAGGTGTGTAATGGAAAGAGATAAGTCACAGACCACTAACAAGGTGACGGTCATGTGTAGATTTGGGGAAAGACCAGATTTCCATGGAAAACTCATATCATTTCTAAAGTTATTAAATCTACTTTGAATTTCTAGGTTGATAAATCAAAATAATAAAAATTTTGCCTATTACAACTTTGATAATAAATATTAAAATAAAACTGAAAAGGATATAATATTAATATTTAAACTCACTTGTTGTTTAGTTTTGGGGTTAAAACAATTCTATGAGTTAAGACTAGATACTACCTACTAGAGATGTGCAGTGGTTAACCAAGGTTATACTAACTAGTCGAAGTTGGAGCTAGGAAGTTAGTCTGGATCTATCTCACTGTATATAAATTTTACCTCTGTGCTTCTCAGATTTTGAAGTTGCCCTGTCCATTTGCACTGATTCATTCTTAAATAATTGCAAAGACATTGAGAGCAGCAGCATATTTTGAACACAGTTTTTCAACAGACAGTTCAGTGTGTCTTCAAGGCTTGAAAAAGATGAATGTGAAAATATTTCAGATATATAATTTTATTTACATATTAGTTTGACTTTTTAATATTAAAATAATAGCTTGCCAAATTTTAAATTCATGGAGCCCACCAATCTCCCAATCCACATGATTCTCATATCTACTTAGTGACTGACTAAGATTTGGTCCAATATCTGTGACAGGTGGCCAACAACAGTATGTGTAGGAGAGTCACATCCTAATTTGGGGTTGTAGCCTTAATTGGTCTTGCTCTTAGGTTTTTTTTTGGATTATAAATGAAGTCAGATTAAGGGTCTTTGCAGCTCTAACATTGCTTCTTCCTCCTTCTCCCCTTATCATATCTATGTCTATATTGTACTATATATATAATATATATTATATTATATGTTTTATATATTATTATATAACATATAATATATAATATATAAACTGGGTATTAATATCATATATATGATATATAATATCATATATGCACACATACACACACATGCACACACACACACACACACACACACACACTGGGTATTAATCCAAGCGGGGCTGAGCTACATCCCCAACCCTTTATTGAGTTTTTTCTTTTTAATGTAGAGTCTCACTGAGTTTCCCAGGCTGGCCTTAAACTTGTGATCCTCTTGCCTCAGTCTCCTGAGCAGCTCAGATGACAGGAGTATGCCATCATACCTAGCTTTCTGTATTCTTGTAGAGGTCTATTCATGTGAAAGGGTCCAATGAGTAGATGTTTGGATATCTCTCCGTTAAAATTTGGAGGTCTTTTTCTTAGCACACATCCAGACATCTGCCCTGAACTTTGTTCTTGCCAGTGACTTTCCTTCAAGAGTTTGTTTATACAGAAAATAAAAAGAGAGTTCACTTCTCTTATGCCTTTTACAAATTGTATATGAATATGGATATCTCTTCTACACATACACATACACACACAGGCACTATATTTAACTATTATTCTAATATCTGCTTTCATACTAAATAAACATTTAGTTGTTAAAGGCTAAAATTATAATTATTTCCTGGGAATAACATTCAATTTCAAAAGGTACTTTGGGAGTCATAAAACTCCTAAACAACATAAGTAGTGATATTTCAATGCATGAACAGCTACCAGGAGAATTCAAGACTGTGCTCATAGAAGCTGCCATGTTCTCTGACTTTTGTATTTATCATGATGTCACTCAAGATAAAATGCATGTCATATCTGTGATTACCCCCCACCACAGCAGCTGTCGTACCTGGGTTTACCATGCCTTGTCACCCTTGCATAGCAGGCTATGGTGTCCTCGGGAATATATTTTCTCCTATGTTGAAAAAGGGTATTTAATTGTAAACATTTTTGTTGCATTTTTTTTGATACTAGCAGAAACCCACATCAGTTCCTATTCTGCCTTCCTGGACTTACATAATTATGTGTACATTAATTTATTTATTAATTCCTGCATGTGCTGACCCTTCATTGAAAAGTACAGAGAAAAGCAGCCAATATCACGGTACTCAGCAACTTGTAAATAAAGTGTTACACAGGTGGTGAGGATGTGTTTCACTCCTCTTCTTCTACATTCAGATTCTGATTATCCAGTTCACTTGATTGAGATTTAACCTTGTTTTAGATTCTTGCAACATATAAAATTAAAAGTGATATGAGACCTGGAGACAATGAAAGTTCATTTCGTAAGTGATAGAGAACAGCAGTGAGGTTTCAATTGCTTCTCTCCCACTGTTAAGAAAATAGAATTGGGCATCCACCTCCGATTGGTGTAACTTAAAGCATGGAATTATTTAGCATACAGAACTTTAATGGTGCTGTTCAGGATTTATTACATACAACACTATCTTAAAATATTGTGCTCTAAAAAGGCCTTAATCGGTGAAGACAAAACAACCCTATAAGCTTAAAAAGTTTTTGCTTGACAATACACAGTCTTCCTGTCTCAGTTAAAAGTAACTATTTAAAATGCACTATTTTTTTTCATTGAGTTTATTGGTACATTTTAGGTATACAGTATAGTTACATTTATTATTGGGATCTTGTACCTTTACAAGGTGCAAGGTCTTGGTTCTCATTTTTTCCCCTTATCCCTGCCCTCCCTTCACCCCCTCCTCCCCTCTCCATTTACAAACATTTTATTTCCATTTTTAAAATTTTCTCCTATGCTTTTTCTTTCCCTTATTACCTTTCTCCTACACTTCGCACTTTCCCTACACCTTTAGTCCTTTTCTTCCTATTTCACATTGTCAACTATCTCGTTAGGATCTTATGTACTATTATATTTTACTCACACCTGAGAAACTATTCAGTATTTACACATGTGTGACTTATTTATTTACTTAGGGGTATATCCTCGATATGTACCCATTTTCCTACAAATGAATATAATTTCTCTTTATGGCTGAGTAGTATTCCATTTTATAGAAAAACCACATCTTCTTTATCCAGTTTCCAACTGATGGGCAAATGGGCTGTTTCCAAGTTTTACCTATTACAAACTGTGCCGCTATTAAACATAGGTGTGCATATATCTCTGTGATATGATTCTTTTAATTCTTTTGGAAAGATACCCAGCAGAGCTATGGCTGGGTCAAATGGAACCTCTAGTCCCAGCTCTTTGAGGTATCTCCATGATGATTTCCATAGTGGTTGCACCAGTCTGCACTTGCACCAACAATGGAGAAGGGTTCCTTTCTTCCCCCAACGCCACCAACATTTGCTGTTGTTTGATTTATTGATAGCAACCATTCTTTGTGGGATGAGTTGTAATCTCAGTGTTGTTTTCATCTGCATCTTTCGAATGACCAGTGATGTGGAACACTTTTTCATATATTTACTTGATGCTTTTATTTGTTTGTCTGAGAAATGTCTGTTCATTTCAGATGCCCATTTTTGAATTGGGTCCTTATATTTGGGGAGCTGATTGTTTTGAGTTCTTCGTATATTCTAGATAATAATCCTTTGTTTGAGGAACAGCTGGTAAAATTTTTTTCCCACATTGTAGCTTGTCTCTTAGCTCTGTTGATGGTTTCTTTTGCAGTGCAGAAGCTTTCTAATAAGATGAGATCCCAGTTGTTGATTCTTTCTGCTAGTTCCTGTGCTACTGAGGATTTGTTCATAAAGTCTTTTCCTATGCCAATGTCCTCAAGAGTTCAGCCTAACTTATTTTCCAGCAAGTTTAGTGTTTCTGTTTTAATATTTAAATCTTTAATCCACTTGGATTTTAATTTAGTGCATGGTGAAAGATAAAGATCTATTTTTAATCTTTGGCAGGTTGAGATCCAATTTTTCCAAACCATTTATTAAAGAGGCTATCTTTCCTCCAGTGGGGATGGTCAGCTCCTTTGTCAAAGATGAGGTAGCTGAGTACCTCTGGATTTCTTTTTGTGTCTTCCAACCTGTTCCACTGATCCTCAGATTGTTTTTTTTTGCCAGTACCATGCTGTTTTTATCACAGTGGCTTTGCAGTATAATTTCAAATTGGGAATTCTTATACGCACTGCCGTGTCTCTGTTGCCTAGGATGGCATTTGCTATTCTAGGCCTCTTCTGGTTCCAGATAAATTTTTGGATTTTTTATCTAGTTTTGTGAAATGTAGTGTTGGAATTTCAGTTGGCAATGCATTGAATCTGTATAGCAGTTTTCGGAGTATGACCATTTTCACTATGTTGATTCTTCCTACCCAGGAGCAGGGGATATGTTTCCATTTTCTTATATCCTCTTTGGTCTCTTTTTTCAGAGTGCTGTAGTATTGTGTAGAGATCTTTTGCTTCTTTTGTTAAGTTGATTCCTAGATACTTCATTTGTTTGGATGTTATTGTGAAAGGAATTGTTTCCCTAATTTCTCTCTCAATGAATCTGTTATTTGAGTATCAGAAGGCTATTGATTTTTGGTTGCTGACCTTGTATCCTGCTACTCTGCTAAAAGTGTCAATTAAGTCTCGAAGTCTTTTTGTGGCGTTTTTTGGGTCTTCAATGTAGAGTATCATATCATCGGCAAGTAATGACAGTTTAACTTCTTCCTTTCCTATCTTTATTGCTTTAATTTCTTTCTCTTGTCTAATTGCTGTGGCTAGTGTTTCCAGAACTATATCGAAGAGAAGTGGTGATAGTGGACATCCTTGTCTTATTCCTGATTTTAACGTGAAGTTTTCAGTTTTTGGTCATTTAATATGATGTTGGCTACTTGTTTTTCATAGATAGACTTTATTAAGTTGAGATATAGACCATCTATTCCAATTTTTTGCAGGGTTTTTATCATGAATGGGTGTTGAATTTTATCAAATGCTTTTTCTGCATCTATTGAGAGGATCATATGGTTTTTGTCCTTGACTTTGTAATATAACGTATTACATTTATTGACTTTCATATGTTGAACCACCCTTGCATCTCTGGAATAAATCCAACTTGGTCAGGATGGATGATCTTCTTAATAATCCTCTGTATTCTGTTTGCTAGTATCTTATTAAGTATTTCTGCATCTATATTCATTAAGGAGATTGGTTTATAGTTCTCTTTTTAGTTGCATCTTTCTCTGGTTGGAAATCAAAGTGATACTTGCTTCCAGGAATGAATTTGGAAGTATTCCTTCCCTTTCAATTTCATTGAAAAGTTTGAAGAATAATGGCAATCGCTCTTCTTTAAATGTCTTGTAAAATTCGGCAGTGAATCCATCAGGACCTAGGCTTTCCTTTGTTGGTAAATTTTTAATTACATTTTCACTTTCACTGATTATAATTGTGATGTTTAAAATGTTTTTATCTTCTTTGTTCAACTTTGGTAATTCATAAGTATCTAAAAATCTGTCCATTTCTTCTGTGTTTTCCATTTTGAGTACAGGTTCTCAAAGTAGGTATTAGTGATCCTCTGGATTTCTGTTGGATCTGCTGTGACTTCACCTTTTTCATTTCTTATTGCATGGATCTGAGCGTTTTCTTTCCTTTTTTTTGATAAGGTTAGCTAAGGGTTTATCAATTTTATTTATTCTTTTAAAAAAACCGACTCTTCAATTCATTTATTTTTTGTTTTATTTCTTAGTTTCCATTGCATCAATATCTGTTCTAATCTTTATAATTTCCTCTCTTGTTTGAGCTTTGGGTTTTTCTTGCTCTTGCTTTTCTAGGAGTCTAAGCTTATCATTAGGTTGTTTATTTGAGCTTGCTCTGTTTTCCTAATGTGGGCATTCAGTGCTATGAATTTTCCCTGGAGAACTGCTTTCATTGTGTCCCATAGATTCCTTTATGTTGCATTGACATTTTCATTTATTTGCAAAAACTGTCTGATTTCTTCTTTAATTTCCTCTGTGATCCATTGATTGTTTGGGAGAGTGCTGTTCAATTTCCATGTGTTTGTGAAGTTCCTAAGGTTTCTTATGCTGTTGATCTTCAGCTTGACTGCACTATGATCTGATAATATACAGGGAATAACATTGATTCTTTTGCATTTCTTCAAACCTGTTCCATGAGCTAGTATGTGGTCTATGTTGGAGAATGACGCACGTGGAGCTGAAAACAATGTATACTCTGATTTTGTGGGGTGAAACACTCTGTAGACATCTATTAAGTCAATGCATTCAAAAGCTTGGTTCAGTTCTAATATTTTGCTGGGTTTTTTTTTTTTTTGCATAGATGATTTGTCTATTTGTATAGTGGGGTATTTAGATTCCCCCCGCTACAATTGTATTAGTGCTCATTTGGTTTTTCATGTTTCTTAATATTTCTTTTATATAGTTGGGGGCAGTAATATTTGGAGCATATATGTTTATGTTTGTCATCTCTTCCTCTTGAATTCTTCCCTTTACAAGGATGTAGTGGCCTTCTTTGTCTCTTTTAATCAGTTTTGGTTTGAAGTTTACTTTTTGTGTGAATAAGATTGTTATCCCTGCATTTTTCTGGGCTCCTGTTGTATGGAGAATTATTTTCCATCCTTTACCTTTCAGTCTATTGGTTTCTTTTTGCCCTGGATGTGTTTCTTCTATACAATATATTGTTGGATTTTGCTTCTTAATCCATTCTGCCAATCTATTTCTCTTGATTGTTGAATTGAGGCCATTGACATTGATGGTTATAACTCATATGTACTGACTTCTTATTGTCATTTTATTGTTCCTTTGTTGACTCTTACAATTTTCTCCTTTTAGTTTCTTGCCTTATCTATTTGATTTGCTCTGTTGGGCCTCATGGTGTTGTTACCTTCATTGTCTTTTTCTAGGATATTGTTTAGAATTCCTTGTAGTGTTGATTTGGTATTCATGAAATTTCTCAGGTGTTCTTTGTCATGGAATTATCTTATTTCCCCATCCATTTTGAAAGAGAGTTTTGCAGGATGCATCAGTCTAGGTTGGAGATTGTTTTCTTTTAGGACTTGAAATACTTCACTCCAGGCTCTCCTTGTCCTAAGGGCTTGTGTTGAAAAGTCTGCTGTGATTCTGATGGGCTTTCCTTTGCATGTGATTTGTTTCTCTTCTCTTACTGCTTGTAGCATTTTGTTCTTCTGTTGGGTTTCTGGGATCTTGATTATTATATGTCTAGGTGTAGATTTTTTGTGATCGTGGCTATTTGGAATCCTATATGCCTCACTTATTTGTATGTTAAATTCTTCCCCTCTGTTTGGGAAGTTTTCTGTCATTAATTCTGCGAACAGCTTTTTTAAGTCATTTGTATTTTCTCTTGCTACTTATTGGATTCCTATCAGTCTTATGTTATTCTTCTTTGCATCGTGTAGGAGTTGTTGGATTTATTTCTCATGATCCTCTATTGCTTTTAAGAGACCTCTCTTTTCATGGTCACTCACTGCAATCTTATCTTCTATATCTGAGAGCCTATCTTCACATTCTTTTATTCTGTTGCCAATACTTTCAATAGAGTTTTTAATCTCCTGGATATCTGTTTGAATCTGTTTTATGGATTCCATTTCTTTCTTATGTTGGACATTTATTGTTTCCATTTCTTTCTTTTGCTGGGCCTTCATGGCTTCTATCGTGGTCCTGAGCTCATCTATTTTTTTGTCAGTTTCTGTTCTAGCATCTCCAACCATGACTTTCATTTTGCTCTCCATCTCTATGGTTATCTGGGAAATTATTTCTGTTTTGAATTTTTCTAGAGCCTGATTGATCTGTTTTGTTACTTCCTTTGCTATGAGTTCAGACTCCCCTGGTGGTTCACTATCAGACTTTTCTTCCTCATTTGTCCTACTGTTTGCCATTGGTGAACCAGAAGTCTGTCTTTGTGTCTTGTTTAAGTGTTTTCTCATTTTTGTTTTTGTTGTTGGGTTGTCCTTGGTTTAATTTTTGAGTTATTACTTAAATCTTCCTGATATAGTTGCACTTTCTCTTTTGTGTCTCTCATGACTCATAGATATTCTCATTTTCAGAATATCAGAGAAAACACCTCATTAAATCAATCATAATCCTTTATCCCAGTTGATACAATCAGCAACACAACAGGATCAAGCACAACTTGCAAAGTGACCACTTGTGGTAGTCATTAGTCTATCACCTTTAAACCATGTGAATCAAATTAAAATCAGGAAGCAGCCGAAAATATGTTTGCAGTGAATGAACTTTTCAATATAGCATATTTACCATTTAGGATGGGGACTTAGACACAGTTAGGATGAGAAGAGTAGATAAGTAGAAGAATTGGAGAAGATTTCAAGTGAAGCCAGAGGACATAGAATGACCACACATTCTTTAGGAAAGTGTTAAATTCAAAAGGGATAGACAGAGTGCAAGTATAAGGACAAGAATATATCCCCTTAACAATAATAGAGGCTAATTTTCCCTTGAAACTATTGACATTTGAGTGAGGTAGAATGACAGAAGAAAAGAACATATAGAAAAAAGAAAAAATATATAAAAGAAGAAATCTGAGTTAGGGCATGAGCAGGAATGAAAGGGAGATGAGGAATAATATGGTTGAGCAAGAGACTGAGTTGGAGAAAGAAGACAGAAAAAAGAAAAAATTTGCAGAGTGGAATGAGGAAATGAAAGCAAAAAAAGAATTTGAAGGGCCTCTTTAAGACTATATCCATGCTGTCATAATATGTAACATGTGCATTCACGTGCAGAACCAAGTCCCCTGGTCTCAGCTAGCTGATGGCAGACCCCACAATGCAGACTGACCTCAGGCCACAAGGCCCAGACTGAGTTCCCCCACCTCCTGCAAGGTTGAACTCCACACAGTTCTACTACAGGTTTCCCCTGCCCTTTCTTTAGAGATGTTCAAAGTTGGGAGCTCAGAAAAACACCCTTTTTGACCTATGCCTCTGAAGAGTGGGTCCAAAGATTGGCACAATGAGGAGGTTTGAGAGTGGGGAGGGTGTTCAACTGCTCCCCTGGCTTCCTTCCTTGTGCTGGAGCAATGGCAGGAGCGCAGGCAGGGGAGGGTGTGGCTACCTGGTCCCGAGGATTGGGCCCAAGCAGGCCCTCCTTTAAAATGCTCTTTTTAAAGGTGTGACTTAAAATATTACACAAGAGAATTGCCTTTCCAACTGTGATAGAATGAATGAGGAGATGTTATAACTTATTTAGATTTTTTTTTTCTAAGTCAACTGTCTTAGTTCCAGCTGGTTAGAAAATGCCATGAAGTCAGGTGGCTTGCAAACAAGAAGTAAGTATTTGTCAGGGACTTGGGGGCCAAAATCCATTGTCAATGAGCTTGGCTCATAGAAGGTGTTATCCTTCCTTATGCTTCACTGGCAGGAAAGGAGGTAACTCTACAAAGGTAATGTCTTTTATAAGACAACTAATCCCTTTAGAGCCCTAGTCAGCTGGTGATGAAGTTTCCCCATGTGAACTAGGGGTAAGTGCAAATATTTAGGTCATAGCACCACATCTTACCACAAGTCCAGGAAAAGAGCTATATCAAAATCCAAAGCACAGTTGCTAACAAATGTGTATCGCTTTCAAACCATCCTAAGTAAAAAAAAAAAAAAATAATAATGATGTTAAACTATCCTAATTGAGAATCATCTGTAGTTCCTTTAAAATATGTGTGGGTTTTTTCTATATTTTATTCTCATGAAAATACCAGGTATTGTATTCAAGGGATTCCTTCTTGGAGTTTGTTTAATTATGATAACAAATCTAGGAGGTGGGACCCTTGATTTTCCTTGTTTAGACATGACAAAATGAGCACAGAAAGTCAAGTGACTTGTCCAGTGTTTAAACATTTCAGAAGTAACAGAGCAGCGTTTAAGCTGGCTATTCATGCATTGGAGGTGGTAAGTGGTTTCAGAGTCCTTACAGTCCTGTGTCTCTTAGTGACAGGGGCATTTGCTGATAAATAGGCCATTAAAGACTCCAACAATGTGCATCTGAGACACAGTGTACTTTCGGGCTATGATGAAGAAAAGATGAAATAAAAGTAAGAAAATATGGTGTTAAGGGACAAGATAAACACAGGATAACAAGGATGCTACTAAGTTATATGGCAGATGGCTTTGCCCTTAATTTTTTTGTATAATTAGAGGCATCCTATAGAGTAACAAGTACAGCACAGTAAATACATAAACTAGCCACTGGTCCTCTATCATCATTATTGTTATTTTCTGTACATAATTGCATGTGCTGTATGTTTTATATGACAGACAGTGCAGTGTCACCTCAGACATGCAACTAATGTGCTATGTCTTGAAATAAAATGGCTGTGACATTACTAGGCAATGGGAAGTGTCAAGCCCCTTGTAACCTTATGGAATCACCATGAAATATGATGTATGCACAGTCCATCAGTGAATAAATTATCATTGTGTTATATGTGATTATATAACTCTCTCCACTGATTTATACTATCAGTTTCTTTTCAGTTCCTCCACTCAATAAACAGATTCATATTTCTTATAGAAGCCTACATGTTTTTACTTTTCATTTTTATTCTTAACTTAATAGCATAATTTTAAGTAATACTTTTTATTTCTCAAGTAGACATAGATTTAGGATTGAAAACTTGCCACTTTGGGGTCTTTTGTGTTTCCCTGTGGGTGCACTTCTCTGGGTCTTTCTAGAATATCCTTTCTTGGTATCAAAATCACACCTGCCTGCTGTTCTTTCTGAATCCTGTATCTCCTTCTTCAGTTTCCCTCTGATGAACTTCTACTCTAATGTGTCCTTGAAGTCACTCATTCCTGTCAATGTTCTGGAAAAAAAATCTTTTAGGGCTTTTTTTTTTTTTTCACAAAGGAGTGTCGGGGATTATTTGGATTCTGAAGTTGAGAAGCCTTTGATTTCTGTATCTGAAAACAGAAAGGTATGCTGAAGCTTACCTTCTCCAAGAAGGGCTGTTCAATATGGGTTTAATGAGTTTTGCTATTAAAGTATTAACCCTCCCAAAGAAAGTCATTTTTAATTTTACAAGTTTAAATTTAATGTAATTTAAAATTAATTCCATTGCAAAGCACATCATAAGGGGAAGAGATTACAAATGGTTTTCTTTTAAGATAAATATGAATTGACCCTTTCTTGTCATTCAGTTTTTACTAAATGGGTATAAATTGTGGAATGGTGAGATGCAGAGGATGAGGCTGGTGAGGTTTTAGAATCCAGTATTTCACTAAAAGCTACAGACCTGTGCTTGTATCCTTATGACAGATTTGGGCAATGCCCAAAACTTGGCTTACAAGCTGGAGCTGTTATTTAGACTGTATAGGAATTCTCAAATAGAATTGCCAAAAGGGAGAAAAGGCAGTGAATCCGTATAAAAATTATACATACTCCAAATCTACCTTTTAGAAATAGGCAAAATTGTCAGGTACCAAAATATCATACAGGGTTCAGGAAGATAATAAACAATGGGAGATACAAGGCAGAGACACCAATGGGAAGATATTTTATTTAAAATGACTAAAGTTCAAAAGACAATAGGGAGTCAAGATGTCTTAGTTTGTTTTTTGTTTCTATAACAAAATACCAGAGACTGTATACTTTAAAAAGAAAAAAAATTATTTCTCACCATTCTGGAGGGCAGAAAGTCCAATATCAAGATGTTGGCATCTAGTTAAGGTATTCCATGAGCACTCTAGCTCAGGTTTCTCTTTCTCTTTTTATAAAGGCACTAATGACATTGCGGAGACCTCACCGTTATGACCTCATTGAATCTTAAATCTTCCTTAATGGCCCTACATCAAAATATCATAAATTTAATAATTTGAGTGTTAAATTCCATGTGCTAGAAATGTAGGCATTTATAGGATGGTGGTCTATAGTAGTGAGTCAGCTACTTGATAGAAATTTTGGCATTAAAAATAGGAAGACAAAAAACCAGGGCTGATGTAGTTGGAATTATTTTTTTGCTATGAGTCCTCATATATTCAAAGCAGAGGGGAAGTGACACAATAAGGACCTCAGTAGTGTCACCCTGGTGAGAGAGAAAGAAGCACAGTACAGTCAAGTCATTAGAGAAAGAAGGCTAACTTCAGCCTGGACTCTGCCACTGGTAGCTGTGTGAGCTTGAGCAGATCACTTGACATCTTTCTGTAAAATAGGAATGTAAAAGATTGTGAGAGGATAGTGCAGAAACTGTTAGGAGAAGTAGATAAAGTGCACCTGCTATTCTGCTTGGAACAGCACCTGGAGTATGAACATGTAAGCAAATATGTGCCCTTAGTACAATAGGTAATAGGTTGTGGGAAGGTTGACATGAGCTGAGTTTGAATGTAGGGGCTAAAATTGACAATTAGTATAAGAAGTCAACATCTTCAAATAAATGCTTTGCAGGAAAAACAAAAAAGACATTTAGATGATAAAGGATAGGAGACCTCAAAAACTGGACTGGGCAGGGCCTTACATGACTATTAGACCCCCCAGGATGATTGTAAAATGAATGCACTGCAAACATGTACAAAATAAAGTTTAAAAAATGAAAACAAAAGTAAGGAATTTATAGTTGCTACTGTATTTTAAGATCGGGGCTTCTTTGCAGTGGTACCTCTGCTCCCAAAATTAATTTGTCCTACAGTTTTGGAAAAGATGGTCATGTTTGTGTTTGTATGGGAAAGATGGCTGTGGTTATATTTGTCAACTGATTCAGAGTTTACAAACAACAATAAAATTTTGTCAAACGCTTCTGTTTTTGAACCAAATTATTTGCGAACAAAACCATTCATGAACCAAGGAATATAGCATTGAAGTTATTTAATGTAATTTCCCTATGTTCCTTTGCTATATTTGGATCTCAAGTGTCTCCCAAAGCCCATATAGGACAACAAAAGATTGTTCCAGAAGCAATTAAAAAGTTGCCATTCCAGAAATGGCAAAGGAAGAATAACAGATGGAAATTATTTATGGTAGGAAGAGCAGGAAATGTCTTGATCATAAAGGATTTCTTATAACATAGCAAGGAACTTGAAATCAAAATCAAAGTATTTGGTGATGAGCAACCACTGAAGGGTGCTGGGGTAGACAACTGTCAATTACACCATTAGATTATCTGCCCTCCTAGGGAATAGTTCTATAGCTGTTTAGGAAATCTGAAAGTATACTACTACTACTACTACTATTAAAAATAATAATAATAATAATAAAATAAGAACAATAATGAGTTTAGATTCAGGAGTGTTTATTATTCTTGTAAACTTCTAGGTTCATCCCAGACTTTCCCAAGAACATTTTCAATGAATTGGTGCTGAGATTCCAAACTCATGGAGAGGACCACAGCCACAGGGAAACCCTATCACTAATTGCACTGGTTGGGAAATGGGAGCAACAGGAGTTGTAAAGCTGAGCCTTGAGAAAGACATGACACAGTTACATTGCTGTTAAATATGACAAGGGGCTCATTCTTATTGCTAATCAAGTTAATTTATACAGGAGTTGTAAAGCTGAGCCTTGAGAAAGACATGACACAGTTACATTGCTGTTAAATATGACAAGGGGCTCATTCTTATTGAAAATCAAGTTAATTTATGAGGGCTGGGGATTTAGCTCAGCGGTTCGGTGGCCTGCCTTACAAGCACAAGGACCCAAGTTCAATCCCCAGTACCAAAACAAACAAACAAACAAAAAAGTTAATTTATGATACATATAGACAGAGGCAGTAACCTACAGAAATTGTAGAAACTGTGAAATAAAACAATGCAGTAGTAGCGCCTTATCCACAGGGCTTATATGCCAAGACCCAGATGAGTCCCTGAAACCATCTGGTAGTGTTAAACCCTAAGGATTTTAAGCCTCATTCTGACTTTAGATCTTAGCAAACTCAGAATTTTTCTTCCCTTATTAATCCCAAAATATTTACATTTTCTGTAAAAGGTGTTACTACACAGCTTCTCTTTGGCGGATCTGAATTATCAACATCGCTTCTCTTAGGATTTAGGCCATTCTTATATAAAAGATGGACTAGTGGAAGACCAGACCTGCACTACCTTAGCTGCCCACCTGGTGTGAGAGCCAGGCATCTACCTAAGGCCTGGCTAGGAGGGAGTATGTGCAGTGTGCTCAGGTCACCATTCTCATCTTGCAGAAGAGAAGATGCTTAAGATTTCATCACACTACTTAACAATTTAGTACCCATAATTAGTTCATCTCTAGAAATTTCCATTTGATATCTTTTACTGTGTTTGACTACAGGAAATTGAAAGCAAAATGTGAAAAGGTATGGACTATTATACTAAATCCTGGCAAGAATGTGAAGAAGAGAAACTTTTATCCAGAGCTGGAAGAAGCAATTTGGTAGAACTACTTTGAAAACTGTAGTGTTCCCATGTAAAGCTGAAGCACAGGCATGCATGCACACACACACACATGGTATTGCTGCAGCAGCTCCATCCCTTGGTAAACAACCTTGCAGAAAACAAAAATACACAACACCTAGCCCCAGAGGACAACATAAAGGTTTTTATAATTTTTAAAATTGTGCCTACTAATTAATATTTTAGCTAAGTTATTTTGTTCTCTGATTGCATAATTTATAACATAAACTTTTATGTTTATGCCACTTCATCATTTTATAGACATTTTTCTAGAATTACTTTTATTCATTAGAGAAGAAAAAGAAACTTTTTTAATTTTAATCTTATTAATTTTAGTCTAACCAAGTGCCATATTATGTACTTGTAAAAATTATTTTAATATTCACATACACCAATTGTTCCAAGACGAATTTCATTCCCACCTTCCTTCCTGACGCAGGGATTTTAACCAAAGTTAATTCCTGCAAATTCATTATATTTTCTTCCTTACTGGGATTTTGGTTTTCACAGAGATGTCAGTATAATCAAAGTGCCATGTAAGAATGTTTGTTGATGGACGCTCTCAGCTAGACATGAGTTCTTGAGAGTGAGAATTGGTGGTTAAATCCATCTAAGGAAGCTCACCACCAGGGTAAAAACTCAACATTGATAAACTTTTAAGGAACAACCAGTATAATTCCCACTTTATCATATTTATCTCAGAGGTCTGAGTCACTATTTCTTTTGAGGAAGATACCACTGTTGAACACACTATAAGGAGGCATGCTTAGCTTTTATTGAAAACCACTCCATATCTGCTACAAGCATTGGCACTACAGTGGGGAAAGATCTGTCAAAATGTGTTGGGCAGTGTTCCCTCTTGGTGAAAAGGAACCATTTCTCAAGTTCAGGGTCTCATTCAGTTCCAGTCCTACTTCACAACAAAAACGGCCTTCTTGTGTCACACTTCACCCTCTCCTGCTTGAACCTGCTGATCCTAGGATTACAGCCAGGCTGCCATGAAGTCAGCCTCCCTAAGAAATCTTCTTTTTATCCAAAGCTTTGGTCAGACTTCTGGTGTGCACCAATGCGTCACCTGTCCTCTTCCTATAAGAAGATTCTCACATCTGGTAATGAATTGTTTTGCTTCCCCATTGTCCACAACAAGGAGGTCCAAGTTTCTTTCATTTTCACTATCCTATGTCTGTATATACTTAACAGGCAATGTCACCTGTTTGACAATCAGTTAACCACTTAAAATTCCATTTCCATTTCTTTATGAAAACTTGGGAAATTGAACAATATAAACTATGAGATCTCTTAAAATTTAATTATATTCAGTATTTTTTAAAAATGTCCGTATTCTACACAGACTTCAAGAAATTTAGACCCTGAAATCAATTATTCATTTGAAAAGCACACATTTGCAAATAGCATTTATATATTTAATGCAATCAATACATTTATTTACTGTGCTGCACCTTCACTGTATGTAGCAGAAACAATCCCTACCCAAGGTGTTGCAATTGAGACAGGAACAAAGGCTGCAAACACTACTACTTCCAAATGTAACAGCTAATCCGGGCAGGCAGGTTGAGTACTTTACCCAGAGTTGGTGGTTTCACTGCCTGCTGAAGTGAGGATGAGTTCAATGTTCCACAAGTATTTGCAGTGTGCAGTGAAGAAAAGCAAGACAAGGAAGTCAAGGAAGAAACAAGACAACAATAAATGCAGAGGAGACCTTGTCAGAGTCCGAAGAAATTGAATTAGGCACTGGCTGATAGGCCAGTTGGAATGACTAGAGATGAAATTACCAAGCCCATGAGGACTCTATCAGGGGGTACACCTCATTTTTTCCCTAGTCCTGACACTCCAGGCTGTGGGGGTGGCTGTAGCTTGCAAAAAGGATGGAGGGAGGTTTTTATTTCTCATACGTACAAGTTTCCCTCTGTTTCTATGATAACAGTGCATACAGTCTCTAATTCGTGCTGAAATGTGTGTCCTGTCTTGTCTCTCCATTGCCTGTGACCACAGCAATGTGTGAGTGCAAGGAGAGGGGAGATACACTAGGATAGGCAGTTAACCTTGCCAAATTCTGTTGGTTTTTATTCCACACTATAAAAAGTGGTGGCATTCTCCCTAAGTCACAGGTAGAGGAGAGCTGGCTATTGAGAATCAAAACATAAACAAAAACTACCACCAGAAATAAAGAACAACTCTACAAGTTCACGGTCTCCTGGAGGCAACAGCTGCATGAGCATGATCCCAATGGGGAGGAGTCCTCTGTGTGACAACACCATGAGTACCCGGCCATGATTACCACTGGGAGCACAAAGAAATGTTGATATTTAAATACAGTTTAAATGCTGATCGATGACCTAACTTCAGAGAAACCTGTTACAACACGGGTTTTCTTTTATAAAACTCTGGGCAAAATAATATTTGGCTCAGAACTAGTGATTACTTAGAATAAATGCAAAACAGAAGGAGAGAGAGGGAAGGAGGGAGGGAGAGAGAGAGAGAAAGAAGGGGGTGGGGGATAGGGAGGGAAGGACGGAGGAAAAATCAACTCAGTCCTAAAAAAGTCAAACTAAAATGTCACAGTCGTTTGTCAATAAAAGTGAGATTTAGTTTATTTTTAAGGCAGATATTTTTGGAGAATATTAATATTCTTCAATTGAGTATTTTACTAGCATCAATACCTGAAAGTTTTGGATTGATTTTAATAGGAACCTTTCTCCGTTTATCTGTTCTTCAGACATCTGGAATATCTACCAACTCTTATTAATGAGAGAGCTACTTATTAATTTTCTAAGGTGGGGCCAGCGTGGTGTAAAGCCCATCACAAAGCCTCAATTAACCCTTGCCTTTAGTTTCTGTAAGTACAGTGAGCTAGATTCTGATCGTTCCAGAACTACATATTTAGATTTCACAAACCAAAGGTCAGCTCCTAAAATCTCTGGTTGTGACCCAAATCCAGCGTACTCAAACTCCACAAGTGTTTCTGATTTTTGCTTGTGTTTTTAAATAAATACATTATCTTATAATTTTGTTGTTGTTAAAACAGCTCTAAAACAACTTTTGAACTAGATCTTATTTATATGTATATGTACCATAAAACCTTTATGTACACAGAAACTGAAGGTTATTTTCTTAGGATGCAAATAAAGAGAGAAAAATAATGTCAACTAAGTTGTAGTTTATGAAACATGAAATCATCCTTATTATTTTTTTCCTAACAAAATGCTATTCAAAATGCAAGTGTGTCTATAACCTCAGAGATTAATAATTTTTTTTCTTTAATTGTTTGTTGTGGTTGCTTTTACTTGAGTAATGAAAACAGAACAAAGCTCCCTGTGTTCAAACAACAATGATTATGTAGTCTTTACAGATATTGTCTGAATCTAATTGGATTTTAATGAAATGATATTTCCTTTGTGATGAGTACATAAAAATTATGTTTTTAATTAACATCACAAGGTATAAGGTACAGATACCAGGATTCAACAGGAATAATATTACTTTAATGTTGCTTTCATTTAAAACAAGGCAGAAGTAGGAGCAACTCGTTAGGAAAAGTGAGAAATTAAATGGACAAAGAGGAGCTCTGAGCTTTCTCATCCTTGGAGTTCTGCCAAATTGGCAGTGTCTATTTCTTTCACATCTGAGGCTTCATTGTTTAGTTTTATTTCAAAAAACTTTCCTAAGGTTTCTTTTTTAATTTTTTGTTATTAAGTTTTGACAATGCTTGCAAGAGATTGCAAAACCTAAGTTAATTCATATTCTAGCAATCATTTCAAACAATGCTCATTATATGTATTTAACCCTAAGAAAACAAAATTAATTTGTAACATAGGAAAGTTACATTTATGAAGTTCAGACAGTTTCTAATATGCAAATATTACCTATTTGATTCAGAAGAACAATATTTGATTCTCAGGAAATAAATGTGAGGAGGGACTGGTGGGGGTAAACAGGAGCGGTAAATAAGAGAAGATACTATTTATTAATTTCAAAGCTGAAAAAAATACTCTGGGAAGGCAAACAGAGGACATATTATACTCAAATTAGCTCAGTTAGTCCTGTTGACCTGTTTGTGAAGTTGATTTTTCCTTCTTCTGTTAGTTGTTAATAATGTTTCCGTTACCCACCAAAGATTTGTGTTACTGAACTATGCATTTAGTCATTTACTGTTCAACAAACTGATCACATAGTGTAAGCCAAAACTTATGGAACTTTTTCAACTTTTGTCACTGCTCATGTATTTCTGGATATTTCAGGAATACTTTGAAATGTACATATTCTTCTACTTAGCTAAGCAGTAGTAACCCTCTTTGAAACAGATTTTCTAGGGAGCGGTCTGCGGAAATCTCAGATTCTTCATGGAGGCCAAATGTAAAGTGTGCCTCCTGCTGTATGGCCCTGGACAGCTGTATTCTGCTGAACTCCCTGGCTTAACAACTATGCTTTTCAAATTTGAAAGATTGCTTCATAAGATTATCAAATGTAAAATAAGAATACATTGTATAAACATGAGATTTATATTTAAATAAGGCAAACCAGGGGACTTCAAATAGTTTTTATCATTCAACTTATTATTTATTGGAAAATATATAGATTTTTAACTTATGTGCTATGTTATTTTGCTTTTCTACTAGTTGGTTTTGGATTATTTTTATTTTGACATGATCTACATGAGTAAAATGCATACGTACAAAGAGGATAACTTTATGAAATTTAATGTAGTTTAGACTTGTGTAATCACCCACCAGATGAAAAAAGGGAAGTTTTCCAGTAACATTTAAAGCTTTTCTCATCTACTCCCAACCAGTAGCAAGCTGCAATACCAACTGTTCTTACCTCTATCATCGTGTATTAGTGTGGTCTTATGTGGAATTACCTATCAACGGAGCAACACAATATGCATTCTTTTCGTATTTTTTTGAGAGATCTCTTACTCAGGGTTTTATCTCTTAGATCTCTGTGTTAACACTTTCTTATTTTTTAATGCTGTGTAGAATTTTATGAATATGTCATCATTCATTTACCCAAGTTAGTTTTGATGAGAATTTAAACAACTCCAAATCTGTACGTTACGAATAGATCAGGATTAGTGTTTCTTTTGTTGTTGTTTTTTTTTTTTTGTACCAGGGATTGAACTCAGGTCCTTGGCACTTGCAAGGCAGGCAGCAGAATCACTGAGCTAAATCCCTAGCCCAGACCAAGATTAGTTTTGATGCTTATTGTACAAGTTTTCTTGTGGATACGGATGTCCAATTGCATGTGGAGTGTTGGTGATGGCACCTCAAGGGCCAGAAAAAGAGGCATTGGACAAGAGCAAGAAGGAGGAAGAAGTGGAAGAAATGGCAGCTTCAGTCACCTAAATTCGACCTCACTGTGGTGGGGAATACAGTGTCCGTCTCCGGGCAGGGAGTCCAGAGTCTTGAGATCTGTGATCTTAGCCTGGGCACATATGTGGAAATGAAGCAGAGGTGGCCTTCTCGGACATCCACATGACAGGGACCTCCTGCCATACTAAACATGGACCTAGCAATCCCACTTTATTTATTTTTAAATTGAGTTTATTGGTACATTTTAGGTATACAGTACAGTTACATTCATTATTGGGATCTTGTAGCTTTACATGACAGGTCTTGGTTCTCATTTTTTCCCCTTCACCACCTCTTCCCCTCACCATTTACAAACACTTTATTTCCATCTTTTCATTTTCTCATATTTTTTTTCTTTTCCCTTATTCCCTTTCCCCTACCCTTCCCACTTTCCCTACACCTTTAGCCCTTTTAGCAATCCCAGTTTACGCCCCTGCCCTTCTTCCAGAAAAGAGAAAAGAGAAACTACTGGTTTTTTTTCAAAAAGCATAAAAATGGCAACCTTATTAGGAAATAAGTGACCACAACTAAATATTGACAAAACTAGACTTGCAGGGAAATTAGCTACTGAAATAATTTAGAAATAACTATACAACTACATACCAAATGTTTAAAAAGAAATTGACCTACAGCAAAGGAGAAGACATCACTGCTTTGGATGTGAAACAGTTTGGCCACATGAAAACACAGTTTGAAAATGTGAACAGAGCACTCACACGTGCCTCTCCACCCAGCCTTGCCTCTCTTCATGCTTCATCACTGAATAATGGAAACATGGCCATGCAGAATCTTAGGTGCAAATGGACATAACAGCTTCATAAAATTGCCAAAAGCTAGAGACAACAAAAGCTGTTATACTCTGATATATTTTTTTAAAATGAATGCATTTATCCAATGGAATACTACTGAGCAATATTAAAGGAATAATAATTGATAATTCAAGAATATGATGAATCTTACAGCAGTACTCTAAGTGAAGAAAGTTTCCCTCAGAATTCTACATTCTAGATTAATCCATAAAATAATATCACGTAAAAAGCTAGGAAAGGTAAAATCATAGATATACAAAGAGATTGCTTTTGTCAAACTGAGGCTTAAGGATGTATGTTTAGTACAAAAGATTTTGAGGACATTGCTTTAGGAAATTATAAAAACCTTTTATATTTATATTATGGTTGTTTCACAACTGTATACATTTGTCAAAGCTCATAAGACTGAACATCTAAGAAAAGTAAATCACTATTTATATATTATGTTTCAATAAACTTGAAGGAAAAATCAAGAAGTGACAGGTGAAACTCCTTCCTGAGCAAGTGATTCCCAAAGACATAGTGAGAAAGAGAAGAAAATATTTCATAATGAGTACAAAGTAACTTCACAAATGCAATTTGTATATTTCTAAATGAGATCATATAGGTTTTAATGTTAATTTATTAAAATAGGAAATTTGTTATAGACATAAACAAATCATTTGATACTTTTCAATGTGCATTCACTATATAAATAATTATCATGATGGAGCAGAAGGAATTTTCTTATTTCAATAAAATTATCTTAACAAAACTAAAATACAATAAAATCACATGAAAAAATGACTGCAAATATGGAAATATTTGAAACATTTTCTTACAATTATCTTTAAAGGAATAAAAGCCTCTAAGAGAATGAAAGACAAGCCATAGAATGGGAGAAAATGTTTACAAAAGACAATTGGATAAAGGACCAGTATCCAAAATATGCCAAAAAAACCAAAAATCAAAAACTTTAAAGCTTGACTAAAAGGAAACAGTCTGATTAAAAGTTGAGCTATGGTCCTTACTGGCATCTTACTAAAGAGGTTTATTCAGATGACAAACATATAAAAATATCCTCTATGTCACTCTCTATCTGAGAAATACAGAGCATAGCAGTGTGACCCCACTAGATACCTATTAGAGCAGCTCAGAGCAGAAGACCAACAACCCACATCGCCAGGCTGGATAGGTGTGACAGGAACTCTCATGCTGATGGGAACGCCAAAAGGTGCAGCCACTTTGGAAGGCATCTTGTGGGTTTCTTATCGATTGAAACATAGCATCCAGCAAGTGCTCTTATTGCTTTTTCCCCAAAGAAGTTAGAAACCTATACCCACATAAAACTCTCCGCAGTGATGTTCCTAGTAGCTGTATTCGTAGTTGCACATATTTAAAAGTAATCAAGATGATCTTTGTTAGGTGAATGGATAAACAGCAACACATACAGTCAGTGGACTATGGTTCTCTCAGTGCTAAGCAGAAATGAATTGTCAAGCTACAAAATGACATGAATGAAACTTAATTCCATACTAGTAAATGAAAGAAGTTCATCTGGAAAGCATGCCTATTGTGTGGCCCCGGTTTTACTACATTGTGGAAAAGGCAAAAGCCTGGAGACAGGGGAAGGAAGTTCAGAGGTCGGTAAGGCTTGGAGACAGGAAGTTTGACGTAGGTGAAGCACAGAACTCTTTTAAATCAAGGGAAATACTCTGCATGATATCGTAGTAATAAATCTATGGCATCATATGTGTGTCCAAGCCCATCAATTGTAGAACATCAAAAGTGAATGCTAATGTAAACCTTGGGGTTTGGGTGACGATGGTGTGTCCCATACAGGCTCATCAGTGACCACAGATGTACCTCTGTGCTGGGGACTGGCGACAATGAGGAGCTGTGCAAGTGGGCGAGACAGGGTTATATAGGAACTCTGTGCTCTCTGCTCAGTGTTGCTGTAACCCTAAAACACCTCCAAAATGGTGAAAAAAATATATGCATGGAAGAACCAAAAAAGACAATCACTCGTGTTTATCAGTGAAATATAGATCTCAGATAGCAGAGCAGGAAAGAAGTATGATGTCTAAGGATCAGAAGGGATGAGAAAAATGCATTATCCAGAGATCCTTTGGGTACCTAGACAGATGAGTCCAAATATTGTATAAGCAGATCACTAGAATTAATGAGAGAATATAGCTGTGTTCCAACTCTATGGTCTGTAAAAATATGTGGCATCGCTATACCCTCATTTTAGGAAGAAATATGATTTTTGCACTTTATTTCTCTAGAAATACAAAAATAGGTACACAACTTCAAGATGGAAGACCAAAGATAGTGAAACAAATGTGTTCAATGAAGTGAAGGATTCCTTTATTTATGACTGTCTTTGAAATCCAAGTATCTTTAAGTAAACTTTTAGGAAAATTCCTTATAAAAATAGGTTTTCACATAATTTTGTTTCACTGCTGAACTTGCCATGGATGAAGCAGTGTTTATCTGTGATCCATTTGAGCAGCCAGGTGTTTATGAAGAGAATACACTAAGATGACTGTTTCCAGTCTTTGAGTCAGTGTGGCCCATGCTTTCACAGATGAAATTAAATAGCTGTAAGCAGTAGTTTAATGACCCCTATGCGTCAAAATTACAACAGCCTAATTTTTATATGGCTGTTTTCGCAAATAAAATTTCAATCTATTATGAATATTCATTTCTTTCTTGACAAACACGTTAGCAAGCTGGAAAAGCAGCAGTACTGGTGCATTAGCATCTTCAAAGGAAAAAAGAGTTAAAAAAAGAAAACTAGTTGGGTCAATAAACCATCTCCAAGCCCTGAAACATTGTAAGTAATTCTATTCCCTAAAGTCTTCATAAAACAAGGAAGATACAAAAATTTAGAACCACATAGTGAAATACCCACCTGTCTTGTCCATGGTAGTGATGACTAGCAAGGGATATCTTTCTTTAATCAGACACCATAATGCAAACAGGAAGAAGTGCAGTCGAGAAATAGGCTTGCAAACGAAAATACAGCTCTTTGGAGAAGAGAAAATTATGCAAGAAAACATACTGGAGGAAGCTGTTGGCATTTTAGAGACCGAAGGGACAAACAATGTCATCACCCATAAAATACCAGGCAGCAGGCTAAAAGTTAAAAGGATGTCATCACTAACAGAATGAAAACATCTGATTGTAGACTTCTCATAGTCACTTGTATGCATGCATTGTAGACATGGGGAACTTCAGGAAGAGATTTATGCTGGGAAAAACTTTGTCTTTGTAAGGGGAATTACTTGAATTTGAACAAGCTGCTTTTTGAGTATTTGCAAATCTGTTTCATGCTTTCATTACACATGATTTGCGATTTTTTTTTTTTTTTTTTTTTTTTTTTTTTTTTTTTTTTTTTTTTTTTTTTTTTTTGTGCCTGGGATTGAACTCCGGTCCCTGCACTTACAAGGCAGGCCACTGAACCACTGAGCTAAATCCCTGGCCTGGTTTGTGATTTTTAAATGTAGCACTGAAATGCCTCAGCTTGGCCTCCTTGGTTTTCCATTACCAAATTCACCTTGACCTACTCATCTGCCTCCCAATTTTCTGGCATGAGTTCTGACTTCTGAATGGCTGAATGTTTTTTTTCTCTCTCTCTCTGGTCCCTAGCACAGGGCTGAAAGATGTTCCAGTTTCTGCTCTGATTTTTCCCTGGAGTTCTCCAAGGAAGTGTATCTGTTAACTCCTAATACCTCCTGCCTGCCACCTGCTGTCGTTAGCTATGGCTTAAGAGTGGCCACCAGGGCTCACAGAAAGCAGCTATTGAAATTCAGTTAGCAAATGATGATCACTGGTCTCCAGTGCAGCAGTGTGGAGAGGAGGTGAGACCTTTGGAAGCCCCAAGAATGGCACCTCTTGCTCTCTGGCTTCCTCTCTTGTTATGTGAACTTTTCCTAATGTCTTCTGCCATTTTAATGCCATCCTCAATGAATGATCTTATGTAGGAAACTCCCCCCTTATAGCTATAGAATGTGGGCCTCATATAATGAGTTTCATGACAGTAACAGAAAATGGGTGAATCCATTTCCTTTCCAAAATGTAATATTCTTCCAACATGCAAAGTAACCCAGTCCAGGAGACTGGGAGACAGCCAAAGTCAAAAGAGACAGTTCTCATTTCCAGAGGCACACTCTACAGTGGGGGTAGCAATAGAAACAAAGATAACAACAGAAAACAAAACCAACAAAAAATATGATCTATCCATGGAGAAAAACATGGAAAAGTAACACAAGGGACAAAAGTAACAGTGAAGTGGCCTCTCAGCAGTGATGAAGGGCAATATGTCTGGGAATGGGACTGAACAGGGGGAAGCTCGCCCTGGAAGACCTTCCAAACCTTTGGAAGGGTTTTGGTCTTCAGATGAGGTAGGGATTTCCCCGGGAGATCACTGTCACATGTTTTTAAAGTGTTTTCAAGATTCACTTTTCTCACAATGAATTTAGCACACACCCTCTGCTAAGACAGAAAGAGCTGAAGCCTGTATTTGGGAAGGGCACCCCTGAGTCTTTGTGATGCCTGTAAAAGTGTTACAAATGCAAAGTGAGGACTAGTGCAGTGATTAAACTCTTGGAAGTTCAAAACAAAATGAGGTATAGTTTTCAACTCTTAAATGAGGTATAGTTTTCAACTCTTACATGAGGTAAAGTATTTTCGTGGGAACATAATTTTCAATAGGAAATTTTTTCCAAGTGAAAAACTTTCTCCTTTTCAGAAATTCATTAACATTTTCTAGGACTTTAATTGCTCTGAATTCCTTCTTATTGGTATAGATTATGAATTATGGATCCATATGTTTATTTTTTAAAAATTAAAAAAATTAAATGCCTGTAGTCAATTAAATCGTTATTTACACAGTAAATTCAACAATAAGTTCTCTGTCCATATGTTGCAGAAAAAGATGCTTCATCAATCTAAGACAATACCAGTTGAGTAGAAAAACTGCCAACTACAATTCCAATTATTTCTAACAAGAAGAAAAGAAAATTCTCTGAGGTAAAATAAAATACAATGCTTTACAAAAAGTATTAAGACAGCACCTTACCCTCCTAAAATAGAAGCATTTGAGCCAGAAACATCACCACTCAGAGAGATACTACTCCAGTGACTGCAGCAAGGTGTTGTGTGTGACCAACTTCTGGTAATGATTTGTGAAGATAAGTACTATTTGAATATTCCCTTAGGAAGAATGAGCCTGATCTCCCCCGCTTTCTCTCTCTCTCTTCCTCTCTTCCCCTCTCCCTCCCTCTCTCTCCCTCCCTCCCCCTCTCTGTTTTCCTCCTGCTCACTGGAGTTAAATCCTCATGACAATAGCTTGCAAAGGTGATTTGGGAGGAAGCAGGACATCCATAGTGACACACCAGAACATGACAGATGGCCTTCTGGACTTCTGATGCCTGATACCATAGTGCCTTTGATTCACCTAGCCAGAGTTTGATGTAGAGAAAAATATACTTCCAACTTACTCAAACTATTGCTATTGGTGTCCCTCTTCTAAGATATTTGATCCAGTACCTTAACAAATTCACTTCTTTATGCTTTTGTACATTCTCCATTGTTTTATCATAAGCATAAACAAATTTATAAATTTTGAACTAAATGTGATAAGTCAAAATTATAATCAGGATACTTTTATCTAAATATTAGAATCCTCATTAAGGGAAGGTACTGAAAATTTTGACTTTTGGGGCTTAAGATTTAAACAATGATATGGGCCAAATAGAGTTTAATTTAAAGCAAACAAAAAGATAAAGCATTACATATAATTATCAGATATCACACGGCATGTTATGAAGGAATTTGAGCTTCTTTTATCTGAACGACCAAGGATGACAAAAAGACATGACAAGCGTTAACTGAGAATAAAGTAGTCATTTTGTTTTTGTTTTGTTTTGTTTCTGAGGTGCTGGGTACAGACCCCAAGGCTTCACATATGCTAGATGAGTGCTGTATCACTGAGTCCCACCCCAGCCCCAGGTATGCTCTTAATATTACTAATGCCCCAAATTAGAAAAATGGTAGACTACTGGAATGCAGAAGGCAACTGGAATAAGGAATGGCATTTGGTTGCTTAGCCTCTCAAAAATGGAACTGTCTTCCCTCATAGGAAGTGGGGCTGGGTCATAAAAAACGGTCACAAAAGGGTAAATTGCCTGGCTATGCAGATTCTGTTCTTGTCATTCATCCCCCTGGAGGCTCTGGACATTCTGTTCTGTGTTTCACCAACTACAGGAATGAGGTCCAAATCATGCACTGCTTAAGGAACCATCTACTGGGGTTCCTGCCTTGGTTGGAGAATATAAGCAATAAAATTCATCTGTCCAGTTTCATTGACTTTACAGGTTAACTTCAATGACAGGAAGAGAAGGAAAGAGGGAGGGAATAATCTATTGAATAATATCATTGAAAAAAATCTATTCCAGAGACTTTTGTTAAAAAGCAAAACTGGACACTTTATTGCCCTGGACAATACAGGCAGCCCTAAGTCAAATTCTGTGGGGACACCTCACTATTGTACACAGATCTATGCACATCTACCAAACACATAACTACTAAGAACAATGGCAGTTTGGTCACAGAGTCTTCATAGACAAAAACTGCAGATAAGGCTGATGAGATCAGAGAACCACATCCCCCAGGGAGAGGACTCTGTCTTCTTTACCATGATTTCATACCTCTCACCCCAGTTGTGAGGTACATGTGGCCACGGGGAACATTTATCTCAATGAACTCACAATCCAAGTAACAAAATTTCATGAGTCACCTCTGGGCAACACAGCTTCCCGGACAAACAGAGACAGTGCCCAGGCCTCCTTACCCTGCGTCTTCTACCAACTTCTCCAGCTTGTGCTGGATTTCATAGGAATGCATGGAACACTTGTAATTTCATCATTCTAAATGTGGAGAGAGAAGAGGATAGCAACTGAGAAAGACAGCCAAGGGAAGTGCACTCTACCTCTCTGTTGGAAGAGCTGTTCAAGAAAGAGGGTGCAAACCTAGCCTTCCTATGAGACTCTTGACAAAGGGAAGGGCAGACAAGCCTGGGGAACACTGCCTGACACAGTACCATCATCTTGCGTTTTTATGGGATCACACACTGTGGCAGTGCCATCCCCAGCACGGTTACCAGCTGTCTCATGGGGCTCTTTGAAGGGAAGACTTGCTCATCTCCCCAACTGGCTACACACCATGGAAGAAACTGCCCTCTGCTAATTGCAAGAAGTGCCGAAACTTGACTTTGGTTTTGCAGAGGTGCTGGAGACTGTAATTCCCTTGCAGAGTGTTGAAACCCATAATTGGATATTTGTAAATGCCCCTGCTGGTGTTGGTGTCCAGGTTGCAGCTGCTGAGAGTCAGAATGATGCAGGCACAATCTCCGTAGGAAGTGAGCATGCAGAACAGCTTCACAATCCAGATAGTTCACCACCATGTTGTTACTTATATTATGGTCCATTTTTCCCCTTCCTGCTGAGTAGAAGCTGTTAAAGGGATTAGAAAACCTATAACCATAATGGAATACTAGAGGTCACAAGGGTAAAAAGGAACTAAGACTAGAAAGAAATAAGAAGGCAAAGTGGAGAATCATGTCGGAAAGCTTCAGGAGGAATAGGTTCTTAGTTTAAATTTACTTCACCAGGAAGTAGCCCATCCCCAGGTCTGCAGAGATCTGTTGCCTCTACAAGTCCATCCTGTGGAGAGTGAGGACAGGTGAACAACCTGCAGGAGCTTTGATGGGATCAAGCAGCCTTTCTGAGAGCAGGTGTCCAGGACTGGTTCCCAGTCTGGCCCGTGTGAGCCATGAGCTCAGCGTGCCCCTGTCTAGGCAGAGCCTACCTGGGAAAAGGAAGCATGGATCTGCTTTATTCTTCCTACTGGTAGGTCTTCTCTTGAAATCTCGTCATCATTCAAAGAGAGAAGATGAAAGGATGTCAAGGCAGGAGCTAGATGACTGATGCCGAGCTCACGTGGCCCCCTGGTCCAGCATCAGAGCTGCACCTGGTCACCCGCTTGGCCTTGACAAAACAAATGTCCACAATTCAGGAGTCTCCGAAACAAAAGAAAAGTGCCCTCTCGCTGTGGTGGAGGCAGAAGTTGAATGGGGTTGTCACAGAGTGTACCCGCTCTAGGAGCTCTGAGGAGAGTCAACCCTTGGTTCTTCCTTGCAGTTCCAGGTATTCCTTCTCTGGGATCACTGCCATCTCTCACTCTTCTCTCTTCATGTCGCCTCTTCTCTGTGCAGTCTCCAAGCATCCTCTCTTCTCACAGGGTCACTGGACGTTGTGTTTAGGGCCCACTCTAGAAAATATGTTGTCATCTTATCTTAAAAATCTATTTCCTCATGACAGTGTGTTTTAGAGGTTCCAGGTGCATGGGAGATTTGGTTGGTCCCCCAATCCACCCACTGCAAGAATGAGTGGGAAGGCATTGCATCATTTGACCCGGGAACCTGATCTATTATTGGCTAAGATGATCCTTTCTGCTATGCCACTTCAGACATACCTAGAGCACACTGACAAAAGCTATCAGAGATAGCTGAGTGAAATCAGAATCTCCTGAACACTGTTTAACCCCAAATCCCACCGATACTTGGCAATGTGAAGTAGTGTGAGAGAGACGGGAATTTGGAGGATGTTATGGCTTGTATCTAGATATTCCCCCAAAGCTTCATATGGTCATAGGTGAGGAGTTTTGAAGGTGGCCAAATTAGAATGTGTAAGATTAGTTTTAAAGATGTGATACTGGGATTAATGACATGGCATTAAAATTAAGGGTGCCCCACCCAAGATGGAATATAAAGGGACAGAAAGAAGCTGCTTTTCTAGTTTGTGCTTTGCTGCTTTCTGACTGATTTGATTTACCATTAATAGGGTGCCATACCACTCTGGCTTGCAGCCAGCCAACTATGGGCTGAAACCCCTACAAACTGGGAGCCAAAATAAATCTTTCCTCCATTAACTTTGGGTGTCAGGTATTTTGTCTCACTAACAAGCACAGGTATAGACCTGAAAATATTTTTGAACTATTGGCTTCATTGTGAATGTATGCAAAAACACACACACACACACACACACACACACACACACGCACACACACTTGCAGACTGAAATTGCTGGAAGCCACACTGATCTTTATCTTTCTTGAACTACTCTGTTAATTCCAGGACAGCAGCTTCCAGGTGTGAACATTTACACTTGTGACTGCATCACTGTAGTCAAATTCTTTTATTAAACTATACACACAGAAAGCAAAGAACACAAACAGAAAATATATTTAATGTGATTCACTGGACATTACATTAAGCTTTAATTGAGAAAAGAAGATTGGGGGATATTAGGAAGCCAAAGGAAGCAAACTCAGGGAGAGAAAGGACAGAGAGAAGCAGCAAAAGAGGCTATAAAGGGTGAGCTCTACGGGGAGAATTTTAGTTGAAAAACAAAATTTACCATAGTTTCAGAAACCATAATAAAATAGCAACTGATGAATAGAATTTTGTCTGCAAATAGTAGATACTGGCAAAGCAGTCACTACACATCAGCCACTCTTCTTGGTAATATCCTCCCCATCCCACTCACAACAACCAGTGATTTAATTTATATAACCAGAAACTGAAGCACTAAAGTTCAAGGAATTCGCCAACTTGCACAGAACCCATGCACAGATTTGGGATTCTGCCTTTAACTGAAAAGTATGGTGGTGGTGAGGAGCATGAAGACCTCTAACATTCAATACCTCACCAGCAGGCACACACAGACATGTACTTTGAAAATCAGTAAGGCATGAAAAGTACACAGTCCCGTTTAACCAGTGACTCTATTCTCAGGAATAACCTCTAGAAATGCACATAAACCAAGCTGTGTTTACAAAATGCTCACAGCGGCCTAGTTCATAATTGCTGCTACATAGAAACAAGCCCTATATAAATCAAAATTGAGATCATTAAAGTGGAATGGGTACTCAAAATAAATCTAGACTGCAGAAATAACTGAATGGGCTAGATCTACATGCATGTGAATAGGTAAGTTCTAGAAATGTCAGTGTGAGAGGACAATGCCAGAAATATTTTGTAAAGGTCAAATAGGAGCCAAAATTAATTTTATATTTTAGAGAAATTGATATTAGGAAATCTATGAGTAAAGAACAAATGAAGGAAGGGGAGAAAATATCAGTAGTTATAACTGGGTGGGTAAAGGTGGAATTCGGTAGATGTAGGGAGAATCACAAACTTTTAAATTTGAGACAAATAGTGGGTCCTTGAGGAAACTCTTTATATTTTCCTTCTTTCTCTTTATCTTTCCTTTTATTATATTATATTTGCAAGGCAGAATTGTTACATTTATCTTTGAGAAACAGTACATACATCTATCACATATTAATCATTTTTTTCCTCACCTCCAAACCTCTGTTGAAATTTCAGCCTTATTGTGACATTATTAAGAGGAGAGACATTTCAGATGTGATGTGGGCTCTGTCTTTCTGAATAGACTGCTTGTTCCTGTGATTCATGGATCTATGGGTCAGTTTTATCAGATAGTTCATCAAAGTTTCTCATTCCATTCTGAGGAATTTTGTCACAGTTTTAATGGCTTCAGAGTCACAGATTGTCTAGCTACTTTAACATTGTTGGGACAAAATACTCAATACCAACAAGTTAAAGAAGTTTATTCAAGCTCAGAGATTTTAGAGATTTCAGTTCATATCTGACTGGTTGTTGGGCAGGATGACATAGCAGAGCAGAAGCACAGAAAAGAAACAGTCCATAGCAGGGCAAACTGGAAGCAGTGAGCTTTCCTCCTTTCTCTTTTTCTTCCATCAAGGCTACAAGCCAATCATTTGCTACCACACACACACACACACACACACACACACACACAAGGTGAGTCTTCTCTCTTCAATAAATCTATTTCCCACAGACAGAACTAAGCAAAATCAATAACTGGACTAATCCAGTACCACACACTCACGATCCAGTCACTCACAAAGGGCACACTTGGAACTTCTTGCGGGGGGATACCTAGATGTAAACCATAACACAAATCAACTGCCAGCTGTGTCACCTTCTGCCAAAGGCATTATTCCTGGCTTGTGGAATGCCATCTCTTTGCTGTACCCTCACAAGACTGAAAGAGAATGACAGCTCTTTGTTTCTCTTCTTTTTTATTATAAAATCAAAGCATTAATTGTACAACTTAATAAATTTCACTGTAAATTTCCATACAAATACTGTATTTCACACTCCCTATCACTGCACTCTCTTCTGTCCTCTCTCACTTCCAAAATAATCTCTCTTCTAACTTCAGGCATCTTATTCCCCCTGATGTTTCTATGTATGATAGAAAACATGTTCTACTTAACTTTTGTGAATCTCACTTATTCCACTTAACATGAGGATCTGCAGATCCATCACATATCCTGAAAATGATAGAAATTCAATAATTTTATGACTGAATAATATTGTGTATACATACTACTTTTTCTTTGTCCTTTCATCTGTTGACATTCACTTCAGCAGATTCCTTATTTTGGCTCTTGTACAATGTGCCACAGTAAGTATTCTGTAGGCATCTTTTCTGTGTGTTGACTTCATTTTCTTTGGACAAATTCCAAGGAGTAGTGTATCTGTATGATGTAATAGTTCTAACTTTAGTTTCTGAGGTAACTCTACAGTGTTTTACAGAGTGATTGTACTAATTTATAGTTCCACCACATTCCCTTTTTTCCATATCTTCACCAGCATTTTTTCTTTCATGCTAATAGCCAATTCTAACTGGGTTGAAGTAAATATAGTTTTGATATGTATTTCCTTGATAGCTAAAAACCTTGAACAAATTTTCATATATTTGTTGGCCATTTGTACTACTTCTTTTAAAAGGTGCTGTTCATATATATTTTGCCCATTTGTTTATTTGTCCTTTTGTTGAAAAAAAATTTGAGTTCTTTGTACAGCTATATTCTAGGTAGTAATCCTTTGTCATTTGAACAGCTAGAAAATATAGTCTCCCATTGTGTAGATTGTCTTCTTACTCTGTCGATTGTTTGCTGTGCAGAAACTTTTTAATTTGGTACAATCCCAATTGTCCATTTTGTTTTTATTTCCTGAACTGTTGGAGTAATATTCAAGAAACTATTGCATATGCCTACAGCTCTATAAAGAAATGGTTCCTCCATTTTTTACTCTAATATGTTTAAAGTAGTTTCAGGTCTTACACTAAAGTCTTTGATCCATTTTTAGTTGGGCTTAGACAGAGTGAGAAATAGAGACCTAGTGTTAATCGTTTTCATGTGACTATCCAGTTCGCCCTGCATCACATGTTGAAAATGATGTGGTTTTATCTAACTTGTGTTTGTGGGGCCTTGGCCAACAGTCAAGTAGCTGAAGATGTGTGGTTTATTTATGGGTCATCTATTTGTTTATGTCCTGACAAAATGAGTGAAAAACAATATCATCACTCCCATATACAGCCTTGCTTCAGCTTGCACTATCCCTGAGACAAGGACAGCAGCATAGTTCTCTGCCAGTGCACTACATCTGAGTATGTGCCACCACTGTGACCAACAGAGGAGATGCCGTGCTTGCCACTACTGACTCATTCAGGTAAGCCATGTGTGGAACATGTCAGCTCTGAACTATGAAGAGTTGTTTCACATCCTTCCACCATCAGGTATCCTTGCCAATAGAAGAACTTGCCTTAGTATTGCCTGAGGAAGCATCCATTCTGCTCCAGGTAAAAATATTCCAACTGTTGGAATGACCAGTGTGTGCCTGGTGCCAATGGCCACCTGTGTTACTAGAGTGTGTCCATTCTCATGAGGCTGCCAGGGACAGTGGGTTTATTGGACCCTGATGCAGAGTGCATTGTCACCCAAAACCATTAATTACATCCAAGAAGCTGCAGAAAGACTATACTGCAGTACACTCTAGAAACAAGGCCAATATTGCAAGTGACATCAATAGTGTGACAGCTTCAAGAGAAAATATCTCATTCAAAAATCAATTTATAGAAGTGATATTGATCTACCAGATGCATAAATTTCAACATAAGATCACAAAAATACATGAAAACAAGACCATGTAATTTAACAGCTCCAAAAAAGCTTAGTAACTCTCATAACAGATCTCAAAGAAAATATTAACAAAATGGCTGATAAGGAATTTAAAAGAATGATTATAGAGAAATTCAACAATACTCAAGAGAATACAGGCAGACATTTGAATAAGATTAGGAAATCAATGAATGATTTCAATATGAACATTAGTAAAGAAATAAATATCTTGAGAAAAACAAATGAAAATTAAAAGTTCAATGAGTCACATAAAAATGTAGCTGAAATCCTCAGCAACACACTAAGTGTTCCAGAATATCTAACTTGAAGACAAATATTTTGAAATAATAATAAATAAATGAAGACAGCCTTTGAGACCTCTGTTTGGTTACTAACCCAACAAATATTTGAATTACGGATAATCCAAAGGGGGAAAAAGGTGAAAGGCAAAGTGAGGTAATAGGTGAAACTTCCTCATCCTTGTGAAACGTGATAGATGCATCAAGATACATGAGGCCTTGTGATTCTCAATAAATACGACCAAGAAAAATGTTCATCATGGCATGTTAGAGTCAAATTGTCAAAAGAACTGAAAAATGTCAAGCCACATTTAAGAGAACCATTATTGGACTAACAGCGGATTTCTCAACAAAAACCTGAATGGTAAGGGAGTAATTAAATGACATACTCCACATTATGGAAACAAAAAAAATCAAAGCAAAACCAACAGGTCAATCAAGAATACTATACCTAGAAAAATGATCCTTCTAAAATGAAAGACAGAGCCAGAGATTTTCCTCTGTGATGCCACCACCTTTTTCACAAGCACAAGGTCCTGAGTTTGATCCCTGATAAGAGAGAGAGAGAGAGAGAGAACAACTTTTAGGGAGAGACAAGCAAAAACTGAAGAAATGAATCACTATCCAACATGCCTTACAAAACATACTGAACAGAATCTTACATCTAGAAGTTAAAGAAAGATAATTACCATTATAAAATTATAAAATCCACTGGAGGATAGATATACAAAAAATGAAATAGGAGTTAATGAAGTGGAAACTAAACAACACACTATCAAACAAGCAGTGTCTCTTAAAGAATTTAAAGACAAATTGGAAAGTTGTTGAAACAAATGAAATTGGAAGCACAATGTATAAAACTTATTGGAGGATGTGGTTATAGCTTAGTGGTTGGACAGTTGCTTAGCATTTTTGAAGCCCTGGGAGGTATGGAACAGAGAATTAAGAAAGATTTTTGTATCAATGAACACCTGCATAAAAATTAGAATGATTTCAAATAAACAACCTAATAATGTTCTTCAAAGTCATAGAAAAGAAAGAACAAGCCAATACCAAAATTTAAAGGAAAAAAATCAGAAAGATCAGAACAGAAACACATGAAATCATAACAAAAAACTCAAAATAGTGAAACAAAAGGTTTCTGCAAGTATGAACAGAATTGAGAAATGTTTAGCTAGATGCTCTAAGAAAGAAAGAAGATTTAATTAAATATTAGAGATACTACAGTTGACAACCACAGAAACACAGATCATTACAGACTTTTACAAAGATCCATACGTCAAAAGATCAAAAATCCTAAACAATGGATAAATTTCTGAGTGTTTATATCCTACCAAAATTGAACACCAAAGAGAGAAAATATAAATATATCAATAACTTCTGGTAAAAAATAATCATTAAAAAACAAGGAAGGAAAAGATAAAGAAAAAGAAGAGGAAAAGTACAGGACCAAATGGCTTAATTTCTAAATTTTATCACACTTTTAAACCAGGCCCTCCCCTGCGCGTGCCATTGCTGCTCCTCCAACACCAGGAAGGTGAGATTTGGGAAAGCTACTCGGGCATCAGATCTCCCTCCGGCCTGCCTGGGCCCAGTCCACAGGCCCGGGTAGTCATGCCCTCCCTTGTGGGCCCCATTATTGCTGCTCCAGCACCAGGAGGGTAGCCACGCAGGTTCCGCTGAGCCACCCACCCCACTCTCACCTCCTCATTGTGCCAGTCCTTGGGCCTATTCCACAGAGGCATAGCTGGTTACAAAGGGTAATTTTCTGAGCTCCCAAAATTGAACATCTTTAAAGAAAGGGTGGGGGAAACCTGCAGTAGAACTGTCTGGAGTTCAACCCTGCAAGATGTTGGGGAGCTCAGTTTGGGCCTTGCAGTCTGAGGTCAGTCTGCATCATGGGGGTCTGCCATGAGCTAGCTGAGATAAGGGGATTCAGTTCTGCACATGGCTGCACACATGCTGCATTATTGCACCACGCCATTCAAAGTCATTTTTTTGTCCTTTTCTTTCTTTTCCTCATTCTACTCTGTAAGATCTTTTATCTGTCCTCTTTTACCAACTCAGTCTCTTACTGCACCATATTGTCCCTCATCTCCCTTTCCATTCCTGCTCCTGCCCTGACTCAGACTTCTTTTATCATTTTTTTCTTTTTTGTTAATGTTCTTTCTTTCCATCATTGTGCCTCACTCAAGGGTCAATAGTTTCAAGAGAAAGTGAGCCCCTATTGCTATTAAGGGGATTTGTTCTGACCCTTATACTTGCACTCTGTCTATCCCTTCTGAATTTAACAGTTTCCTAAAGACAGTGTTGTCATTCTGTATCCTCTGGCTTCACTTGAAACCATCTCCAGTTCTTGTACTTATTTACTCTTCTCGTCCTGATTCTGTCTAGACCCCCATCCTAAATGGTAAATATGCTATATTGAGGAGTTTGCTCACAGTAAACATATTTTGGGCTGCTTCTTGATTTTAATTTAATTCACATGGATTAAAGGTGATACATTAATGAATACCACAAGTGGTCAATTTGCAAGTAGTGATTGATCCTATTGTGTTGCTGATTGTATTGATTGGAATAAAGGATAGGGATTGATTTGACAAGTTGTTTTCTCTGATACTGTGAAAATGAGAATGTCTGCAAGTCATTACAGAATCAAAAGCTAAAATGCAATGATATCAGGAAGATTTAATAACCCAGAGATTGAATCAAGGACAACTCAACAGCAAAAATAAAAATGAGAAAACACTTAAGCAAGACACAAAGACAGACTTCCAGTTCACCAATGGCAAATAATAGGGCAAATGGAGATGAAAAGTCTGATAGTGAAGCACCAGGACACTCAGAACTCACAGCACAGGAAGTAACAAAACAGGTCAATCAGGCTCTAGAAAATTTCAAAACAGAAATAATTTCCCAGATAACCATAGAGATGGTGAGCAAAATGAAAGTCATGGTTGGAGACGCTAGAACAGAAACTGACAAAAACATAGATGAGCTCAGGACCATGCTAGAAGCCATGAAGGCCCAGCATAAGAAAAAAATGGAAACAATAAATGCTCAACATCAGAAAGAAATGGAATCCATTAAACAGATTCAAACAGATATCCAGGAGATTAAAAACTCTGTTGAAGGTGTTGGCAACAGAATAAAAGAACACAAAGATAGAATCTCAGATATAGAAGATAAAATTGCCGTCAGTGACCATGAAAAGAGTGGTCTCTTAAAAACTGTAAGAGATCATGAGAAATCGATCCAACAACTCCTAGATAATGCAAAGAAGAATAACATAAGACTGATAGGAATACATGAAGTAGCAGGAGAAAATGCAAATGACTTAAAAAAGCTGTTCACAGAATTAATGACAGAAAACTTCGTAAATAGCAGGAAAGAATTTGACATACAGATAAGTGAGGCATATAGGACCCCAAACTAGCCATGATAAAAAAAACTACACCTAGACATATAATAATCAAGATCCCAGAAACCCAACAGAAGAACAAAATACTGCAAGCAGTAAGAGAAAAGAAACAAATCACATGTAAAGGAAAGACCATCAGGATCACAGCAGACTTTTCAACACAAACCCTCAGGTCAAAGAGAGCCTGAAGTGAGTTATGCTAAGTCCTAAAAGAAAACAACCTCCAACCTACGCTGATGTATCCTGCAAAACTCTTTTTTCAAATTGGATGGGGAAATAAGGTACTTCCATGACAAAGAACACCTGAGAAACTTCATGAATACAACCAGCACTACAAGCATTTCTAAACAATATCCTAGAAAAAGACAATGAAGGTAACAACAACATGAGACCCAACAGAACAAATCCAATAGACAAGGCAAGAAGCTAAAAGGAGAGGGCAAAAAATTAAAAGGAGCCAATAAGAGGACAATAACATGACAATAAGAAGTCAGTACACATGAATTATAACCACTAATGTCAATGGCCTCAATTCCTAATCAAAAGAAATAGACGGGCAGAATGGATTAAGAAGGAAAATCCAACAATATATTGTATACAAGAAACATACCTAGTGCAAAAGGAAGCCCATACACTGAAAGTGAAAGGATGGAAAACAATTCTACATGTGACAGCAGCCCAGAAAAAGGCAGGGGTAGGCAATCTTATTCACAGACAAAGTAAACTTCAAACCAAAACTGATTAAAAGAGACAAAAGGGGCCAATATATCCTTGTAAAGGGAACAATTCAAGAGGAAAAGATGACAATCATAAACATATATGCTCCAAATATAAATGCCCCCAACTATACAAAACAAATATTAAGTAAAATGAAAAACCAAATGAGCACTAATGCAATTATAGCGGGGGATCTATATACCCCACTATCACAAATAGACAGATCATCTAGGCAAAAAATCAACAATGAAATACTAGAACTGAACCAAGCTTTTGAATGCATGGACTTATTAGATGTCTATAGAGTGTTCCACCCCACAAAATCAGAATATACATTCTGTTCAGCTGCACATGGGTCATTCTCCAAGATTGATCACATACTAGCTTACAGAACAGGTTTGAATAAATGCAAAAGAATCGAAGTTATGCCCTGTATATTATCAGATCACAGTGCAGTCAAGCTGGAGATCAATAGCATAAGAAACCATAGGAACTTCACAAACACATGGAAATTGAACAATACTCTCCTTTACAATCAATGCATTACAGAGGAAATTAAAGAAGAAATTAGGCAGTTTTTACAAATAAATGAAAATGCCAGTACAACATACAGGAATCTGTGGGACACAATGAAAGCAGTTCTATGTGGAAAATTCATAGCACTGAATGCCCACACTAGGGAAAACAGAGCGAGCTCAAATAAACAACCTAACAATGACTCTTCGATTGCTAGAAAAACAAGAACTAGAAAAACCCAAAGCTCAAAGAAGAGAGGAAATCATAAAGATTAGAGCAGAAATCAATGCAAAGGAAACTAAGAAAATGATACAAAAAATAAATGAATCAAAGAGTTCATTGTTTGAAAGAATAAATAAAATTGATAAACCCTTACCAAACCTTATCAAAAAGGACAGAAACGGCTCAGATCCAAGCAATTAGGAATGAAAAAGGTGAAGTCACAACAGATCCAACAGAAATCCAGAGGATCATTAATACCTAATTTGAGAACCTGTACTCTAATACAATGGAAAAACACAGAAGAAATGGACAGATTTACCAAAGTTAAAGAAAGATGATAAAATATTTTAAACATCCCAATTACAATCACTGAAATTGAAAATGTAATTAAAAACTTACCAACAAAGGAAAGCCCAGGTCCTGATGGATTCACTGCTGAATTTTACAAGACATTTAGAGAAGAACTACTGCCATTATTCTTCAAACTTTTCAATGAAATTGAAATGGAAGCAATACTTCCAAATTAATTCCTGGAAGCAAGTATCACTTTGATTCTCAAAGCAGGGAAAGACACAACTAAAAAGAGAACTATAAACGTTATCTCCTTAATGAATATAGATGCAAAAACCCTTAATAAGATACTAGCAAACAGAATAAGAGGATCATCAAAAGATGATAAATCCTAACCTAGTCAGATTTATTCCAGGGATGCAAGGATGATTCAAAATATGGAAGTCAATAAATATAATACACTATATTAACAAAGTCAAGGACAAAAACTATATGATTGTCTCAACAGAAAAAGCATTTGACAAAATTCAAAACCCATTCATGATAAAAACTCTGCAAAAAATTGAAATAGATGGTCTATATCTCAACTTAATAAAGTCTATCTATGAAAAACAAGTAGCCAACATCATATTAAATGACCAAAAACTGAAAACCTTCACGTTAAAATCAGGAACACGACAAGGATGCCCACTATCACCACTTCTCTTCGATATAGTTCTGGAAACATTAGCCACAGCCATTAGACAAGAGAAAGAAATTAAAGCAATAAAGATAGGAAAGGAAGAAGTTAAACTGTCATCATTTGCTGACAATGTGATACTCTACATTGAAGACCCAAAACACTCCACCAAAAGACTTCTAGACTTAAATGACACTTTTAGCAGAGTAGCAGGATACAAGGTCAACAACCAAAAATCAATAGACTTCTTGTACACAAATAACAGACTCACTGAAACAGAAATTAGGGAAATTATTCCTTTCACAATAGCATCCAAAAAAATGAAGTGTCTAGGAATCAACCTAAATAAAGAAACAAAAGATCTCTACACTGAATGCTACAGCACTCTGAAAAAAGAGATCAAAGAAGATATAAGAAAATGGAAAGCTCCCCTGCT
>NW_022900921.1:46628640-46673184 GCF_012274545.1 Fukomys damarensis
CAAAGCCACTGTGATAAAAACAGCATGGTAATGAAAAAGAAAAAGACCTGAGAATCAATGGGACAGACTGGAAGACACAAAAACAACTCCAGATATACTCAGCTATGTAATTTTTGACAAAGGAGCTGACCATCCCCACTGGAGGAAAGATAGTCTCTTTAATAAATGGTGTTGAAAAAACTGGATCTCTACCTGCCAAAGATTAAAACTAGAGCCTTATCTCTCACCATGCACTAAATTAAAATCCAAGTGGATTAAGGATCTAAATACTAAAACAGAAACACTGTACTTGCTGGAAGATAAGTCAGAGAGAACTCTGGGAGACACTGGCATATGAAAAGAATTTATGAACAAATCCTCAGTAGCACAGGAACTAGCAGAAAGAATCAAGAACTGGGATCTCATCTTATTAAAAAGCTTCTGCACTGCAAAAGTAACCATCAACAGAACTGAGACAACTTACAATGTGGGAAAAAATTTTTCACCAGCTGTTCCTCAAATAAAGTACTATTATTTAGAATATATAAAGAGCTCAAAACAATCAGCCCCCCCAATAGAAAGACCCAATTCAAAAATGGGCATCTGAAATGAACAGAAATTTCTGAGACAAAGAAGTAAAAGCAGCAAGTAAATATATGAAAAAATGTTCCACATCACTGATCATTCAAGAGATGCAGATGAAAACAACTCTGAGATTCCACCTCACCCCACAAAGAATGGCTGCTATCAAGAAATCAAGCAATAACAAACGTTGGCAGGGTTGTGGGGAGAAAGGAACACTTTTCCATTGTTGGTGAGAGTGCAGACTGGTGCAACCACTATGGAAATCAATATGGAAATACCTCAAAGATCTGGGACTAGAGATTCCATTTGACCCAGCCATAGCTCTGCTGGGTATCTTTCCAAAAGAATTAAAAGAATCATATCACAGAGATATATGCTCACCTATGTTTATAGCGGCACAGTTTGTAATAGCTAAAACATGGAAACAGCCCATCTGCCTGTCAGTTGTAAACTGGATAAAGAAGATGTGGTTTATCTATAAAATGGAATATTATTCAGCCATAAAGAATGAGAAATTAGAGTCATTCATAGGAAAATGGATACATATTGAGGGTAAACTCCTAAGTGAAATAAATAAGTCACATGTGTAAATACCGAATAGTTTCTCTGGTGTGAAAAACTATAATAGTACACAAGATCCTAATGAGATAATTAACAATGTGAAATAGGCAGAAAAGGGCTAAAGGTGTAGGGAAAGTGGGAAGGGCAGGGGAAAGGTAATAAGGGAAAGAAAACAACATGAGAAAATGAAAAAGTGGAAATAAAGTGTTTGTAAATGTGGAGGGGAGGAGGTGGTGAATGGAGGGCAGGGACAAGGGGAAAAAATGAGAACCAAGACCTCTCATGTAAAAGTACAAGATCCCAGTAATGAATGTAATTGTACTGTAGAACTAAAATGTACCAATAAACTCAATAAAAAGAAAAAAATAAATAAATTTTATCACACTTTTGAGGAAAAATAGTCCTTCTCAAACTCTTGCAAAAAATTAGAGAGATAATTGTTGCCTCATTCCTCAAAATCATGATACTGAAATCAAACAGTGCAGGTGCATGCACAGAAACACATACACACAGAGTTATAGACAAATCTTCCTAATCATATCAATGTAAAACTCTCAATATAATATTAGGAAGTCAAATCCCACAGCATATCAAAAAATTTGTTCATATGATCAAGTGGGATTTATCCAAAGAATGCAAGGAAGGTTTACCCTACAGAAATCAACAAAAGTAGCTTATCACATCAACAAAAGGAGAACAATAATTCTGATTACCTTAATACAAGCAGTAAAGGAACTGGATAAAATCCAGTATCCCTTCATAATGAAAATGCTGAACAAATTAAGCATAGTAGCATATCCCTCACCATAATAAAACCTGTATATAAGAAATCCACAGCTAACAAAACCACAAAATGTCATTGAAACAATATAGTTTTTATCTTTTCTTTTAAGATCTGGAATAAGGAAACACTATTTCCTTTCACTATACTTAACACAATGCTGAATGACTTACCAGAGCAATTAGGCAAAGACAAATAAACACATATGCAAGGAAAGAAGGAAAGGAGTAAATCAAATTATTTCCATTTGTAAAGGTGATATGATTCTGTATATAGAGACAACTAAAGAATCACATGAGGACTATTAAATATTAAAATTAATAAACAAATTTAGTAATATTCCTGGATATAAATTCAAGCACAAATTATTAGAAACTATTGGTAAGAAAACTATATTGGTAAGAAAAAAATCATGAGAGAACTCCTATTCACATTAACTACCCACTCCCCCCCCAAAAAAAACTTCACATAAAGAACCCAAGAATATATTTAACAAAGAAAATGAAAAAAATTTACAAGGAAAATTACAAAATTCTGATGAAATCAGTTGAATATGATGCATGTGAAGGAAAGGTGTCTCATATTCCTGGATTAGAAGAATTCATACTGTTAAAAGTCTATAATACCCAAAGTGATTTATAGACACAATATAATTCTTAACAAAAACACAAACAGCATTTTTCAATGAAATGGAAAAAACAATTACAGAATGCATAAAAAAATCACAAAAATCCTTGAGTAAACAAAGTAAGCTTTCAGATTGAGCATAGATGAAAGTTACACATTACAAAAAATATGCTATGATGCTATAGTACAGTACTATCAAAGTAACATGGTATTGGCATAAAAAGAGACACACAGACCAAGCAACAGACTGCAGATACTGAAATAAATCTCATGTACTTACATCCAACCTTTTCTTAACAAAGTCACCAAAAATGACTTAGTAAAAGGGTGTCCTCTTCAAACAAATGAAGGTGCAAAAAAATGGATGTTTACATGCAGAGAAATGAAATTTGACATCCATCTTTCCTCCTATGCAAAAAGTAAATTCAAAATTGAAGACCTCAGTGTAAGACTTGAAACTATGAAATTACTAGGAAAAAGAACATAGTAGGATAATTTAAGACATTGGTACAAGCAATAATTTTAACAAGATTTGAAAAGCATATGCAACAAAAGCAAGAATTGACATATGTGATTATATTAAACTCTAAATTTTCAGAATAGCTAAAAAAGTAATCATCAGAGTGAAGATACAACTTAGAGCATGGGAAACATTTGTATGCTAATCATTTTACCAGAAATATTAATATCCAGAATATATAAAAAGTGTTAAAACTAAATAATACCCCATTCCTAAAATAATCTAACTAAAAATGGAGAAAGGATATAAAGAAACACTTCACAAATAAGAAATGTAAATGCTCAATTAATTTAAGAAAAAATGCTGAATGTTATTAGCTGTCAAGGAAATTCATGTCAAAACTACAATGAGGTATCTCCTCAACCCAGCTAGAAGTGTTTTAATAAAAAGACAAAAACTATGATGATGAAAGTGTGGAGAAAAGCAAACTCTTGTACTATGTTGGTGAGAATATAGCACAGCCATTATGGTCACTGGTATGAAGGTTCCTTACAAAATTTAAAACAGATCTGCCATGTGATCCAGCTTTCCTACTACTGGGATGTATTATTGGTAGATATCCAAAGGAATTGAGATGAGCTTATCAGAGAAATCTACATGCCCATGTTTATTAGTATACTGTTCACAGTAGCTACAGTATGCAATCAAGATAGGTTCTCACCGAGGACAAATGGATGAAGAACACATAGAATATTATTCAGCCATAAAATATAATGACCCATCATTTACAGAAAAATGAAAAAAACTTATAATAAATGAAACAAGTCAGACATAGACCAATTTCACATATTTTCTCTCATACATGGAAAATTTTAAGTTTGTGGAAGTATACAATAATGAATACTTGACCTTTGGAAGGTTGGGTAGAAGGGATATGGAGAGGTAAGATAACAGATGTTAAAACATTGTAGGAATAGTAAGTTCTAGTGTTATATGGAACAGTGGGGAGACCATAGCTTACAATAACCTACTACATATTTTAAGAGTAACTAGAAAAGAAGAGCTCAAAGGACACAAATACAATAATCACAGGGGAAGGAAAAATTAACTACCCTAATTTTACTTTTACATACTACACAAATGAACTGAAATACCATTCTGAAATCCATATACATGTACAACTATTATGTGCAAGTCAGAAAATTTAAAGAAAAGCTACCTTGACTAAATCATTTCACAGTGGGTACTGGTAATAAATTATTATAGTGTATCCCATAAAACTTGTACATTTAAGATAAATTATTTTAAAAAGTAATAATATTACATTGGAATTAAAGAAACTGAGGAAGTGAGAAGGAAGCTATTAATGGTGATAACATAGTTGATATGGAACATGATATATATAACATATTTAAATAATAAATTGAGTGATACATTGCATTTTTTTCTTGCTATTCCAATTCAAATTTTATGTTCAATTCAAAAGCTTCAGAATATCCAGTTTTGACTTTAGTAGCAGATGTGGTAGTAGAAGGGTGAATTGCTTTAACCCACGAAAGGAGAAGAGAAATGAAACTATGACTGAAAAAATGAGCTAGAACATGTCAAAATTATAATGATACAAAGATAGGAATGTGAATATTTCATCAATTTCAATATTTTATTTAAAAAGTTGAAATTCTTTGGGCAAGGTAAACAAAAACCTCAATGAGAGAGTTAATGTGTCTTGTAGCATTTATTTCTGATTATCTATAAGGAACCCTTGGCCAAACTTTCAGCTGTGCTTTGAGGACTCATAATATTTTCTATTGATTTTAAAAAGAAAGTTTAATAAAATCAATCCATTCTTTTAGTACTTGATGTTGTTAAAATTATATCAAAATTTCCTGTCTCTGCATGTCAATGTGAATTTCCTCAACTAGGCACTTTAACATTTCTATGCCCCAGTCATTAAATGTGGGGCACAAGAATATTCCTTGAAAAGGCCTGGAGATTTAGCTCAGTGGTTCCGCTGCCTGCCTCTGAAGCACAAGGACCTGAGTTCGATCCTTCGCACCAAAAAAAAAAAAAAAAAATTCCTTGAATATATATTCAGTATAAAATAATCAAGAGCCTATAAAGGTGCATAGTTGTACTCTGATTATCTTGACCTGTGATTTTTTTCACTTTTTCTGGTGCTAATAGGATGCATAATATCTAGAGACAAACATTTATAAATTTGCTACTGTAGACCTTTTCAACATAATGACTTTTTCTACATACTTGTGTCTGCTTAGTTTTCAAGGTATGAATTTCTCATTCAGATTCAAGTTCACTAGAAAACACAGCCAAAGACAAAGAAAGTGTAAAATGTAAGCAGAGAAAATAGAGAAAATCTTTTTTTTTTCTTCTTGATGCCAGGGATTGAACTCAGAACCTTGTTCTTATGAGGCAAGTACAGCACTGTTAAACTAAATTCCCAGCCCCTAAGCAGAGAAAATCTTTCTGGAATATCAATAATATCTTTTGAGTTAATACTAAGTCATGAATCTTATGGATTTTTTTTTTTTGTTTGTTTGGTTTTTACCAGGGATCCAACTTGGGTCCTTGCACTTTCAAGGCAGGAGATGGAATCACTGAGCTAAATTCCCAGCCCAATCTTATGTATTTTAAAGGTAAGGAAAATTACTACACACTCATCAATTCATATAGACATTGAAGTATCTGTGTAACATATAGACATAGGATACTATAATGACCTTTGATTCTAAATGGAAAAGAATTATATTTCCACAGTTAGTTTAATATTTATTTAACATATTCATTTGAAATGAAAATTATTTTATTAAAAATCTATATTTGATAATGTCACAACTTTATTAGAATTATTTTTAAAAATCTTTTAAAAACTTGTAATTATACATATAAGAATAAAAATTTTGGGGAAAGGACCAGATCTGAAAAAGAATGGATTTTAATTTATTGAGCACAGAACCATGGTAGTGGTCCTCACCTGGACAATTGCATGAATCATTATAGCACCTCTCTGTAGCCTGTGATATGTTTAGGTCAGAACCATGAGATTCAGAAAAGTGACAGATCCTGCCCTCTGCCACATGGTCAGGCCTGGATAGAAAAAAGTTCACATACTATCCTTTGGAGTAGGCCCTCCTCTTTTGTGACAAATGTCTGACATCTGTAACAAATTCTGAAAGAAAACAATTCATTGACATCTTTTCTATCCAAAGATACATTTATATAAATCTTTCTATTATCAACTGTTCTCACAATTGGTGGAGAGATAGAATTAAAGTGATAAAGAGAGAAAAAATTAAATGATTTAAAAGGATAGTATCATAGGCAACTGAGATGGATATATTTATCAATTTCATGTAATATTAATTTAGAAAATACAGTGAATTAATATAATATACATCAAGTGAGAAATTCTGATTGTGTTACCTTCTCAAAGTTAAAAATCCAAGACATGGTCTTGTAAAGAATAATCGAATGAAAATAATAATGACAAATAAATAAATGGCAGAAAAAAAGCACAGCAGATATTTTAAAAATTTTTCAGAAAAATGAAGTTAACAAAGTTACAAAGGTATAAAATCATGGCTATACATTAAGACCACTGTTTGCTTCAACTTACATGAAACACAGAGATAGCAATAAGACAGAGGTAGACCAGAAGGCTAAAGTGGAGTGAGGAAGAAAAGACCAGTCCACACTGGCCAGGAAAGGTGCAGACATCATAAGGAATGTATAAGAAATGAATTCCCCAAGAGCAAAAAAATCTATATGTATACTATAGATATAGATATAGATATAGATATCTATATACTATATCTATATCTATATACTATAGATATAGATATAGATATAGATATACTATAGATATAGATATCTATAGATATAGATATGTACCAGGGTTGAAGTTTTTAAAAATGGTGACATTAGAGTGCAGAGTTAAGGGACTGCTGCAACAACCCTCAAAGTACAGAGTCAAGAAACAAGAACAGGGCCTCTGTGTTGATTCAAGATTGGGTATTTAGAGGAAAAGAAAGCAAAAGAATGGTGCATAATGGAAGAAGTGGCTAAACTGGCATACAGTTCTTGATGACAAGTTGCTAATATATGATTCATCACATGACTTTAAATTAAAAATGTCTTCATGGTAATATAATCAACAAGATGATAAATAGGTTGAACTGAGCTCCTGATTTTTACATTTATACTATGAGCTGTTATGTGCAGCTGGCCAGCATAACCATCAGTAGAGAGATAGCAATGGTTCTATAGTTATATTTTTATTAAAATTTCAAGTTAGGGCTCCCATTGCATATTTTTCCTTCAAATTATAATTTGCTATTCACTAGGCAGTTAATTCATCTTCAGTTTTGTATTTGATGGATTGTTATGAACAGATTTTATAGTTAAATGATAATAAAATGTTATTCTTAAATAATTTTGTTTTACCTTAAGCCTGACATTTGTATTTTTCCACAGCAGTAGATGATATATCTCATCTATACTCTAAGCAAATTTTATTTATTATTGAACAATAGCCTACTAAATCCCTAGTACTCTGACAAAATCTTTGTTCAAACAAATTCTCAAAATAACTCTACTGTATAATATATCTCTAATAGACAGATGTGGACTGTAAATTCCTGTCCTAAGATTCCACAGCAAATAATTAAGAAAATATAACAATTCCCTCCTACCTAAGTCCATGCCCTTTGCAGATCCTACTAATTCTACCAATTTTAGTTTTATTTTTAAAATTAATTTTAATTTAATTTTATATCAAAAATATTTTAATTTATACCTGCTTAAAAACTGTATTGGTGTTTTGTTAGTTGCACATGAATGGCACTGAATCTATAAATCTTAAAAGGCATTAAATCTACTTTAAAGTTTTTTGTTGGTGGAAAATAACAAGCGATTTTACAAACTCCTGCTGCAGACTCTGTAGGCTTTGCAGTTTTCAATGTGAGGAAAGAGCTGATGGCCACTCCACCAGAAGGCTGAGATCTCCAGAAAATTCCCTGCTAAATATTTAGCAGCCTTCCTGGCTTTCTAAAAAAAAAAAAAAATCAGTGAATGCTGGTCTTTGGGAACATGCTGGCAGTGGACTAAAGCAGATCTATCTAGTAGATCAATATTCTGATGGCCCCCAGGGTAGGAGTTCCAGATTTAGCTAATAAATGCAAATGCTAACTTACATTTGAGTTTCAGACAAAGAATGGATTTTTTTCACTATAAGTATATCCTATTTCATCTTTGAGAATAGTTACACTAAAAATCTCATTAGCTGTTTATCTGAAATTCTATTCTAAGAGAATGTCCTATTACTTTTCTGACAAATCTACAGTAGAAGCACTGTTTGTCTGGAAGGAAAGGAGGGAAGCACATCTATAGACCAGCAGACATCTCCTGAAAACTGTGCCGCGAAAGCATGTTTTTATACATATATGACAGTATCTATATTCTTAGGTAAAATGCTCTGCTTCTACTTTTGCAAGGGTTAGAAGATTCGTTTCACAGGTTCAGAGCAGATTCCTGATGAATGGTTATTGGCCACGGGCAATACAAGAGAGGTTGGGAGAAGGCCAAATGGAAAGTTAATGAATCCTTAAATGAAGAAGTGGTTGGGGGATGCAATTGGCAAGATGCTCTTCTCATCCACGAAGGAACTATGCAACAAGCAACTGAAGGGTCTTTTCTTTAAGCCTCCAGTCTTTGGGTTTGCTACAGCACAATCCCTAACTGTGTTTAAGAAGAGCTATTTTTGTTAACATCTTTTTGTTTGGATTCTCCGCAGTTTTCTATAGTTTCTTAGGGATCGTTTGAATGCATAAATTACCAATAAGTGTAGGGTTTTCTCAGTAGGCTGATATTAATGATAAAAAACAAAATTGAATACAGTGGTAGTTATAACAGCCTTACATTGTGTATATCACACTGAGCTTAATCACTTTGGCTCTAGCAGTTTATTTTTCTTTTAAACACCCAGTTCAAACTACAAAGTACAAATGTAATACATCTGTAACAATTCATCCAGGAACAGGAAATAGTACATATTATTTCTATCTTTATAACCATAGAACTAACATTAGCATGTACTAAAAATTAATAAAGATTACTCTGAAAGTGCTGTATTAAAAGTGTTTATAACTGTAACTGAATATGTGCTCCCCCAAATAAAAGAGAGCTTAAAGGACAGCAAATGCAACAAAAATCAGTATGAAAAGGAAAATGAGCTTCTTAGAATTTTACCTGGACACTGCTCAATAATTCAGACATTTGAATTGTTCTATCTGGGTGATGACACAAATATTTGATTGAGGTCGGTGTACTAGGTGCAATGTAAGGCATATTTTGCTCTGCTCAATCGATCTGCTAAAAATTGGTTAAGGTAATTAAGGGGAAAGCTACTTTAGCAAAATTTAATGACACTCCTGACAGCATAATATAAATATATATTTTATATGTAAATGCAGTACACTGAAAATAATGACATTAAAAAAGAAAACCAGAAGGTTTTGCAACAATATAACTGAAATAACCTAACTTTGCTACATCACAGGGTCTTTGCCCTAAAGGGCCACTTTCTCTGCTTGCCCTGTCCTTGATAATTGCACCAGGCAAAGCATGGTCAGTCTTGGACTCTGCTGCCTGACATTTAGCAAGTCCCTCACATGTTATTCTAGAAGGTAGAAGTTCTGTGTTTGTTGAATGACTGGATACAGAAATTATTAAATAAATTAAATGCTGCCTGTGTTCCTTTGCCAGTACTGATTTTTTTTTTCCAGACTAATTGAAAAGTAGTTAGATACATAACAAGGGGTCCTACATGAGTAATCTATGCTGTTGTTGAAATGTCCTTCTGTAATGTTCCAGCTTTAACTGCAAATATTTCAATAAAAATTATTTCCTTTAGTTGTACACCTCTGATTCCATGATATTATTCAGACACTCACACGAGATACCTCAACATATGTATGAGTGAATAAATAGATAGAGAGAGATAAACTCTTCCATTCTAAATACAGTATTGGGGGTCATAATTATTTTTCTAAAACCTAGCTGGTATGCCCACTCACTATATTGTCTCTGAGCACTTAGTATGCAAATATACTCATATTTAGATTAGGGATCCAAGTTATGTCCAAGTGCTGAGGCCACCTCTTGTTCCTGGCCCATACCTGGTATTGGACATGTGTGACCATTCTCTCATTCTTAAATTCCTTTTCACTTTTCCTCTGAGATCACACAATTTTCTGGTGTTTCTCCTATTCACTAGGTATTCTTGATTTCTCTTGCAGAATACTTATTCTTTTCCCAAATTCTAACTATGGAAATTCTCTGGGGCTCAATATTTACAAATGTTTGTGTCTTTAGCTGTTTATTTCTTAGGTCAAAAGCTACCAAAGCTTCAAAGTTCTTAACACTTAGTTTCTCAGTAGTATTTCAGTAGTGTTTTTCAAGCACCCCAAAGACACAAGAAATACCTGAGACCTCCATTTATAAAATAGTTAAGTGCAAATGATTAACTATAACAAAAGTGACTTTTCAGATATGCTGATTCTAAGCATCATGAGGTCAGAAGAAAATCCCAGTGATAAACTATTACAATTTCAGGGCTCCCTAGGAAAGGGAGGAATGAGGATCAAAGAAGGCAAAGGGTGACACTGAGATGGACAGACTGAAGATGCCATGCTGCTGGCTTGAACAATTGAGGAAGAGCTCATGGGCCAAAAAAATGCAAAAGATGCAATTCTAGAAGCTAGAAAAGGGAGGAACTGGCTCCTACATGGACTGCCCAAGGAATGTGACCAGGTCCATGTCTTGGCATCAGCCCAGTGAAGCCACCTGAGACTTTCTGATCTCCAGAATGGTAAGGATATGAATTTCTGTGTTTTACATAGTTAGAATTTGTTAAAGAAGCCATAGAAAACCAATAAGGATACTAATGTCTTCATAACCATGTTTTTAAAAACACAAAAAATTAAAGAAAACTGATATGGTAGTATTCCTTTTACTATAAAATAAATACATCAGATTATAAACTCATAAAGAGAGAAGGTAGATTTTGGCTTGCAGTTTTACAAATTATAGTCCAAGGACAAGGTGTTTCTGGCAGTTTAGATATGTGCTGATGTAGCTTATCATGGTAGACTGTGAGGTTGAGCAAAAGCACTCATTGCATAACCCAGAAGAAAAAGAGGGGAAGAGGAAAAGGAAGGTCCTGTGGTTCCACTGTGGCCTTCAAGGGCATGGCTCCAAGGACCTACAGACCTCCCACTCAGCCCTGCTTCTTATAGGCTCCACAACCTTCAGAAATGTCATTGAAAATATCATTGTCTTTGATCACTATATATTGAAAAAACAGAGAAGTCAGCCAGATATAGTGGCATGTACCTGCAATCCCTTCCTCTGGGGGCCTGAGGCAGGAGGATCACAATTTAAGTGCAGTCTGAGGAGTTTAGTAACTTTAGAAGATGTGGGAAAAAAAAAAGTAAAAATGGGCCTTAGATCAATGCAAAAGCCCTAGATTCAATCCCTTGTGCCCCAAAGAAGCATCATTCTGGGGAGCAAGGCTTTACCATGTAGGCCTTTGAGAAACATTCAGTATCCCAAAGAAAATATGCACGTGCACACACACGCACACACACACACACATACACGAACACACACTTCCTCTGTAGTACTCTAAGGCAATATTGCTACACTCTTCGAGTTTTCTTGTCTTTCATTTATAAATTTTAGTCCTTTCTTTAGAAACATTTTATGTATTATAAAGAAATTACTGTACAAAGCATGTCCTTTGAAACAACTTTGCATGTGTATTCCAGAGTCAGTTAGATCAGTATTTCAGTCCTGCTTCTAATCCTTACCAGCTACAGGACTGTGGCCCAGGCATTTGAGCTCCACCTCTCTGTTACTCTTGTGTAAAATGAGAATAAATGGTGGTATCGACCTCAGATAGCTGTGAAGAAGGGAAAATGGCTTCTCATAGGAGGGCACAGCCACTCCAGGATGACTGTGTATCCAGGTCACCTATAACCATTCTGGTCAAAGTCTGTTTTCCACTTTTTATAAGTGTACATTTTTCCCAAAAAGTGATGTTTGCAAGACAAGTTCTATCTACAAATTATAGGACACAAGTGCTAGCTATAACATTATGTCTTCCTTCTCTTCCTCATCATCTGTAGAAAGGCCCAGATCAAATCTAAAAAATAAAATAAAACCAAAGGATCAAGTACATTTGGAGTTGTTCTGTATGCCTAGGGAAAATGTAGAAAACACAGAGAATTCCTGAACTTCTCTAAATTGTGGAAGCCTGACACGAAACACAGCCAGAGATCCCAGAGGAAGGAGCACAGGGCCTGGGAAGCTAGATTCCAGCTGGAAAGATCTTCCTGTGCTGGGAGGAAAGGAAAAGCTGTTCTACAGATAGGGCTGGCGAGACACAGAGAGCTTGGAGGGCCACCATGGAAATGACCCCTATCGACTCCCTTTCACTTTCCAAAAATACACAATATTTGATTAGGTGACTTACCTGACAATAAGAGTTGAAAATCTGGTCATTTGGTCAAAATACCCAGGTTTCTGTTAAGAAAGCAGGCACATACAAAGGGAAACCAGAAAGCATGCTGATGTGTTAGGTTAAATAATAGCACGGCCCATTCCACTTTTGCCAAACAAGGGTGGCTCACTGCTGAAAACTGCATTTATATCAAGTATCAGCATTGGCAAAGTGCAGCAATGTTTACCTTCGTTCAATTAGTAATTATTGTTTACATTTGCACATTACATCACTAATGAAGTGTCCTCATTACTAAAGTGAAATTCCTCCATGAGATGCTGTAGAATTTACACTTTGTGATAAAAGGAATAACATAATACAAATAAATTCCTATTTACCATGAGACTCCCCTGGTCTGTAAATCACATCTCACTGGGTGATTGAACTCATTTGATTCAGTGCAGTATTTTGTGGTCCCACAATATCTTAGAAATGAAGGATTGGTCTTAGTTCACCTCAGTAGGCGCCACATGTTATCTGTAAATCGATAAATTGATTTAGGAATTGCTTGTTTACAAGCTATAAGGGAGTGGTCTACAGACTTGTGATTCATGTTTCTTTCTTTCCTTTTTCCTTGCCAATTGTAAGAGGCCTGAGATATACGATTAAAAACATTTTTTTTTTCTCAAAAAAGGAAAAAAAAATGGCTTCAATCATCAAACTTGCCTTTTCAGAATCTATCAATAGGCTTCTTTGTTTCAGAGGTGGCAGAAAGCTTTACTGGAGGAAAGATAAAGAGGTTCATGCAGCAATGATAATTTATTTTGTTCCCACCTGGTTACTTTACAGGAAAATATTCTGAAATGAGGATATTGGCAGTAAGGTGTTTCCTTGCCCATGTTTTGAATCTCAGTGGCTACATAAGAAGAGGAAGGCTGGTGTTAATATAATCTATACATGAATTCTAACTTAATAATTGCCTTAAGGAGTACTCTACCTTTTCATTTTTCACTGAACTATATATTTTTGAGAAATTTGTGTTCTCTTGATTGATCACTACAGAATTATGAGAATAATGAAGAAGAAACAGAACAATATATTTTTTAAATATTTTAGTTATATTCTCCTGTGGAAGACACATTAGGAATATACTTTTTGCAGAAAGTATAATTTGAATGGAAGCCTGACATTTGGACCTCTTTTTCCCGACCCCTCTATCGATTCTAGATCCTATATATGGTTGAAGTAATTCTGCCAAAGCCTTCCCATCCGCAATCTGCTAACCTAATCAAACATTTGCTCTCCTGAAACAAAGATGGAGCCAGGAAACTTTCTCTTATATTTCAATTGCCACTTGAAACTGAAGCCTCCGTCTCTTCTGGATCATTTGAATACCTCATTTATAGTTGGCATTTACTTGAATTCATAAGTCATGAATGCTTTAAAAATCATACCGAGTCCTCATGGGGAGCAGGGGTTTTGGTTTCTGACAGGGAGCCTGCCAATGTGCTCAGCACAGTTCATGGCAGATGCTAAATCCAGTTTATAATGGGTCAGGCTGGCACCCTTTCTAGATGGCGACTGTGCAAAATATTCCTGTCGCCCCCCCATCAAGGATACAATTGTTTCTAAGTTTCAGAGTTGAACGCTTCATTAAACGCTGCAGCATGTGACATGATGCGGGTCTGAATTGCTAACTTAATATTTAGCTCCCAAAATTCAGAGAAAAACACCTTGCTACGCCCTCCAGCCTCCACAAATAGTCACATTTGCTAATCTTTCCCAAAAGGTCTCTGTAGACAGAGAAGAATGCACAGTTTTAATTTGCTAATCGCCCAGTTGGAAAGGGGCTATGGGGGGAGATGCTAATCGGCTGCAGACATCTGTAATGACCCTTGGACAAAACTGAGGAAAACTAAATCAAAGCTTTGACAAGGGCAGGAGAGCGGAAACAGAAGCCCTAATTGTGGCCCTGTGAAGTGCTTTTTCCCCTTTTGTGTCTTTTGTGGGGGAATTGCACAATACTTTATAAAGTAACTTTTAAGGACAGAACCAAAAATGACTTTTTCCATCTTTGGGGATAAATGGTCAGACTTGATCTGTGAAATAAGTGAAGAAGGATGACATTATGGTGCAAATGTAACAGACAAAAGGGTTTGGGCGCGCTTTTGCCAGTTAAATTTGGCTAACCTGCAGAAAGCCCATTGTCAGACCCAGCATGCTTCACTGAGTTCTCTTCCCTCTTTATGGTTAAGTGAACCTGAAAACAATGACAAAGAAATATGCACTGAGTCACATATTCTAAGAAATAGACTGTACTCTCCTCTAATCGAAATAACGGCACTTTAATTCTTGGGTTTTCCACATTTTCCCTGGTGAAGCCCCTATCTGCTTCCTCCGAACCTTTATCGGTTCCTGCATTTCATCCAAGGGGCTATTCTGCAGGACCTGCCACTGTAGTCCTTGAAATATTAAGATGAACAGAGCAGGCGAAAGGTAAGTCGGCTTCCTTACAGTGCTTTGAGTGTCTATTTCTCTGCTGGCGAAGGTCGGAGGGTTCTTGCTTGAGAGAGAACTTTTGCTTAATATCCATTCTGGGTCCATCAAACTTAGTCTTGTTGCTGATTTTTAATGGCTGGTGTATAGGAGAGGGAAAAAGTGAAAGAAAAAGAAAATTTGATGGCCCTGAACTTACAAGACGAAGTGAAAAGCCATGGGTTTTGCAATTAAATATAATTACCCACTGACAGGATTGTCAGAGGGGAGAGTGGGAATCTCAAAAGTAAACCGGGATGAGGAATGGGTTTGTGATTTTTCTAGCTGCAGAAGTTGGCTTTTTTTCTTTTTTAATTAGCTTGTTTTGAAGGATGAAACTTATGTAATTTGCTAATGGGAAAATATAAAGCATGGTCTGAAATCACAAAGAGCTGCCAATTATGTGAATATTTTCTCATTGTTCTGGGTTGGTTGTTCTTGTGCTTAAAATAACCTTGAAGAAGGGCATTGTGAAAAGTTTAACTTTAGACTCGCCTCTAAAACATCCACATTTCAGGGTACTTGAGTTTTTCTCGTCAGCAGCAGTTGTTAAGTCCACTCCGGCAGGGTGGCTGACATGTTGAGAAGCCTTGTGATTGCCCTGTGAGAGGTGAATCCTTGAGAGCACTCTAATGGAGTCTGTGTCACTACCTTTCTCTCCCCACAGCAAGTTCTCTGGTTTCAGAGTTCTATGCTCCCTAATATTGAGTTTTTCTTGTGAGAGGAAAGGCATTGAACTTTCTCTAAAGCACTTGCTAAATGTGCCCAGTCAATAGTGCAGTGTGCTCCCTGCATGCTCTTGAGGGCTCCCGCCTCCCTGATGGTTTCCAACTTCAGCTCACTCAGCAGGTGTCTCTCAGCACAGAACCTGAATTAGTAGTCTCTTACCAGTTCCAGGAAATGCAAACTCTCATCGATCTCTCTCTCTCCCTCTCTCCCTTTCTCTCTTTCCTACCTGCTCACATAGCAGTAAGTGGGATTCTTAGATGAAGAAACTCAAGTGTAACACTTCTCACCTTTTTCGGAGTTCCACATCTCTCTCTTTTGGATGAGCAAAAAACAAGAAGAGATTCTCTAGGTATCCCAAAGGCTACTTAGAGCACCGCTGTATTAGAAAAGACAGCCTTTTTACAAAAGTAAATATTTCTGCAAGATATGTAAAATTGGTGATATTCTAATTTTGTAGCAAGTGACTTTGCTCTCCTGTGACTATCTGCAAAGAGAAAATCAATGCAGAACTAGGAGATTGTCAGGAGCACAGCATCTCAAAGCACCGTGGCACCCATGTGTGTCACCCTGTGCAGTTCTGAAAGTTCAGAACCCAACCCAACACCCACATTACCTTGTTGTACAGAAAAGGGTCAAGCAGTGTGCTTCACTTGCTGTTGTTCATCTCACCTGGGGAAGAGCAGGTTTGCATTGAAGCATAAAGGACTGAGAGAACATGCTGATGCCATGTTTTGAACTCATAGGATTCTAAAGGCTATCCAACACCTTTTCAAATACAATCCATAAAAATAAATAACACACATAGAAGACTGTTTGAGAACAATTCATAGAACTATACATATTCACCTGTGATCGATGAATATGTAGTTTTAATAAATCCATTGTGAATATAGATCAATTTTATACAAATTGGTGAGTTCTCTGGTACTTGAGTGTGACTAGCTATCAAGGAGGAAAAGGTTACAAAAGTGATTCATTATTTCCTTGTGTGGAATTAGAAATTCAAGGAGTATCCCTGTCACATCTTAGGAGCTTTTTTGATGATCATTTATGTTGAAGTCTGGTATTCTCAGCTTTCTGATAAGAAAATTAATTTAAAATAGTACCTCAGCTAAAAAATTGATAAATTGCTTTTTGTAGCTTTTTTTCTTGTGCTTTCCCCAACAATATCTGATAGTGAGAGGAAGTGAATTTTCAATAGACAAAGGGAAGGTCCATAACTAAAAAAAAAAAAAAAAAAAAAAAAAAGTAAATTCTACAAATGTCAAGTTCTTCAAAATAGTTCATAGATTTTATTTTATTTTTTTTAGAGATAATTTCTATTTCTTTTTGACACTTGTCTACACAATGCCAGATTTTAATTTGGGGGCTCTTGTACATGTAAAAGCAAGATTAATGAAATCTAGAATGAAAAGAAGTGGCTAGCAAAACTGTCAGTTTTACATTTCTCTTGGATATTGCATTGGTTCTCCTAAAAATTAGTGAAAATAATCTTGCTCTGGGTGGATGCTATCGCCTGACTCCTCCCCCTGGGTGGGGTGCTGACCCCTTCCCAGTTTATAGCTCAGCTTAGGTCTATATATTTTACAGGTGTGCTGACTTGGTTTTGTTGACTATGTTTTCAGATTTTAACTATTTTAATAGATAAGGAATCATAAATAACACTTAACCACTGAAATATTAACTATAAGTAATCCCTACTAGAAAAACAAATTCATGTTGCATTTAATTTGTTTTTTCTCAATCATTTGGAATTTAAAATGGCAAAGTAGGAATTTTATTCAGTTAGCATTTGGTAGGCGTATATGTATTTCTCTGCATCTCTACATAATATTTTCCACAAATCTAATACAAAACTGTTATACAAGATGCTTATGAATGTGCAATTATATGAATTTTTGTGACACTGGCATCTCCTGAAAGTTCCCATAAAACTTTCCTAAGGTTTTAATACTGATTAAACACCAAGTAAATGGTTCAGATTGGATCACTATTCAACTTCTTTTCTAAGAAATGAGTAGATCCACTTATGTTTAATTATCAGTGAGGTTCAATGACTAGGAAAGCATAGTTTTTTATACCCTATGTAATTCTTTATGGGTTTCATTCACTACATTATTTTAAAAATAAATTATGCAGCTATAATTTTGTTTTTTGAATATCAGAAGAAATACATAGGTATTATATTTGTGGTGTGTGTGTGCGTGTGTGTGTGTGTGTGTGTGTGTGTTTTCATGTGGTACTGTGAAGTCAGGACTTTCATACTGAGTTACATCCCCAAATGATTCAATTAATTTATTTATTTTTATTCTGAGTCGATTTTGCTAAAAAACCATGCTGTCCAGGCTGGGATGCAACTTGCCATCCTCCTGCCTCAGCCTCCCAGTGTGCTGAGATTACAGGTGTACAGCACTAGACCTTGCTTTAATGTGATTTTAATTCATATGTAAATCATATATCTGGGTTGATAAGTGATATGAAAATGGGAGTTCTAATTGACTGTACTGTTCAAAATTGTGTATATATATGTATATATATATATATATATATACATATGAACATTATGCTTACAGTGAAAAAGTTAATAGTAGAGATTAAGACATTTCTCAGTTTTGATTTGTCTGTTTTAATTTGTGTTATTGATATAACAAAAATACAAAAGTCCTGTAGTTTATACATTTGCTTTTGAGTATTCACTAGGGTAAAACATTCTCATTGAAAAAGACTCGGGGACCCTCTTTGTCCTTACCATATACAAATAAGTATTCAAAGAATTCAATAAACCACATGCAATGCATAGAAAACTTATCATGGAACAGGGAATATGTGGTTAAATTAAACGAAAAGTAGTTTCCACTTCATGAAACCTGGCTTTTCCTTACTTTTAACTTTCAAATGTATTTTGTCTTTCAAAGAAGACTTACTCTCTGTGGTATTCAAATGGTCTAATTCATCTTCTTTTGAGCTATTGTTCATTTATTTTTTTCAATTTATTTTTATAATTATTTTATAATTAAAAGTATTCTCGCTGTGCGTGAGAGTGTTATAAGTTGAGTACAGCAAACACTAACTCAAAGCACAACATTAACTTCAGACTGAAACTAATCATAGGACATTATAATCTTGAAGCCTGATTCATAAGGAGGTTATTACAGAATGAATAAGTTGATTATGATGGAAATTTTCTCTCCTGGTATCATTCTGGTACTCACTTGCCTACACTGCAATAGAACTTCGCTAGCACTCGTGTTCTTCAATATTTGCTGGTGTAGCAATTCACAATTGAAGTCTCAACAGTGATAGTAACACTTAAATGAAATTGTTCTACATAATTTCATGATATATGAAACAGATTAAAATAATTGAATTGCTTTAATATATCCCATTAATGTTTGAGATATCTTGATACTCCTCTTCTTTTTAAACTATATCAAGGGTAGTTTCTGTCCTGGCAAAGCAGCATTTCATGAAGTAGGGTAGGGCATGGAGTGGGTGGAATCCAGGTGCTGAGAAATCAGAAGTTGAGGAAGGATTGAGGGCAAAGAAAGGTATCTATACTTTTCCTGTGAATCTGTGGGTTTGAATTAAGAAAAATCATATGTGCAAGACTTCACTTTATGATTAACAGTTGATCAAAACCTTAAGATCTAATTTTGGGGGAAAGACATTTGCTTTCCTTCATAATTTCTCCATTTGGGAAACAAAGATTTGAAGGAAACTGTTCCTTCCTAATTTTCCCAGATGCACTGGCAATCCCAGTGGCCTGGCTAGTGTACCTCCCATGTGAGCAACACTTAGAAGTGGAAATATGTGCTGCCCCTTGAAAAGGAGTCCATGGTGGGGAATGGTCTCCTCTTTGTTCAGTTCTATTACAATTGAGTGGCTACTTGCTGCTACTCTAATTCAGATTTATAATCAAGCAACGAAACCAATATTAGTATGCAATTAACTGCACAATAACAAAAGGAGCCTGAGCATAAAAAGAAATTGAGAAACAGGTAAATTGTGAGTGTCACTTAATGTAGGGAGAAATGGAAAAACAGGAGAAAGCTTTATTTGGAGAAGGCCTAAACATTCAAGACTTGCATGGGTATTTGAGGACATGTCTTGTTCACCTAGGAGGCTACTTTTGGTGAGTCAGAGGGATTTGCCCCGACCTGAACATCAAAGACAAGGAACATCTTTGCATCACAGTCCATAGCATTAAGAATCCTCTATGAAATCACTCTGCACAAGTGCACCCGATTCTCTTCTGAAAACATTTCTATTTCTAATTCTGTTCATCACTCACATGGCAGAAAGCAAAGTTATTTTAAAATCCAGCCTCTGTATGGGAGAGATTGATGAGCACACAGCTCTTCCAAATGAATATATTTCTGACATTAAAAGGATTTCTTTATGTAAGAAACATTTATAGGAAAATTAACTCAGTTAGGTGAACTCGATTTCAGTGGAGAAAACTTGGACAGTGAGCTCTGTTCTGCAACTTTCCCATATTTTGAGCACGCTAGGGGACAGCTCAGCAAGGCTGCCTATGTTCACATAGTGGCTGTCCGGGAATTTTCCCCATGCCCTTGGCCTGGATGATAGTGTGATTCCATGACACCTTCAAACATTTAACTTTTTACTGCTGCCACAGCAGGGTTTTCTTTCTAGTAAAATTAGATTAGTAAAAGATGGGAGTAAAAGTGGGCTCCACATGTGCATGCTATGCAGCTAAGAAAGCAATTTCCTCTAAGTCTGTGATATTGCCACTTACCTTAGCAGTCTTGATTCTCCTTCGGAATGGCAGTTGCTTAGGACTTAGAGCCACAGAAAATATAAAATACCTATGGGACATATTCCAGCACTGTACATTAAATTTGAGGATTTTACATGTGATAAAGTATGTCAGTGTTGCTTACAGGGAATTCCAGTGATACCTCAGCTTTCTTGGACTTATTATAAATCCTTTGTTGGAATTATTGTGGCTGGTTCAATAATTCAGATTAGCCCTCATGTTTATTAATGCACTACATCTGTGCAAACAACATGTCAAGCAGAGAGTTTATTGTAATTGCCTGAGCAAACAGAACCTGAAAGAAGCAATTTCCAGTTACAATGTGCTATGACAAGTAATGAGGTAATTGGCATTCTGTCCTGATTACTTCCACCTTCTTTTCCATCAGGTCTATATTGTGTGTGATAGATAGTTTTATAAGAAATGAAGGTGTTTGATAATATGGTTCGCTGCTGCTTAAGGTTAGTGATTAAAGACAATCATCATTTTCTCTCAGAGATCTTATTAGCTTTAACATTATTTATTCATATGTGTAAGGATGTGCCCACGACCATCTCCTCAGTATGCTGCATGCTGCTAAAATGCAAACGCGACTGCCACCGAGTGAAGGGAGAGCGTGTTCTAGATTTGCAAGCAGAATGGGGCATCCTGACTTTCTGCAAATGAAATCGACGCGTGAACAGTGTGGGTTAGAATAATGGCTTAGAGCTTGCATCTGCAGCCAGCATTCACCTGCTTTAGAAAAACAGAAGCAGCGTGATATTTAAGGGCAAGATGATAATTTGGTGCTGAATCCCCATTTTCAGGATTTTATAACTCTCTAAACACATTACCCTTTGCCTGAAGCCTGTCGTGAGGAAAAGACACAGAATGCATCATGGAACCAGAACCATCATTCATGGTTTGCAAAGTTTAGGAATCTCAGACTTAGGAAAAGAAAGAAACAGAAATTAACAGACATTATTTGAGAAAAAAAGAAATATATTTTAATTTCAAAGGCATTCAAGTTAGATCTTTCATTCTTGGAATTTTTAATCTTTGAAGAAATTTTAAAACTTTCAGGGTCCTGCAAGGAAGCAAGTAGCCTGCACGGGACTCTTGCTCACTCTCCTCTCACTCTCTTGGTTCTCCGCTGTTTATTGCTGTCCTGAGATTTGCATTTCTCCAGCCAACTAAGCTTCCATCATTTCCAAGTTGCAGCCCGGGTATCCCTTTATGAGCACCTGAATACCCAGCAGGACGTTTTCCTATATCTGTCTTTCCAGCTAGAGGCTGTAAACCCCATAAGCACAAGGGCTCTGCTCACTGGGAGGCAGTGTGTCCCCTAGACAGTGACTTTGGCTTTGGAATTGTGTTACTGGTGCTAGAATTCCAGCTCTCCTACTTCATAGCAACACACTCAGACAAGTGGCAGACCTTTTCTAAGGTCTATCATCTTTTTATGAACAATGGATAATAATCATACTTCTCTCATTGTATCGTCTTTCATTGACAAGACCCAATGCTAAGGATAGTAGAAGAGTATTCAGCTCAGGGAGACATTCAGTTAATATTTCATGTGTGAGTAAATGTGAAACTGAGATAATTCATCTTCCAAGCCTCTCTTTCTAGGATGGCCTCATCTTTCCTAATCTTAATAAGGCAAGCAAAAACAAGCAGGGAATGACAACTTAGTCATCAATTCTTTATATTCTGAATATATTCAATTTTCTAAAGCTGCTAATAAGAGATAAAAGATGGAGAGCCAGTACATACAGAAAGAAATCAGTAGCACATCTGTGGTTTATTACCACCAAAGGTCTATGAGTGTCTTCAAAACTCTTGGGAGTCGGGTGGAACATAAGGCCAGGCAAAGACAGATAAGGAAAAACTCTTCAGGAGCTCAGAAATGGCCATCTGCCAGATCATGCCCTACACTTCCAGTCTGCTGGCTGGAGAAGGAATTGTGGACCCATCCTTAGCACAAAGGTGGGACACCCTGATGGCTTTTTAGGAAGAAATAATGGGCTTTGTGAAAATCTATGTTCAAATAGCCTCATCTGCAATACTAATGGCCATCCCATCTGTGCCTTCTGACAGGGTCACTATTGATGAAAGTTCTAATACAGTTGCTGAGTCTGTTACCAAGCTAGTCACTATAGACATTTTGTGTACATTTTGGCTTGTATTAAAACACGGGTAACTTTGAAGGAACAAAGAAACAAAATAAACTATGGGTAATTATTGGCACTTCTGGAAGTAATGAGTGAAGGTAGTGAACTGGCTCACATGAACAACTTGTCCCTCTGTGGACAAGCTGTAAGAAAGACAGACCAGGTTCCTCAGGCAAACCACCATGCTTAGACTCTTCACGTTCACCATTGTGTTCCTGTTCTTTGTTTTCTCGATATTATTAAAAGTTTATTATGAGCCATTCGATCTACTTAGTACATATTGCTCAAAGCATTGATGGATGGACGGACGGACAGATGGATAACTAGACACGGGTGATACCCAGGATCTGTATGAGGAGATGCAACTGTTACTGTTTCTAAATAGCTCATGTTATGAGCTTAACATTGAGTGCATCCCATTGGAGAAGGAATTAAAGGGAAAGGGAAGTAAAAAAAAAATTAATTGACTAGGTTATTAGTTTAGAAACTGGAAAAGTCAAGAATGTAGTTTGCATAAAATGGAGGTATTTACACAGAGAGGCTGGCTCTGGATGGACCCATCATCTAGCATCTATTTACCACTTATTTGGTGACCAAATATTGTGCATATGCTTGATAAAATGATAATTTTCACATAATACTCAGAGAATTGAGGCAAAATAGGTCATACAGGTAAGAAAGGACATTGTCCTCCCAAATACTCATGCTTTCTTACATTCTGCATTTCCACTCAGAGACTTGGCAGAGAAGGAGAGGAATGGCTGTACTCAGGGAGAGCAGGTGGGAAAGCAACAGCAGATTGGGTTGTGCAGAGGCGTTGTCCACCCCCATGCTTTGAACCAACCAGGATACCCAGGGAGCATGGGAGTGGGGAGCCATCTCAGGCCCTTCAAGGAAACAGCCTTGACCCTGACTCAGTGGGATTGGATTAAGTGCAGGGAGCTTGAAAGCTGAGATCCATGGATCCCCAAAGAAAGGAAGGGAGACAGAGGCCAGAAGCACAAAGGAAAGTGACCTTGCCCCGGAAGTAGCTCTGCAGCCAGAAAGGGCACAGGCAGACCTCTCAACTCCCCAGGCTGGTATTGATCAGAATCAGGGCTGCAGCCTCAGGAATAGGCTGCTGAGGAGCTCAGTCAGCTCCTGAGTGCTGCAGTGAGCAGGAAATGAGCCTATGGCCCCTGATTTCAGGATACACGGTGCCTGCACAGGCCACAGATTTGGTGGGATTGGAGTTAATTTCTGTGCAAAAGAAAAATTGTGTCAAGGAAACTCAGATGACAATCTATGTGCAAAAATAAATGTTATGAGTTAAAATTTTCATATACCTGATCCAGTTAAAGAACTAGGCAGAGTATTGGTGTTAATTTCTCTAATAATAGGAATGTTAGTGAAAGCATAAACTAAAATTATATTATCTTGATATTTTTCTTTCCATAAAGCTATTTGCCTGTGACTAAGTAAAAATAGTTTTAAAATATCTTAATTGCATATTGAAATCCAATAAATACTTTGGTTGCAAAAACCTATAAGCAACTTCTTATAGGTTAAAAAGTGATTAGTTTTGGTAAAAGTGCAGAATAGTGGTTCATGAGTTTAGTAAGAATTTCTGTTGTATCAGAAATATTATCATGTTATAAGTTAACATAGCAATTTTAGATGTCTATAGTATAGATTTATCTTAAAAGTGTATATAGAAGAGCTGAAGATTTAGCTCAGTGGCGCTGAGCCTGCCTTCAAAGCACAAGGTCTTGAATTCAATCCCAGTACTGGGGAAAAAAAAGCAGAAATTTATATAGAAAAAACATAACAGAAAAAGAACTGTTTATATATATAATATGTTTATATATATTTATATATAATATAATATATATAAAACTGCATACAATAAAAAAACCAAGGACTGCATGCAGCAGTGTTTATTGTTGAGTACTTTCTCTTTCAACAAATGGCATTTATTGTACTAAGAATTTGGTGCATGCAGATGAAAAAATTAACTGACAGGAGTCAGTGAGCAGTCTTTAGAGTATCTGTGCTCTTCACAGTTCTCGGGCCATTTTCCTATTGTATTTTTATGGACACTAAACTTTCTAGTCTAGGATTGCAAGAGTTTCTTAACTAAGCTACCACTCTCATAGCCAAGAAAGGACAAAAAGACAGCAGGGGACACCTAGAAACCTGGCAGTCTGCAGGTGTCTGGGCAGAGGCAGATGAGGAGCCTAAACGTCAATGTACCAAATACCACTCTTCCTGGGGTAAGGGGTTCACAACTACTGGTTGGAAACAAAGGAGTGGCATCTTCTGGTTTGCATTTAAAAGGTTCACCTGGTGGATCTGTGGGTGTGTGAAGGGCTGTTGAACTTTTGAAGTACTCTACAAACCTAGGAAATGAGTGTGTTCCTTTATTTTTCCTCACTTTTCTGACTCTCATGAGGCTAGGCATATTACATTTAACTTTTATATTCCTACTTATTATACATAGCATATATTGGTGGGCAATACAAAGACTGAAGATCCTTACCTTCCATATAAATTAGTTAAATATGATGCAAGAACTAAATGTAAAGGAGGAGACATTATGGTTTTTGAGAAGAAAGTGCTAACTATCTCTGGATATCGAGAAGAGGATGTTCACATGGAGGAAACAGGAAGCACTAACTAAAGGGAAAAACTGGCCCGTCAAGCCAACAACCCCTGTGCACAAAAAGTGAGTAAAAGCAAGGGAAAGCTACAGAGGAAGTGGGTACAGCGACTTGCATCACCAAATACACCTAAATGATGTGAGGAAGTCTCATGGATGAATAAAATCCCACAGCCAAATAGATGAAGAAAACAACAGGCACTTCACAAAGGAAGAAACATAAGAACTAAAAACAAAATATGGAAACACGTGTGCATCAATTTTCACAATAATCAGGTAAACTGAAGTAAAGTGAAATGCTACTTAAAGTCACAACGTGGAATAAAGGTAAGTCTTACAGTAACAAAGCTTGGAAGTATATGGAAAGCCAGACACTCCAAATGCTGCCAGTTGGACTGGCAGTTGACATGGCCTCTGAGGATACCCTTAGGCAATGTCTAGTACTGTGGCCTTCATGTGTTCAGTAACCAAGCAATTTAGCTCCTGATGTGACTCTGTCTGGGGATACCAGTCAATATACAAGAAAATATTTATGGAGACATTATGAGAAGAAAATCAGCTAACTCACTATATAGATAAATGAAGAAAGATCTTTCTAATTGTACAATGCAATATACTATATAGTGGCAATATGAGTAGACAGACCTAAGTTTACAAGTATTAAACTTAGATAAATAACAATGAAAAAACTCTCAAGTTGTAAGTCACACTGTATTATAAAAGATAATTGGATGTTATGTTTTATAATTTTTTGAAAGAATACAAATAATTCTTTACCTAAAGATATGTCAATGTGATGAATCACAAATAAAAGAAAAATTTTAGGAAGATTCAGGGTAACATTTACCACTCAATGTTTGGGATTTGGCAGTGGAGAACTACAGGTGATATCCATAGTGATGGCAAGTCATTGAAAATTATTCAACGATGCTTAACAAAGACAGTAAGGCAGACTTTATTCTGGAGGGGAACATTGCAGTAAGGATGGAGACCCCTGAAGTGGAGTCTTGCAGTAGGGAAGAGATACTGGATTCAACTCGGAATACAGTGTGGGCAAGGGAGATTTCATAGCCAAGGAACAGGGTGTAGAGCAGTGGATGGAAAATGACCAAGAGCAGTGATTAGAGCTAATGAGGATATCAGTTTAACCAGAGCGACAGGATTCTCACTGAAAGCCTGCAGGCCTCCACAATCAGACACTGGGGAAAGAGGAGGAAGAGGAACCAAAACAGATGTTGTTCAGATACAGGATGGGGAATTCCAGCTATTGGCCTAGCGTGACTCTTGCAAATTTTGGATGATGCAGAAATGATTATTTTCAAAAGCTGAGGCTTGCAGGATAAAGATTTCAAGGGAGAATGAGTAGAATTTTGTCACAAGGAGAATCCTTAGACTCATTTTCTGCATTGTGTGTTTGTTTCAGATGTACTTCTTTTATTACTGTTGCAATATATTTGTATGGTATCCATATTCTTTGGTATATATCAAGTACTTCTCTACAAAATATACACAAATAAATAACCTACATTGTAGATAAAAATGAAATGAATGGTGTTTAATATTAATATCAAATAAAGAAGGTAAGCATGTAGTTTTATCATCACAAAGTGGTCTGAGATATGAACACAGATATATTAGGTTTAAATTTTCAATTAAGAGTCAATTCTCTATTATTTCTCCCACCATGTCTATGTTTCCTTCCTTGGTTTGATTTTTGGTATAACTTTGGGAGGCCCTGGTTACTGCTTCTTCCTCACCTACTCTTTGTCTGCCATTCTAGCACCAACCCTTATCACAGCAGGGCCAAGCTCATCTCTCTAAAGCAGGAATTTGATATTGAGACCCTGTTCTCATGGTCCCAGGGCCCTCAGAAGGAATTCCGAACTCTGCAGCTCACCACAGTCCGTACTTACCCCAATGATTCATTTCCTCTCTTTCCTTTCCATTCTCATTTGCTTTCTCTTCCCTTTCCACCATTCCGCCCCCTTGTAGGGACCACTTAAAGTGACTCACACCACCCACCCTATTCCTCAGGAGCTCTTCCTGTACAAGAACCCCAATAATCCTCATAGCACTGTGTCATTTTACATAGTCTATAAACCCAGACAAGTAATCCCATGCCAAAATTTTAAACAAAACTATCACTTCAAATGTAGAATTTATTTATCTCACTGTTTCCTGCACCAAAGAATTACTAGCACCTTTTCAAGATTCCGTATAATTCCACCAAGCCTGGAGCATACAGTAGTCTATGGATGGTCTGAGAAACAGCCTGGTTTGCTTGTGCAGGGATGTAAAAATATACCTTGGAGTTCATGGAAATCAGGCAATTCCTCTTTCTTGGTGATTCCAGGATTAAGAGGTACCCTACAAATATTTTCTTAGGACAACGATGTAGGGAGTTATATATCCCTTGTAAAATCACAGAAATACTAAGAAACAAAACAAAATGAAAGTCGATCTTAAGGAAAAGTTATTTATTCTTGATACCAAGGAGGTAATAGAATAATTTTTTTCTCTCATGTCCCCTTACCCCCTCATTCCTTCTCCTTCCTCTTATTTCTTCTTCATCAAGAAACTTAATTGGGGCTGGGGGGGATTTAGCTCAGCGGTTTGGTGGCCTGCCTTGCAAGTGCAAAGACCTGAGTTCAATCCCTGGTACCAAAAAAAAAAGAAGCTTAATTGTATCCTTCTCTTTTATGGTAACTACTATGGCTGGTATTGATGATAACAGAAGGAAAAAAGATGAGAAAGAAGAAATGTGGTACATCGGTAAACACATAGGATTTTGTAGGATATATGTTAAAATGAAATGAGTTGTGAAAAAGTTTTTTTTCTTTTTTTCAGCTTTAATTGAGTTTATTGGTACATTTTAGGGATAGTTTAGGCATGCCCTAAAGTGTCCACTGGGAGAAGTCAGGCAAGCAGGGAGGCAGAAGCTGTCACCTTCATCTTGCCTCCATGTGCACCCACAGCTGGGCCATGGGGAGATCAAGAGAGCCCATGATTGCACAAGGAGACCTAGCAGGTACATCAACATGACCTGCAGACCTCACAGACCTACTTGAAGAAACTCATTTTGCAAATCCCTCAATAGCTTCATGCCTTTGTGAGGCGTTAAAATGCTCCATCCAGGATATAGAGGTCAAGGAGGGAATTCAGGTGGGAAGCATGTGTCAAGAGCTTTTGATCATTTCTGATTAAGAAATAACCATTGGTGATTTTACTAATGGCATAAAACTGTCTTAAAAGATCAGATGGTCTCATCTAAAAGTGAAGGTCATGCTAATAATTGAAATAATCAATTTTTATATTTAAAATATCTTTCCCTATTCACACATTTTTTAAATTTTTGCAATTATCAAGTATATGCTAAGTCCTCTGGATGTCTGTCTTTTGCTTCCTTCTTGAACATTTCTAGACATGTGACTTTATTAAAATTAGGACAACTTCAGAAAAATCTTTATTGTGTACCTACCAGGTGCATGACTCTTTGCTGAGGCAGAATTTATGACTATTTATAGTGTGATATTCTATATAATATATTTTTAAAGTCAAAGATAACTGTGCTGCTTGCCTGTGTTGTCAATAATAGAAGTTCATGACATTTGATTTGCGTCTTTGTGAGAAGCAATGTTATTCTGATTTAATAGCTTCCATCTGCTCTTCTCATTTTCATTGCTCCTTTTACAGTTTCCAAATTCCACCCTGTACCCTCCAGGGAAATTTCCTCAAGCATTGATTCTATTCATCTATGAATTGGGGGAGGGCTCTTCTGCAGCCTTATGGTTTTGTTTATTGATCTTGATTGTTAGGCAACTTGTTGATGTGCCCTCCCTTGCTTTTCCACTTCTCCTAGCTTTTTGGGGTGTTGGGAAGTATTCAGAAATTGTAAAGACTTAACTCCTGGTCAAACCCTTGTTAAAACTTTGCTTTGCAAAGTAAAACTGTAAAAGAAACCAGGAAGAAAGGTGCCTAGAAAAGATATCCCTGCTGTCTTGTCAGTTTATAACTGAGCAATTTTTGTCTGACCATAGAAAAAGCCAAAGCATTTGTAAAGTTTATTTGTTTTAAATAAGCAGACACTAATGTAATACTTTCTTTGCAATTATTAGAATGGATTGTAAAATTAGTCAAATATTAACATACTATTAGCACAAACATAACACATATGAAGTTGTATGGGCGTGGTGGCCACTTGCAGTATTATTTTTTACCTTTTCATTATAAAACTATCTATTACATTCAAGTGGATAAACACAGATATAATTCTATCTTGACATTATATGTCATCCATTTTCATATTGGGCCTATGAAATAAAAAATCAAATGTGCAATACTTTTTATTTTTGCTATGCTAAATGTGCTTATTTTCAGACAGTTAAAGAGGAATGTGAGGTAACAAACATTTTAACAAATACTCATCAGATGTAGATACAAAATTAATTGTAAATGCTTTATAGTTATTTTTGGGGAGATATGTTTCATATCACGGCCCTGAAATAGTTTTACTTCCATATCCAAAAAAATCAGAGATGGAAAGACATATAGGTATATTTCATATTAATAGTGAAAAGTGCCAGTAATCTATATTTTTCTTCAACCACTTCCCACATTTATTGGGAGATCAGAGTGGGATTAAAACTTTTAGACTCACATTTTGGGGAAATTTATTTTCATTTCTTAAAGAATTGTGAGATAATTTACAAAGAAGCAAACCAGTTCAGTTTGTGGTGAGACCTTCTGTGCAAGACACATGGAAGGTCCATGGAGCATGAATCAGGAAACTCGATTTCAAATTTCTCTGCTGGGCTTTTCCAAATACCATTTTTATTTCTTGGGTGTCCTTTAGTTATAGAGTGGTGAAGGGCTTCCACTCAGTTTCCCACAGACTGATAATAAATAGTCAGGTGACCTTGCCCAAGTCAACTTAATCAGTGTGTCACCTAGACAACCCCTCTAGTTGAGAATTTCTAATTTAAAAAAAAATCATACTTTTAGCCTTACTGTGTTGTGTGATTCACGTTTTTTATGATTCTTCCCTAGCTTTTTAGATAACTAAAGTGAGCCTCTTGTCAAACCATCGTAGCCATTTCTAATTCCACCTGGTCCAGGATGCCCGTGACTTGCTTTCCCATTGCCCTCGCTCTATGTTCCTTGGAAGTATGAGTCATACTTATTTTGTGCACACTTCTTCTAATTCACTTAACTACATGTTTAGCTGTTTGGTGGTATGACAACTGTCTCTTTATTCTCTAGCACAAATCACTGTGTCTTGTACATAGTTTGGCTTTAAATACTTGTTTACTAGAGTACAACTGCAAGAAGCTCATTCATGCCTGCATGCAGGGATTCATTCATTCATGTGAACAGCACGGAGTACAGGTCTGCAGTGTACTAAGCCTTGCTGAAGATGCTTGTGATATAAATGTACACAAATTAAATTCCCCAAATCTGATAATGATCCCCTAACAGTATTCCAGGTTTCATATTATATCTTCAGAAACAACGAATATATCATTTTAAAATAAGAGCTGTGGTAGATTCTACCTACTTAAAAATCAATGAAATTTAGATACCAAGATCATCCAATATCAATTTCACACTTCATCAGTTCCTGGAGTTCAGCCATGATTAATTATTCAGCTGGATCCCCATTAACCAGATATTTCTCACACCTTCACTTTTGAAAAATGATTAAAATATGTATTTCTCTAGAAAATTTAAATAATTTATCTAAATAATTTATCCACAACTTTTTTTGATACTACAAATAGCCTGTTAATTCCTTTTTTTCTCCTTCATTTTGTGGTGTGAATGATTGGTTTGGTGAATTTTAACTAATTTATCCACCTTAAAGCAACATTTCCTTTCTTGTACTGTAGGGGTCAACGATGATCTTTCCTGAGTTAATTGACTTATTTCCTGGCGTTGTTGAACCCATTGCTAAGTCGTTATTACTGTGTTGAAGCCTGTTGTATCTTAAAACAAAATATTAAAAGTTCATAAGCCCACTTACCTTCAAAACTAACATATAAACTATAGAAATGTAGTACATTGAGGCAATGTGTAATAATCATAACCATTGATTTCCATCACAGGCCAAAGTAGTCTACATAATAACATTAGTTTTCCAGATTATTCATACTTCATTGTATTTCTCTAGGTTTGCATTTTCTCAGTTTAAGTATAATTTTATTCTTTTAGATATAATTGTAATGTTTAGTTCTATTATATTTCAGTTCCTCTTTCTTATTAGCATTAGTAAATTAAATTTTAAATTCTACCATACAGTAATTTACAAATAGCCACTCTCCCATTTTTAAAAATCTTGTTATCTATAATCATTTTAGAGAAATAACAATTATTTTGATTTTTGTCCTGGAAGTTTTACTCTCAGCTCCATGATAGTGCTTTAGGTTACTGTTTAGGAATATGGTGTTTTCAACTAATTTTTACTAAGGTAATTTCACAATAATATATTAATTTTCACAATAATATATTAATTAAGATTTTAAAATATACACATTTACCTATTTTATAGTTATCTTTGGTACTTACCAGAGCTAACTGGCATCTTGAAGAATAGTACATATTATGTTTTATTGCATGCTACATTTAAAACCAAATTCTCATTTTTTTGTAAAATTTAAATAAAACTTGTTTCTTTTTTAAGCAAACCAGTATGTTTTGAATTTTCCCTTAGTTTTTTTCAACATTCTTACATAGTTTTCTGAATACATTTCTGTAATCATTCTTCAGGAACTTTTTGTTATTTTTGTTATTTCTTTTTTCTGAGTTCTTCACATACTTAAAGGGACGAATTGACCGAAAGAAATAGAATGCCTCACACTCTGGTATAAGAGGGCAAGTGGAATCCTACCTACAGTGATCTACTTACCTGAGGAACAAGCCTGTTGGACATGCCAGTTATCATTCAGTTACATGTTCATAAATGCTTGCTCTTTTCACAAATATAGTTATATCTTTTGTTTTAACAAAGATTTGTGAGGCCTTCACATTGTTAAGTGGTTTTAGAATCACAATCTACTTTGCAAGAGCAAGGACCTGAGTTCGATCCCCGGTACCCCCCAAAAAAAATTAGAATCACAATCTTGAATTATTTTGCACATAAAAAACTTAAATAAGGAACACAGTGATCAAGTTTGCATTTCCCCAAAATGCAAGAGAACGGTTACGTATTAGCTGTAGGCTACATTATAAGTTTGACACACTGAGAACAACATAGCAGTTTAGAAATAAAGCCATGTCAAGATGTTTAGGATTAAAACAGTATAAGGAAATATTGTCAAGTGTTTTGAATGGTGGAGAAGACAAAGTCATTATTGTGCAAACTTCGTGTGGTGTGGTCTTACACAAACTAGGACAGATCTAAGCCTTACTAGGAGATATAAAATTATGGATGTTACTGACTGAAACATTCATATGCAGCACATGATGTTTAAAAACACCAATAAATACATGGACAGTGTATTAAGAGTTATGGAATTACTTATGATGTTTAGACATGAAATGAAACATGGTACTGGCAGGATGTCCTGTAATGAAGAGAATGTGATATACAAAGTCTTGAGCTAGCTTTTATAATAGCTATCCACCCCATGAAAAGGTATTGGTAAAGTGATTAGATAATATAATGTTACATACATGTTGAGGAACATTTCAAAATCCCAGGAGAGTTTCAATATATATGTTGTCAATTTTTTGGAAAAGCCAGTTACTTTTGTTGCCATTCCCATTTGTGCTGCCAGAAACCATAATCCATAATTGAATAATATCTCATCCGCTGAACAGTAACCAATTCAACTTTGAATTAAAGGAACACATTTGCCTACACATTTAATGTTGACAAAATGACAGTGGATTTGGTTAGTGACTCAAAAGACTTAGTGACAATGAGATACCTTAAAAACCTTCCAAACTACTTTCAATGTGGTGGCCTGCACAGTGTCGAAAGTGGCTGAAAGGAAGAGAGGTGAGATTTTGTAAACCAACCTGTCTTTGAGATGAAAACTGGGAATGGTGACTGAGAAGACGGACATTTTCATGTCACTCATCTACAGGGATCACTATCGACCAAAACAACTGAATTTTCAAAAGTTTTCTAAGAGACAGAACTTCATATTTTAATATGTCAACCTGAATGTGACATTTTCTATTTTAGATGGATTTAGGGGTCTATGTATATTCTCTCTCTCTCTCTCTCTCTCTCTCTCTCTCTCATTCTCCCTCTCTCATCTCTCTCTCCCTCTTTTTCTTCCCCCACTCCCTAAATAAAGCATCTGCAACTACTACTTTCTAGAAACACTTTCCATATCCAGTCAATTTTGTTAGGCTTTTGTGTTTCTTAGCTGCCACAATTTCCCTCCTTCTGCAGCCACATCCCCAGGCAATTCCTACTAAAGAATGACACCAAACAACATGTCAAGAGCCTTTCAAAATTGCTGCCAGACTTAGCAACATTTTCCCAGCATATGGAGGACCGATGCACAGAGAGTATGGCAGAATATTACCTGATGCTTGCCATGGCAGGAAGTCTCAGGCTGCTGGAGGCTCTGGTTCAGATTTGCAATATAAACAGGACTTTACCATTTTTTCACAAAGTACCTAGCAAAAGTTAACCAAAAATGTCTTTTTCAATCAATTGCCTTTCCCAGCCCCCACCCTCCAAGTTCTGCCAATAGAAAAGAAACACGAAGGTAAAGCAAAGACTAAAATTGCAGGTAAGCTTAACATGATCCTAATAGAATGTTTTCATTAAAATTTAAAAGTGTTTCATGTCTCAGATCATGAAGACAATGGCACATGAGACCTATGTGCTTGCAACTCTTTTACATGAGGGAAAGTTCTTACAGAATATGAGACTAAGCTCATTCTTAATTGAGATATAGTCTTTTAATTTGCTAATGATTTGCATTTATTAACAATATAGATTGCATATGTGTATGCATCGGTTGAACAATTTTTGTAATATTAAAAATAATCATAATATTAATCATAGTTTACAATTATATATTATACGAATTTTGGGCAAATAGGGTATTATGCGATTTCCAGATGAAGGTAAATTTGTTCCAGTGAGTCTGTACTTCCTAAATAAAAAAAAATTTTTTAATGACAGAAAGAGCATAAAGATTAAAGCACAGAGTCTTAGACTATTATCCAAGGGCCAAGAACTAGGCCTGCAAATTCAGTTTTGTCATAGAGTAAAATATGTGACCTTTAAAAAAGAGCTTTTTTTTTTGGTACCAATAAACTCGATAAAAAGAAAAAAAAAGAGTTTGCCATATCATACACTTATGATTGGCTTTCTATTCATATGCCTGGTGATTTTTTTGAGTGTATAATGACATTTTGGGTATACACAAGTCATTTTAATAAGCTTCAAGTTTTTGGCCAAGTTGTTTTAATTCATAATGCCTCAATTTTCACAATACACAAAATGGGTATGTTCCATAGAGATCAATGCAAACTAAATAAGAAGTCCATGTATATAGGTTTTTTTTTTTGTACCAGGGATCGAACTTGGGACATTGTTCTTGCAAGGCAGGCAGCAGCACCTGAGCTAAACCCTCAGCCCCCATGCAGAGACATTTAAAGAGCATAGTCTAGCATGTGGTAAGTGCCCAGCAAATATGTCAAAAATTTATTAACAATTTTTGCTGCTTGATTCTGATACACTTTTTCTCAAATATATTTTGAATGGATGGATATCAATTTTTGTGTATTTCCAGGGCAAGTCAATATTGGATTTATTATTAAAATGTTTACTTCTAATAAATTGCTTTAAGCAAAAAGTGAAAATTTTAGCAATATGATCTATGGAAGTATTATGCAAGCATGATGTGAAAAATTGATGGGAAAAAATTTGAAAGAAATAACTAAAACTCAAATATTCTGATTTTAAGTAAAATGTTAAAGATAGTGTATAGCATTCTAAAGTATTAATACCTCCTCGGCAGTATAATTTATTTAGGAACAGAAAGATTAATCTTAGCATACTATTAAAATAATTAACAATTAAAATATTTATCATAATAATTACATAAATACAAGCATATAAGTGGAAAATAGCAACTAATCTTCATAGATGTTTCATAGGCTTGAACATCTATTCAAAATTTTAAAAACTAAAAGTGAAATATGGAAATATTACCTACATCTACACTTGCTTGACACTTCTTTGACATAAAAAAGGAAAGCTATTTTTGGTTAACATCTAGTATATAAACAAAGTAAAGAAAAAGAGAGAAGACTAAGGGAACAGAGAGAAGCACTTAACTCAGGGACAAAATTGGTGCCCATTATAAATTTTTACAATTACAATATGACACGACAATTGCAATGTGTTGTACCAATTCTTACAAGCTCAACATGGTATAGTTGCATGATATACAAACTATTGAGAAATAGAACATTGTGAAGAATAAAGTACTGTTTCAGTCCTTGGACACATAGAGTTTTACAACAGTACAAACATGCTCTCAAAATCTTGCAAAAAGGTTAGACACATCTTACATCTCACCACATTCACTCTGTTAGCCAAATCCCATTTAGACATGATAAAATTTACAAGTTGATTACAAAGCTAAGTACCAGCCACATTCTTCATTTAAAATAGCAGATCAAGGGTGGGGGGAGAGTTAGTTAATGTTAATATGTAGACAAATAAAATATAAATTCACGTATTTATTTCTAAAATAATTAATTAGCCTATAGTTATTATTTATTAATTCCTTTGCTTATAGTTACATTTTCCTTCCTTCAGCCAGGGCACTAGAGATCCAGGATCTCAAATAAGTTAACTCTTAGGAATAAATTTGGTGAGATCCAACTTTATACTCCAGCTCTTTAGTTTCAGCCCCGATTCCACATATATTTCGTAGCTACCCAATAAGAATCTTCAGTATCTTGTGACTGTTGGACACTTAGGTCCCTGCAGATGGTGGTCTCCAGCTGTGAAGTGTGAAGTGTAGGAGAGACAGTGAAAGTGAACTTTGAAAAGAATGGGAGACTAGCTTTCCTCTTGCAAGCAACGGTGTAAGAAAAAGGATGTGTGAGCTGAGGGAGAGCTTTACTCCACTTCTCCCAAATAGCTACTTCTACTGTTGCAGTCAAGGAGACCCAGGGGTTCAGAAGTCCCAGAATTATCTGAGCCTATATGTTCATCTTACACAGGGCCCTCTACTCCTTCTAAATCATTCTTAAACCTTAGGTAGAAAAGACTGAAACTGTGCATTCAACTTGTCTGGTGATTTTGTTGCAAAGACAATTAAAATTCCAAAGTTAATTTTTGTTTTCTGGTAGCTATTTCTTTTCTACAGTTATAAGAAAAATACATTCTAAGTTTTACAAAAATCCCAGTTTGGGTAAGATGTCTTTTCTAAGGTGAAGATTATTCCAAATTTTTACATTTAAATAATATATTATTTAATCTACTAAATATCTTTCTATAGAATCTCTGATGCTCTTTTTCCATTGATAATGTTTGTTCTTGAGGTCCTTTCTCTATCAAAATTTGTTTGCCAGATATTTAATAAATTCATTGGTCCTGTGAAGGACATTTTCTTCAACATATTGCAAAAATTCTTTCTATTTTATTAATGTCCTCTCTAATTTTTTCCATTTGTTCCTAGATTACAGTCTGACTCATTGAGATGAATAAGATTATTGATTTTCAGTTTGTTTTTTCAAACATACATTTAAAATAACTATCCTCGCCTTCACACCTACATTCACACGATATTGACAAGAACCATTTTATTGATAACTCAGACTGCAACTTTTCATTTTATTTCTTTATTGATCAATGAATATTGCATATTTTTCAAAATTGAGAGTTTCTTCAGAGCTTTTTATTACTGATAAGTGACTTAATGTGGTTAGAGAGCAGAGTTTATAGGCAGTAGTTGCAAACCTCTGGCACGTTAGATAACAAGCCCAGCATGCAGTCAGTTTTGGTAGATGTCCTTCTGCACCTGAACAAACTGCATATTTCTTGTGACAAATTGTTTTTAAAAATGTGAATTGTGTCAGTATCATCTATGACACTGTTCAAATCTATATTCTTTTTGTAACTGTTTTTTCAATCTACTACTAGGAAAATTTTGTTAAAATTGTCCATTTGTTTTGGTCCTAGTACTTTTATTTTGGAAATACTTATTTCATATGTTCTGATGGAATTTAATTGCATAACTTTAGAAAATGGCCCATCCCTTTATATATTTAAATTTCAATCATTATTAAACATTCTACTTTATATTAAAAAAAATGCCTGACTTAAATTATACTTTGTTTGAGATTAGGACATTTACCGAAGCGTTCTGTCCAGCTCTTGATTTATCGCTTTCCAATTCATGGTTTGTTAACAATTTTGGCCAATCTATTTTCAAATATATTTAATTTTTATATTTATAGGCAGGATAAAAGTTTTATTTTTAATCCAATCTGACAATTTTTGTTAACAGTTAATGTAATTCAGATTTAATTAAGGTTTTAATCAGTGAAATTGTATCTTTTTTAGACACGTTCCTTTTTTATTCTTTTAAGGGATATTTTATTGCCATTCCTTTTTTTCCTGGTTGTATTCTTCTGTAAGTTATACATAATTTTGTTATTTTTAGTAGGTGTCCTGTATATTAAAACATTATTCCTTAATTCTAACATAACAATAAATTACATTTCTTATATCTGTATGATGCAATAAACTTCAAGTATTTTATCTTAATTTTCTATTCTGCTGTTCTGTATAAGAACCTGTCATCATTATTATTGTTTTACTTATTCATTTATTTAGCTTTGCCCAAATATGTACTCTTTTGTTGCTTTCATTTTTTTTCCAAATTTCCAAGTTTCTCTGGAATAATTTTTTCATCTCTTCACTATTACTTCCTCTTTTGTGAGTCTTAGATGAATTGTTTTTTTTTGTGTGTGAGAAAATGTTCCTGTTTATCTTCACCTCCAAAGGATATTTTGATGGGTGTCTTTATTTTAGCTTTTAGTTTTCATAAACTGTTTTTTATGTCTTCATAAACTATTTTTTCTCTTATTCCTACCTCCTCTTCTTGTTAGACTTACAATTATCTTTTATCCTGCATTCATTTTTGTGCTTTCATTTATTTCTTTGAAATTGTCTGTATTTTCATCTTGTCTATTTCTTAGCTTATCATTTACCCTTATTTACTACTTAAAAATCTATTGAGCTCTACTTAAATAGTCATTAAATGCATCTATTGAATTCTCATTTCTAGTTATTAACTATGAATGCATTTTGTCTTGAGGCAGCAACTGAGTATACACCCATTATCTCACAGTCCTGTAGGTCAAAATTTCATGTGATGTTTACTCTTTTCTTGGCTTTGGACTTTGCAGAGTCAAAATGAAGATGTTGGTGACACAGACATGAAAAAACTGAGGAAGAATTTTTAAAATTTATTCCAGTTGTTGGCTATATTCCTTTACAGCAGAGGTTCCTGCTTCCTTTTGGCTTTCAGTCTGATTTCATTAACAAATGACCCCTTCTGACTGTGGAGTCAGGAACAGCATCTTTCTTGGTTGGAACCTCTGATTTCCTATTCTGTTACTGGCCAGAAAAAAACATCATGCATTTAAACAGTCTTTCTGTGCTTTGATTAACTCTAGCAGGATAATGTCCTTTTTAAAATCAATAGTTTTGTCAACTTTGTTAAATTTGAGTTCTTTTTGTCATGTGATCTAGCATAATCACGTGAAATAAGCAAAAAAGAAAAAGGTCCTACATCTATCTATCCAGAATTCTGCCTATCACAGGAAATCATAATTATGAAATCTCTATTTGATCTCTTAAAATTTTTGTTGATATTCTTCATTTTTGTTTTATTTAATAAAAATTAATTGTGATTTTTTAAAAAAGAATGATACTGATAACTTTAAAATTTGTAATATCTTGAACATTATTTTTTCTCTTAAATTTTGATCTGCTATTTTCTTTTTTCAAATTTGGTTATTTTTATTAAATTCTTGGCTTCGTGTAGGCAAAATTATATATTTCATATCGCATGCTTTTATTGTCTACGACAATGATTTGTTTTTGCTTCTGGCAGACATTCTAGCTACCAAAAGATCACGAAGGACTAAACTGGTAGGATGAAAGTATGTAATTGCTAACATGGCTACTCTGTTACAGTTCACCCCGGAAATATTCTTTAGGATCATAATTTAAAGCCTGGTGTTCATGATCCACTGCCTCTTTGGTGAGATCTGAGATCCAAATGGCATCTCCTACACTGGACATTGCTCAAAGCTTTTCTCTGCTCACCCAGGTGCTCTTAAATTACACATCCAGCTCCTTCGCTATTCAGATACAACCTAGAAGTTGCAAAGTCATCGAAGGGGAAAGTGATTCAAATGTAAGACTTGGCTCTCTTGGCTTGTCCTATGCATGTTGAGGTTCCTCTAACTTTCATTATTTTGGTAGCTGTGTACTCTCTAGAAGAGTTAGGATAGTTATCGTGTTCCCTATCCACTACTGGTGAATCAGAGTTCCTGTTAATTCACATTCTCAATATTTGTTGGTGGTGTGTTTTGGATTTGTGCCCGTCTAGTATATATAAAATACAATTAACTTATTGTATTAATGTTATTTTCCTCTGCTGATATAGGACATGGAATCTTTTCATATAATTATTTTCTCTATACATTTTTCCTTCCTTTTTGTTTTGTACCCAGGATCACACTCTAGGTCCTTGCACTTGTGAGGTAGACAGTGCAACCACTGAGCTAAATCCCTGGCTCTCCACATTTCTTCTTGATGAAGCATGCATTAAGATCTCTGGCCCATGTTTTAATTGAATTTTTAAAAATTGTTAGACTTTAAGAGTTCTCGGCACATTTTAGTTAACTGTTCCTTATCATAACTATGATTTGCAAGTATTTTCTCCAAGTCTAGGAATTTTTCTTCAATCTCTTGACATTGTCCTCCACAGGGTCCATTTTTCAATTTTTTTCATGGATCTTGCTTTTGGTGTATCTGAAAAGTCATCAGAACAGCCAAGGTCATCTGGGTCTTCTGTAGTACCTTTAGGAATTTGTGGTTGTGTGTTTGCCCTTAGGTCTCTAAACCATTTTGAGTTAATTCTTCTGATGGACAAGTTGGGATCTAGATTCATGTTTTTGCATGTGGATTTATTGTTAAGAGTATCTTTGACCCACTCTATATTCTTTGTATTCTTTTCTCAAAAGTGAATTGACTATGTCCCTGTAGGTCTATTTGTTGGTTCCTCAGACTGTTACATTCTTTTTTGAATTCATTAAGCTTATTGGTACATTTTAGATATACAATATGATGACATTCATCATTGGGAATTTGCACTTTTACATGATGTATCTTGGTTCTTATTTTTCCCCCTCCTTCTTCCCTCCTTTTAACCCCTCCACTCCCCACTATTCACAAATATTTTGTTTCAGTTTTCTCTGCTTGTAATATTTGTATATCTTTTCCTTGGCCTATCCCATAGTATCTTGATTACTATAGCTTTATGGTAAGTATGGAAGTCAATATTCTTACCCCTCAAGGTTCTACTTCTCCTTTGATTCTGGGTGAGGTATTCTTGGCCTTTTGTCTCTTTCTATGAAGTTTAGAATTTGTTTGTTAATAACTACAGAATAACAGTGGATTTGACTGATGTTGCAAAGAATATATTTATTATATAAATTGAATTGGGAAGTACTGACATTTTGACAATGTTGAGTCTTCCCATGCAGGAATATCTGTTATGCTATTTGATGTCATTCATCGACATTTTTTAAATAGAAAATCATGGCACCTATGAACAAATTGTTCTATTTCTTGCATTCCAAGTCACATCCCATTTCTTTTTCTTGTCATATTGTATTAGTTAGTACTTCTGATAAAGTATTTAAAGAAGTTATGAAAGGAACATACTTGTGCTATTCCTGATACCAGTGAGAAAGCTTTAAATTTGTTTTTGATTAACTATGATATCACTTGCAGGTTTTTACAGTGTTCATTAAATCAAAAGAATTTTTTTTTTATTTCTAATCCAATGACAATTTCTTAATATGAATAGGTGTTAGATTTTGTCTAATACTTTTTTACAGCTAAAGATGTGGTCATATGATGTTTTTAGTCTGTTTATGGTTTACATTAATTGATTCTTGAATGTTAAGCATTTCATACATCAAATAAATTATATTTTATTAATGTATATAGTGTCTTCTACATTATTGTATTATATTCGAGGGTATTTATTACAGATTTTTGCATCCTTGTTTCAGAGACCTATTAATCTGTAGTTTTCTTTACTCCTAATTTATTTGTCCAATTTGATTACTGGAGGATGCTAGCCTTGTAGGATGACTTATGCATTATTCATTTTACTTTTAAAGAGATTGGAAAGAATGGTTGTAAATTCTTGAATGCTACTGAAACTTTTTTCTTGCATAAATTTTGACAGACTGTATTTCAAAAAATTGATCAATTTCACTTAAATTATCACAAAGTTGTGGGCACAGAATTGTGTATTATATTGCCTTATTATCATTTTACTATCCCTAGCATCTGTATTTCTGCCTCCTCTTTCATTTATAATATTAGTAATTTATGTTCTCTCTTTTTATGTTTTAATTAGGCTGACTATTGAACTTTTCAAAGAATCAACTTTGGGTTTTATTGGTACTTTCTACTGATTTCTTCCTTTTAGAGTCAATAAATTTCTGCCCTTATTCTATCATTTCTTTCCTTCTACCTATTTTAAAGTTAATTTGATTATTTCTTTTAGTTTTATAAAGCACAAGCTTACATTATTGCCTTCATTTTTTTTCAAATGTCTTCAATACTATAAATATGCTTCTAGATATTTTTTCTTTTACATTCCAAAAATTTTGATAAACTATGTTTTGATTTCATTTACTTAAATATTTTAAAACTTCTCTTGATATTTTTTCATTGAATTATGTATTATTTAGGACATTTGAATTTAATATTTAATAATATTCAGTTTTTCATTTATCATCTGTAATTGATTTCTAGTTTAGTTCCATTGTAGTGTGAGAGAAAACATATACACTTTATATTTTTTTCAAACTTTTATGGTGTTTTGATATGACAGCCTGTTCTGATGTGGTGATGTTCCATGTGACTCTGAAGATGGGACAATGATATAGCATATAGACATTAATATTTCTAGCTGATTTATGGATGATGATGGGATCAACTATGTCTTTACAGAATTTTTTTTCTGTTGGTTCTATTTTTGAAAGAAGTATGTTGGATTTTCCAACTATGACAGTGAGTTCATTTATTTCTCCTTGCAGTTCTATTAGATTTTTCTCCAGAAAATTTAATCTGTATTGTTAGATACATACATGCTCAATTTTGTTATGAATTTTTGGAGAACTGAAATGACATTATTATGCCATACATTTCTTTATCTCCAATACCTTTGCTCTTTTTTTTTTTTTTATACTGGGGATTGAACTCAGGAACTTTTACTTGAGAGGCAGGCAGAGGAAGCACTGAGCTAAATAAATCCCCAGCTCCACCTTTGCTTATTGAATTCTGAGATCTCTGAATTACTATATCTACTCTTACCTTCTTTTTCTTAGTTTTACAATTATCTATTTTTCATTCATCCATTCACTTTTCATCCATGTGTCTTTATAATTAAGGTAAGTTTCTTACAGACAACGTATAGTTGGATCCATTTTTTACCTCATAATTTCTATCTCTTAGTTGATGCACTTAAGCCATTGAAATTTGAAATGGTAATTGATATAGTTCCATTAATCTGTCATGTTTATTACTTCCACTTTTGCTTTACTGCAATTTTTAATATTCATTGTTTCTGGTTTTTGTAGTTTTGATTGAAGATTTCATAGGATTTGATATTCTTTGTTTTCACAAAATATTAATCAGAAACACTCTTCTTACCTTTTGTAGCTCTTGACCTATAGTTTGCAGTACAAACCAAGTCTAATTTCAAATAACATTACACTATCACAAAAGTAGTTTGAGTGTTTTATAACAAAGTAACCCCAATTCCTTCTTCTAATCCTTTGAATTATTGAAATGGATCATTGAATATATACACATATTCATATATATATTATACAATTACATAAGTATACATAATAGAATTAAATATTGCCCTTGTTTTAAATAGTTTTATTAGCTAAATTAAGAATAGAAATACCAGTTTTCATTTACTTTGATTATATTTTCTTTGATTCTCTTCTTTTTGTTATATTGATCTGAGTTTCTTACCTAGATACATTTCCTTCTTTGTAAATAATTTCTTTTAACATTTCTTGTAAGGCAAATCCACTAGTAAAAAAATTCCACTGATTTTAGTTTTTTTTCTGAAAAAGTCTTTATTTCTCCTTTGCATTGGGAGAATAATATTATAAGACACAGAATTCTAGAGAATTCTACAGAATTGGGCTTTTTGGTCAAAATTTGAAATATGTCACTTCATGTTGGTGCTTTTGTGTTTTCTGAGGAGAAATATTAAGTTTTCTTCTCTGCAGGTGCCGGGTCCTGGGGTTGGGCCAGATTCCACTTCTGAGTCTCCGCTCTGGTTGGACCATATTCCTGGGTTACCTCTCTACCTCCAGTCTTCCAGTAGCATTTTCCTCCATGTCTTTCCCTTTTCATTTGTTTAGCTTTTTCCTTGTTATTAGGTCAAAGTGCCAATTTCCTTACTCCTTTCATGCAGAACTAGAAACTACCTTAATAAAATAAGAATTTGATCATATAACCAAGATGTGATCCTACGATGGTTAGGTATAACTGTGTGTGTGGATGCTTCAGAAATGACTTAGAATAAGTGGCAAAGTATTTCCTGTTCTATTATTAAGAACAATCATGTCATGCATGCATTTATAAATGCATTTATAAAATTAAGAACATTGCAGAGAAACTATAGTAGAGAGGGCCAAGCAAATACATGCACTTATTGTCTTACTTGTAGATTCCATTGTGTTTCTTTTATAGAAATCAAGTTTAAGTAAATGATCTCAAAATATTTTTGGATTTTTAAAAATTTAAATGTTAAGCATTAGTGGTTTTCATCAAGAAGAGTATTTATGGACTAGGGATTTAACTCAGTGGTTCCACCGCCTTCTTAGCAAGCTCAAGAACCTGAGTTCGATCCCCGGTACCAAAAAAAAAAAAAAAAAAA
>NW_022900921.1:46673573-46699065 GCF_012274545.1 Fukomys damarensis
ACAAAAAAAAAAAAAAAAAAAAGAGTATTCATAAAATTTTCAATTATTAAGCACATCCACCTGACATTAATTGAGAACTAATTGAGAATTGAAAACTCCTCCTGAGAAACTATTTTAGTCTATTTTGTTCATTTTTTTTATCATTACAGCCTCACACAAAGCCTGGTTTATAGCATTCGAGTATATGTTGAATGAAAAATGAATGAAATGAATGGAATGAACTCATAAGATTCTAGCATTAAACCAGGAAGTTAATAAAATAAAAACTGACATGAGTATAGGGCTCTCGTGCTGTATATATTTGACAATGCTTGACTTCTGGCATAAATTTTTGCAGGATCTTTACAGACTTCTGGAAGGTTTCTTCCTGGCTATTATTCCAAATCTAGGCTGAAAGGGGGAAGTTTGTAGGTATGATTTGAGCATTTTATTTCTCAGTAACTAAAAATAAAAATACACTTCTGGCTTTTGACAAATGCTCTCAGAGTCAGTACACTGGAAATTAATCACATAGTCATTAGGATTGAAAGTTGGCTCATCTAGGTTGAGACTGAAATCAATCAAACAAGCTAGTCTCTGTGTAAAATGTCAGGTGATTCTGGGCTTTCAAGCTAATAAAATTTCTTTTTTGAATTTAACTATTATTAAATTAATAAAATACAAACGGAAAGGCTTTTTTTCAAAAGAAATCAATTTTGCTACAGTTTTCACTTTTTAACTAAATAAAGTTAATGCCAGACTTTAATTTTTTGTGTCTTTTACTTTGTTTTGTTGCTTGCCTTGATTCATTCAGGTTCTTACTGCTTGATCTAAGGCAATAGCTTTTTAACAGGTTTCTCTGTCTTGAACATCTTACTATTCGATTTGTCTCAAATGGACAGCACTGCTTCTGTCTCCTCTGCTCAAAACACTGCAGGTGCTCCTCATCACATAAAGAACAAAGTCCAGGTTTCTCTCCCCTCTTGAAATGATCCCTGCTGTTCTACCTGCCTCTGAAATCCATTGCTCTCCATCTCTTTCCCAGCAACTCAGCCCAGCCTCCTTCCTCGTCCTAGGATCATCTCTCATGAAAACATCCAAAGTCCACCTCCTTCCACCTGCAGCATCATCTGGACACCACATGATGCTTCCAGTTAAACCTGATCACATCTGCACGAAGTAATGCTCATCACTCTTTGATGCGTGTGGTTTGTGCTAAGATCCATTTCCCACATTCCCTGTGCCACTCTACCACAAGCAGCCATTTCCTGGGCATCCTCGCTCCTAGCTGGTCTCACAGCAGTTGGAAAAGGTGGAGCACAGTCTTCCCAGTTGTAATTGCAACTTCTAACCAACAGTCATCTCCACTGAGGCCCATTTTCATGAGAAATACCTGCCAAATGTGCTTTTCCCTTGTGTCCAAAGCTCTGCAACACCACCTCCTCCCTGCATACCTGCAGCCCTGGGTCCATAGCTTCTTTCAGCTGTACCCATACATATAGGAGAACACACTGTCCTCTTTTTGGATCTTAAATTTTTCTATCTCCCATGTCACCTACTCTCACTCTAAAATCCTTTCAGTTTGAAGCATTCACATTGTTTCTGTTTTTCTGATTGAGCCCTGTTTGATACATGACTCTTCCCCTTATTCTCTGGGTGAAATTCTGTGGCCTTTAATGCAGTCCCCCCAGGCTGACTGCACTTGTTCCATGCTTAGGGAGGTACACCTCCCAGTACTCTTGATTTCCCACAAATATGCAATAGGATGACATTATCCTGTTCCTACTACCTATTTTGAAGCACTCTTGTTTTTCAATATAGGACAATCATACTCATCTTAGAGTTATAAACATGAAATCCAATTTTTTGTGAAAGTCTATATTGACCTCCTCAAATTATTTTTTCCACTTTACACCTTATATTGCTGCTACACATTTGATTGCATAACTGTTTAAATGACTGTGTTCTACGTTCAGGTATAAATCTCACAGTACAAGAAGCAGTGTTTGATACACAGGATTCTTCCAAAAGTTCTTATAGAACTCACTTTCAAAATCCCTATTGTTCAGTTGAAAAATTTATTGAGTTATATGTACCTTGAGAACCAGAGTTCAGAGTGTGGCAGAGAGTAGCAGCAGGAAACATATGATTGAAACAAGTGTGTAGAGAGTCACAGGAGCTATGCACAGAGAAAGATGTAAAACCATCATAGATAATATTCTAGCATGGACTGAGGGGAAGGAAGTTGGGGAGGAAGGCATGACCAGTACCATTCAAGGACATTAGAGATATAAATATTTCAAATACAGGAGTTTTATAGAGCAGCAAATGCCCATGCCTGACCTTTGAAGAAATGAATTGGTAGTTCTGATACGGATTACTGAATTTTTTTTCTTCTTCTTTCTGCAGTTGAGATTGAAAAGAATGATTTGGTAAAGCACACCCACACTTTGACAATATATATGGAGGTGATGTCCTGTGGTTTCATCTGTGTGACCTCTCAGCTCATAGGACACCAGGCACTGAGATGAGACCTCAAGCGCCTTGTGCTCTGTGTAATCCATGCCCTAAGGAAATGGCCCGCCTGGTGTCACGGGGAGGGCATGCACAGCAGCTTTAGGCCCTGTAAAAGGAGGAAGGCTCAGAGCACACCCTACACACAGACAGAGAAGCAGAAGTGTGCATCCCATAGCTGCTATGCCTTACAGCTGAGAATATTTAAACCTCCCTCTACCTTTGTGGAGTATGGCTAGTAACAGTCCTCTGACTCTGTGCTCCCGGGCTCAGGGGACTGCTGGGCCCAGCACTCCATGGGGTTTCCATGGAGAGTCAGCCAACTCCACCAGGTGTTTCAAATTGGATAGGGCCACTTTGAGTGCTGACTTCTCTTCCACCCCTGTAGGAGACAAATAAGCACATGGCTGTTTGGAAGTGCGAGTGTCCCTCTCCATGTGCCTCATGTGGCCAGTCATTTCAAGGGCCTCTCAGCCCAGCTCTACACACTAGTCAAGCCTGGGGGACTCAATTGCTTGCAGGTAGCAGAGTGCACTGGATGTTTTAGCTAGGACTAATCTCTGGTTCCCATATGGGGATAGGAGTATGATCACACTTCAGCCCACTAAAAACAGCCGTAAGTGGGGGAGAAAACGCTTTGCAGGTGTTCTCCTCCCTAATGGACCAAAACACTGCAGCTTGTGTATACTTTTATCTGTAAAGTGTTTTCTCTGTCTGCATGTTTAGAATGAGACTAGTGTAAAGCACTGCTGTTTAATTGCTAACAGGGCCAAAGGTTTCGTTTTAATTCAAGATTATTTAAATAAAAACATTATTTATAAATGAAGTGCTGTTTTCTGTCCAAACATGTAGGAATGCTGTTTTAGCTGAGCTTCAGTGCTGTTACAGAAGAATTCAATGTTGTTTTTGTGTTAGGTTTGTGTTTAGAATTGGAATTTCTTTTAAACCTCTCATTATTTTAATCAGAACCAATTTTAAGACAAAATAAGCCTCTATAACATCTTTGACTACTAGCACTACATTTATACTAATACTGATTATCTTCCATGCAAGTGAGATGTCAATGTTATTGTTTCTTTACCTAATAGATAAGACCAGAAGGTTGCCATAGTAATTGCTACCAGGATAAAAACACACATTAACACCACCCCAAATATATAAGATGCTTGTATTCTTCCCATAAGTAGTACCATCATTAATTAGTTCATACTTATGGAGAGTGAACATTATTTGAGCACTACACAAAAGTGTATCAAGAAGTGCAGTCTATTAGGAAAAATTATGAAGAAATCATCTATGCACTCATAGGGTGGTATCACGGTAAGATACTTTATCATCCTTTGAAATCATACATGTGATTTCCAAAAGCATTGAGGGAGATGACCAGATAATATAAAATAAGTTGTCATGCATTTTTCGAATCATTGTCTTCATTTTGAATGTTAAAGGGCCTAATAAAGTATCAATAATATGCTTTTCCTTTTACAAATGTGATGTCCTACGTAATATGATTTTTGTAGAGCATACGTGTATGGTAGAGTTAGACTTGAGTTCACATTTGGATATTTAGGGGCTGGTGATGAAGGAGAGGGGTCTGCAGGGCAGAGAGTAGTGATCACATGACATATGGGGAAAACAAAGGGAGTAGGAAGGTAGGATCTTGCCCAGATTGGCACTTCCATTTCGGTGAAGAACGAACCTGTTTTCCCAAACTTTCCTCCTCAGAAAGTCCCCTCTAAGTGGCTCTAGGTTTTGCTCTCCATGAGACTCAGCAGTTTGACTAATGTGATTTATTTCCTCTGGAAGTTTTTTCCCAATTAGTCTAACACAACTAAGCAAGTCTTAGAGCACAGGTAACTTTGCTACAAAATATATTTATAAATAAATTGCTAAAACATGGGCTAGGGTAACAATTTGTAAATACCTCCAGGCTTATAAAAGATTCCAAACTGGCCAAAGATGTAGTTTTCAGGCTATTAGCAGATAGGTAAGAAGTAAATAAATTTCTCTCTAATCCAGTGATTTGTTTTTTAGTTACTGACTGAAACAGAACTATATATAAAGGACTAACTAGACCAGCTCAACCTATTTCTTCATTTTTGGAATCTGCATTCTCATTGAACAGACCAATAAATATGAAATGAGAAGAAAAAGAAAAATTCAAAATTTCAGGTTTGGAAAAATGTTGGGAAAATGCCAATAAGGAGGAGCAATATCTAACAACAAAGGCTGTTGACTTTAGCTAGTAGCCTCAGGAAAAGGGTCCTTTAGTAAAGGAACTTTAGTGCTGAGTCCAGAGAACTGAGGCCAGGTTACCCTTCATGGAAGCTCAAGGAAGAGCTCTTGCAAAAGCCAGACTGATGTGCAAAGATCCTGAGGCCACAGGGTACTAACCTAGACCAGTACCTATGGGAAGACCAGGCTAGACAGAGGACAGAGGGCTTTGTGCACATGCCTGTTTCAATTTTTGTCAAAATGTTATGTAATTCTTGGTTTAGTGGGTGGCATGTTCAATGGATTTTGAGTACCCTCTGGGCAACCAAACAAAATACTTATTTATACCAATAGATGTTATTTGGAAGACTTATCCCTGCTTTCAATGATCTCAGGTGTATAATTCTGCTAAATAGAGAAGTTTTAGAATCTTAAGAAAATACTGTTTTGTGTATATTTATGAATTTGGAAAAAAATAGGGATTATAATTAAGTGTTTGAAAAATACAGCCAGTATTGATGCACATAGAAAAGTTTGAGAAGCAAAAAGAGAAAAATACAATAAATGGGGTTAGTTGCAAACCCTAATTTATAGACAAGGAATATGATCAGTTTTGTGAAACTTTAGAGTCCATCTGTGCATTTCCATATAGACGTAACTATATATCTTATACAAGAGTAAATATTGGGTAAAAGAAAACCAAAAACTTTCATGTAGAATTTGCATTACCTCTTTATTACTGTAACAAACCAGCTGAGATGATAAAAAGTTTTATTTTGGTAACAGTTTTGGAGGTTTCAGTCCATGACCAACTGGTACTTTGCTTTGGTCTTGTTAGGCAGCCCCCTCCTCACAGGAGCACAGGGAGGCACCAAGCATTCACTCAAGCCCAGGTGTGGGAGACAGGAGGAAAGGAGATTAGTACCACCCATCCCTTTGGCAACAGCTCTCAGCAACTGGGTGACCTCCCTGAAGGCCCAGCCTTTGGCAGTGTCCACCTCCCCTCAGTAGCCCCATGGGACAATGACCAAGCCTTTCACCTAGTGGACCCTAGACTTTTCAGCAGTATGGCTGTTTTGTGGATGACAATTTTTCCATGGACTAGTCATGGGGGTAGTTTGGGGATAATTAAGCATATTGCATTTATTATGCACTTTATTTCTATTATCACTGCACTGTGCTGTTTGTTATTATTACATTAGATTCCCATCAGGAGTGAGCACTTGGGAGTCCTCACATGCACAGTTTATGGTCAGCTCTGTGCTCTTATGAGGATCAAACCCACTAATCTGACACAAGGCAGAGCTCAGGCAGTAATGTGAGACATAGAGAGGGGCTGAAAGTAGGGGAAGCTCCCCTTGATTGGCACCCTGCCACTCATGGTCACCTCCTGGTATGAGCCCCGGGGTCCTAACAGCAGCAGACCTGGACCAGTCTCCTGCTGTAACGCATAGCTTTTGGGGGAGACTTATCCAAACTATAGTAGAAGTGCACTTACATCATATTTTAAAATGTACTCTTGTAAATTCATCGTTTTATTTGAAAAGATATTCATAACACACACAGGCATACACATATATATGTAGTTGCATTTATATGCTCTGACTACACTGTGTCTGGAATATACAATGGATGTTCTTTCCTAACTGCCTTTACCTGAACTTACTTCTTTGCTAAGTGTCTTGCTACTTACTAAGAGTGGATTATCCAAGAAATCGACAGGCAGAATGCAAATGTACCCAACAGTTAGTTTATCTTTCAGAGAACAGTAGGAGCCCAGGATTGCAATAGGGCAAAGCTGTTCAGTTCTCTTCTCAATCCCAGCTCATGACTGCTTTCTCCTGTCCCTGTCCCCTCTGGGCTCCAAAAGGGGCGGGAGGAAGGAAGACTGTGTGTTACAGCAACGCCAGCAGACCCTAACTGGTCCTTTCCGTTACTGCCCACCTGGCCACAGGGGCTGGCTCTCTGACCCTGGGTTTCCTTCTGATTTTTTTGAAAAAATACTGTATCAGTGGAATGCATGGGGACAGTTTCCAGCTCTGCTAGAGTTCACTGATAATGTGTTCATGGTCATTTCTTGATTCCCCAAAGGGTTCTAAAATAGCGAATTGTTCATATATTAACTAAAATACTAGGGACTCATATAGCAACAAACTGATGTGGCACTTTTAATGACTTTAAAACAGTTTGGAAGATTAATAAATATAGCTATCTGCTAAAATTGCAGGGCTGCCCAATGTTTTCTATAACTGGAATTGCAGGGCATGAAAACAAGTTTATAGAAGACAGGATACAACCTGTAAGATTTGGAGGCTCCTAAAACTTCTATCCTTCATCCTTTTTAATGTTCTTCTGTAATAAATTATTGAAACAATAAAGCTGTAATTCAGAAGGAAGAGCACATAGCTCACTGGGGTGACTTGGTTGTTATTTTCCCTGAGAGAACGTTGATTTCAGCAATCAGTGATCTACAAAAGTTACATTGCCCTTCTATGTTTTTCTGATTTTGGTAATAGTTTCAGTGTTCTGGGTATTTATTTTGCAAACACCACTATGCACGCTGACACTGTAATTTTTATGATTTCTGTTATCAATTGTTCTGATTTGCTGTGACTCAGTTCTGGTTTCTCACAGCACAGTTGTCCTCTCTGTGTAACCTCCTGGTTGAGCAAGGTCAAAGCTTCAAATCAACTGCTTAAATTGCACAAGAGAGCACAGTTTATAGGTGACAGATTTGTATTTGAAAATGAACACATTTTTAAGGAATTGATACTGAACAATGTACTCAGGTGTAAGTCTTGGCTCATAGGTTACTTTTTTTTGTCATTTAATTTAGTTTTGGAAGCCTTTTCTGGTTTTGAGTAGCAGGACGGTGAACTGCATTGATGCTTGTAAATTTTCATCTAAAGCAGAAAAGTAGAGCTATAATTCAGGGGGCTTACACAGCTTTGCAAACAATGATACAAAATGCAAAATATACAAAGAGATAATGAAAAAAATATAAAGACTCATGAAAAAATAGCTGCAATACCATATTAGGGAGTAAAGAGAGAAGCAATGGGTAGACAGCAAGAACAAGGAGGTCTGTAAGCAGGGAGTCAACATATTTTGAGAATGATGGTAACTGAGAAAAACATTGCATTTAGACATGATTCAGAAACTTAATAACTCTGCATGTTTTGGCCTTAAAAGAAGCCTTGTGGTATTGCTAGGCATTTGATAACTTCAGAAAAGATTTCTTAAAAATATTAAATAAACTATATAATGAGATTGTTTTGATTGTATGAATTTTGGAACTAAAATTTTCCAAAATAAGAAGTGATACAGGAGAGATTTCATCACAAAGAAAAACCATTAATAGGACAAAAGGAGTATTTCTATAGTGTTGTAGATAAATTCTGAGATTTTAAAAAATCTATTTTGAAGAACTGTGTCACTAAAACAATCTGGTAAAAAATATGAGGAAATTTACTTATTTATAAAGTGCAAGCTAAGTAACACATACACAAATAATAAAAATTTTAAAATAATATTGTAAGCATGCAACCTTTGAGTTGCTAATTCTGAATTTAGCCTAATGTTTAAAATATTTATCTCTGAACAAGAAGACTTGTGTAAAGAAATTTTTTTTAAAAATTTGCATTTTGAAAACTGACACTGTACTGGGTGAACAAATAGTTTTAAATATTGAATACAAGGAAATTCTTACCCTTATGGCTCTTGCTACAAACTGACCTTTCCTGAAAGTAATTGCACTGAAACAAACAAGAGATTGGCTGATTTCCTGTTTTCTGAAGACGCACACAGAAGGGTAAAGCCCAGAAAGTGTAGCTTGCATAAATAGACAAAACATGCAGGCATCAAGTTTTAATTAACTCCTCATATAACACCTGATTTTGGTAAGGAGATTGAATTGTTTGAGATGCACAGATCTATTTGTAAAATGTAGGAAGAAAGTCCGGCAAAGCAATGTGAGCAATGTGCTCGTTCAGATTTGATTAAAGAACTCAGTGATGTCCTTTGGCATTATGCACAACCGTTTTTTCTTTTTTTTCAGATTTTGTCATTATCCATTTTGCTGAGTTACTTCATGGGATAATCAAATCATTACTGACACCTTGAAGGCTCTAAGAGGAAAATACTCCTAGGCAAGCCAACTGCTTTCATGGCTCAGGAAAGGTGATTATGAGCAAATGAATTAAGCATCTGAAATACACAAAAGAGAATCCAGGGGAAATACATCCTGGGGTCGATGAGACTTTCTGTCCATATTAGAAGTGATACCACTGAGAAATTTTGACAATTCTGAAATTCTTAAACCCGAAGTTAAAAAAAATCACTCAATCAACAGTATAAACATATATATCTTCTTTATAAAACTAAAATATTTAGACTATAACATTTGGATCCATCTGGGTATAATTGCATGAATAAAATATTGGAATTAGACCAAAAGTATAAAAATAAATAGATTTTTCAGAAAATAATCACATTATTTATCTTTTTCAAATCACATAAAGATAATAGGTTTCTGATGCTGTTCTTTTTGCTATTCATTTGTGATTTTTATCTGTTGGTCTTTATACCTTGATTCATACTTTTAACAATCTACAAATCCTAAATTTCTTTTAAGAGAAATAGTAAGTGAGCTAAAGAAAAATGCTGAACTTCAAAACTGAATCTCCTCACCATTAAAAATAATAAGTATTAATGTGGCTGGATTATAGTTTGAATCGTCTCAGACAAAATATTATACACTTGATGAGGTTTCTCTTTATTTATTCATTCCTTGCAAATACCCAGATGTCACCTTTAGCAACTACAGAGTATGGTCCCATAAAGTTTTCTTTATTGAGGGCTGAGGGAGTGGTAGGGTCCATATTGGGGTGTCCTGATTGGGCTCCTCCCTTTTCCACCTTCTTGTTTGGACAAACAACCATCTGTGAGAGCCAAGGGATGCATGATGGGTAAAGAAGCATCCAAAAGGAAAAAAAGAAAAGAATGATACATACCAACAACCAAGAGGGAGATCATTTAAAGAATGATCTTGGGTGACATGATAGGAATTTAATATTAAATGTTAGTTTAAGTGCAAAGGCCTGAAGGTGCACTGAAGTTTGGGAATTTATGTTGGTGGATGTCCAAATGTATCTAAAAGTGGACTGTAGGGCAACTCCAAGCACCCTAGGTGAGAACCTCAGAAGACAAGACCCAAGAAACTTCACTTTTTACATCTATAGGACATCAGATAGAGCAGGAGTCTGAGGAGATCACCTTTGGAACCAAAGAGGCACCTTCTTATCTCAGAAGGCCTTCAAGGGAACAACACAGCATGACTGAGTGAATATTTAGCACTAAACAATAATGTCTGCATTCATTAAACTCTAAAGAATTTGCTAGTATCTCACTGCATTGTAAAATAATCAATCATGAGGCTTTTGCCACTGTGGAAAAAAAAATTTTAAAAGTGATGAGAATCAGCCTCTACCGTGGTTTTACACTGAACAGGACACAAATAAACTCATCTAGTTTTTGTTGTCCACTTTCAAATATTCAGCTGGACTATGAAAGTAAAGATACTGTTACAGTTTGCTGCTTCACAAAAGACATGGTCATTCCATTCATCAAGACAGCATAATACTTTCACAGCAACAACAAAAACCAACCTACACACCTAAGATATACCAACAGAACAGAATGGAGAGCCCACTAGCAAATTTATTCATCTATAGTCAAGTGATTCTTGACAAAGTTACTGATAACAGGCACAGGAGAAAAATAAATGATGTTAGGAAAATTGGGCACCTGATGCAAAAGATTGAAATCTGACCTGTATCTTAAGCCCTATATGAAATAAACTAAAATGGATAAAAGACCTATGTGTGAAATTTAAAGGCATAAATCAACTAGAGAAAAACATAGGGAAAATACTTTGAAACATCAATATAGGCAACAATTTTATGAATAATGTCCAAAAATAGAGTAAAAAAACAAAAGCAGAGAAATAAGATCACATCAACTAAAAAGCTTCTTGCACAATAAGGAAACAACCAACAAAGTGAGGAGACAACCTACAGAATGAGAAAAAAAATATAATCAATTCACTCGACACAGAATAAATACTTAGAATTTATAAGTAAATAAAAAATTTAATAACAAAAACTATTCACTTAAAAAACAAGCAAATGATCTGAATAGATTTTCATTGACACACTATTCAAAATAGAGAAACTACAAAATCATCCTAGATACTGAATAAAGAGAATGTGGTATACCTAAGTAACGGGGCAGTATTCTACACTAAAAGATAATGTCCCATCACGTTATAGCAAAATGAATGGGATATGAAGCAAAAATTGTTAGCTAAAAAAGGCAAATATTGGCATGTTCCCTTTAAAAAGTCAGTTTGAATGTATGCTAATGATTATTAAAGGTCGGGGAAAGACATGAGGAGACAGAATGAGGAAATTTGGGTAACAGAAATCCAAGCACAAACAGAAGTTCTAGAATACTGTAATACAGAAAGGTGACTGTATTTCAAAATTAGCTGCTATATATTTTATGAATAACTAAAGAGAGAAGTTTGAAGGCCCCCCAAAAATCATAAGTAGATGGAAAGATGAATTGAGTAACTTGATCAACACATGTTCTGCTCACGTACTGAAATATCACACTGGACTCCACAAATATTGCAATTCAAATAACAATTAAGTTTCAAAAGTTTAGAAGCATAGATGCCCTAAAATATGAAAGTAAACATAGACATGTCATACAAATATGAAAGGAAAAGGAAAATAAAATTTTTACCAAAGCAAAAAAGCACCTGCCACATAATCAAAACACCGTTCACTCTCCTGCACACTGTGTCAATCCCTGACACACCTTTGAACACTATTCATTACCCTTCTGCTGAAAAATAGGCGTCTTTTAAAACAGATGTCATGGGAATAAATGTTTAGTTGTTAAGAAAAATGAAACAAAGTAATGGCATGTTTGTTATGGATTCTGCTTCCTTTATTCTTATTTCCTACTTTCTTGCATGATTCTCAGTTCACTGGACTGCATGAAACTTACTATGTTACCACAATGATACCGAACACATTTATAGTTCCCTACACATTCTGACATTACATGGTTCACATCAATACAATCAAACACTGCAGAGACCAAATCTGAGTTAGAAACTAGATATGCTGCATCATTGCAAGTTTATACCTTTCCTTCAAAGACATTATTTTCTTGAAATTGGAAAATTGGCAGCTACTACCTTAGCTCCTCAGTTGAAGCACAGCTTTTGTCAAATGAGGAGCTTGGTTTTTCTTAAAGGAGGGGTGACCACCTGAATGAAAAACCACCACCCCAGCCAACACTGATAGCAGAATTTGAAAGTCATCCAGGATTCACCAACATCATCCATCAGTTTGCAGCCCCTGAAGCTGAATCTGTTTGCTTGGTGAAAAAATATTGCCACCTTAAGACTTTGGATGACAATTGTAAATTCTCTAGGGAAAAGGGGAACAATTTCCACAGTTACTATATTAACAATGTGAAGATGAGCTTCAAATAAGAGTAGGAGTGGCATCTTTTCAATCAGCTAATAAACATGTGCTTATTCAGTGAGTTAGCTCTGTGAAGATCATAGGCCAATTAAGAAAGCAAATGGCTTAAAATTTTACTTTATAGAGCAGAACTTTCAGTTATGGAATATTAAATATGTATACATAGGAAAAACAGTTTAAGATAAAATAATTAATCTATTTTAGCTATGAATTTTAATGCATAAAATAGCTTCACTTTTGATAAAAGAGATAGTTCCTATATCAACCATTCATTTGAAATATGTATTCTTACTTCACACCATACATTGTGAGATTGTACTGTGTCCAAAGCAGTATTTATACTAAGCAGTAACTAGGACAAAATCTTTTTATGTCATGTATAATCATTACCCTCTCGGAGTTCAACATGTATGAAAGCAGCTAGAAAGTGCCCAGGACATAAGAAAATGGTGAATTATGTTGGATTTTTTAGCAAAGAGAATTGTTTCTTCAACATAAAGCATTTTGAATATATAGGTTGTGGTGAATCTGAAACAGAGGTGAAGAACAGTCAGTCAGAAAGGGGCAGCAAAAGTTGTATACTTAATGAAGAAAATAAAAATAAACATAGCTGAAGAGAGAATTAATAAATTTGAGAAGAGATCCAGAAAAAAATACTGAAAATGTGGCACAAAATAGGAAAACGGTTATGAAAAGAAAAATTCAAGTATTTTTGTAACATAAGTTATATGAGTAAGAATAAAAAGAAATGAAAAAAATATTACATACAATAACCTATACATTAGGAAATAAGTAAAGATTTGGTCTTCATCCTGAAGTATGACCCCAATCCCTAAGACAAGTAAAAATATATCTACCTCCAGACAACCTGATGTTCCTAAGGGAAAAAAAAAATGTTCAGAGACACAAATATAATGACACATTACTTACAGGAATAAAGTATGAAACCCAGGCAGTAGTGGGATCCATCAAAGCTAACGGGATATTATTTTCAGAATTAAAACTGAAATAACTTTAGTATCATAAAACCTAGCTCAATAATTTTCTAACACAAGAAATTTTCCTTTTGTTTTTTGAGAGAGAGAGGGTTTCACTATATAGTTCAGGATGGCCTTGAACTAACAGCACTCTGCTTCAGCCTCCCAAGTTCTAGGATTACAGGCATGCACCACCATGTTCATCTTAGAAAAAGATTTTTAGGAAAAAAATAAAAATATTATTCACAGATATTCACTAAATGTATATTTCAGTAAGAAATCTGAACCTAAATGGAATTGTGTGGCAAAGCGAGTACTCTGGTCTGCAGAGGAACAAAGATTATTCATCAAATATAAATGTCTCAGCCTTTCATGTAATGCACACATATACAGAGTAAATCAATCATGACTGAATATTAAAACACGTATAAAGTAAAAGATAGGCCAGAATAGCGAAGTTGAATAGTAACATTTTCAACAGAACTGTCGAACTGCTAAGTAAATATTTTCATACCCTGTAAAAGGATGAAGATATCATCTAATTTCAGAATTACAAGAAAAGCCAAAGGAGATAAAGAGCTGTCAATTAGTTCAATATAGAATATGAAGAGAAAAAGAGAGATAAAAGCACTCAAAACCTTGACAAATAAAATAATTAGTTGCAGGGATAAGCCCCTATTTATGTGTAATTATAATACATACAAATTTTTTGCAAGTTGCCATTTATGAATTCACAAATATTCATGTACATTTTTCAGAACAAAAATATAGTTGGAAATAAATTTTAAAACAAATGATGAAATGTTATACTGGACAATTCACAGAAAGCTAGTGAAGAATTATTTCTATTATAGGAAGTATATGAAAAAAGAAAATATTTATTAATTTTATGGAGCTATTTTCTGTAATTACAGATAATCTTTTTTTTTTCATTTTTTTTCTGAAAAATACTGCAATAAACCTGAGAAGATTAAACAAGATAGCTTCAAAATATTTAGCATTACATGAATCAATTACAGGGCAGTATCTTACAAAAATAAAATCTCATGCAAAAATTTAAAAATTCATAATATAAACTGACAGAATATAGAGCAAATGAAAGTAATGATAGTCACATGAATATTCTGCAACAATGCATAAGATTCTAATAAGATTACTGACATTTAGAAATGGGAGGAAAGGAGCTAAAGGTGTAGGGAAGGTGTGATACGTAGGGGAAGAACAAAAAGGGAAAAGAAAAAAATGTGAGAGAATGAAAAGATGAAAATAAAGTGTTTGTAGATGGGGAGGGGAGGAGGGGGTGAAGGGAGGGCAGAGGTAAGGGGAAAAAATGAGAATCAAGACTTGCCATGTAAAGGTACATGATCCCAACAATGAATTTAACTGTACTGTATCCCTAAATGTACCAATAAACTCAATAAAAAAAAAAGAATTAAAACCCAAAGATTAACACACTATATCAAGTAAATATTTATAGAATCACGGAAAAAAGAATTTAAGAAATTACATATATTCAGTCATGTAAAAAAATACAATTTACTCCAAAAACTTGATCTACAATGAGAAGTGTCTATATGTCATAGAGATAACATCAGGCTCTCTGAGTACAAAGCAACACATTAGAAATTGGAAAAAAAAAACCCAAAAACTACAGCAAAAATTATTACATAAAATCAAGGATGTGAAAAAGATTTATTAATAATTAAAATTATAATGGAATTTGTTAACAATATAAAACTGAACAAGAAAAATATTACTATATGTGATGTGCAAATAAATCTATAATTATGAGAAAGTTTAGGCATAAATTTAGGCATAAATAAATCAGAAAACAAGAAATTTCAAATCAATGAGCTCAGATTTGAATAGAAAGCTAAAAAGAATAAATAAACAAGGGCAAAGAAATTGAATTGATAAGATATAATAAATGGTAAAAAAAAAACCACAGCAGTACAAATACATAAAGAAAGGAAAAAAAACAAGACTTATAAACCTTAATATGTTTCTTGCAAAAGTGTACATCTCAAAAAGTTGATCAAAAAACTGAGGATAATTAGCAAAAGTCTGCCTTTGTAATTGAAAGGAACATACCTGCCTTTGAAGATATCTGTGTTCTTTTCTTACTTGTGTGCTATAGTATTTGACTTGCTTCCATCCTGGTGGGCACTCTGATCATTTCCTAATGAAGCTGAAAGCTGTCCAAGTTTAGAGGCCATCCCTGCGCCACTTCTACACTTGCAAATTGATTAGTGAGCTGGACAAATAAAGGCAACTTCAAAATGTCTGGGAAAATTAGAGAACATAATCTGTACAGTTTGGAGACAAAAATGATTAAGTAAACTTTGAAAAGCATGATCCTCAAAACCATAATAGTAAATTTCAACTCTAAGCCAGCAGGCTGGGCAAGACGAAATGCCTTACCATACGAAACAGCATGGATCAAATTTAAAAGTTTCCCATAGACAGAGAAAAGTTATTTGAAACACACTTGTGAAATTAACAAACTACTTGAATACTTTTTAAAATTTAGTGAAATAAAGATATTGAAAACCTAAGTTTAAAAAAGAGAAAGACAAATAATGCTGGGCATTAACCTGGTTGCTCAATAAACATTTTGATGAAAGGTCAATTCTCTAGTAAGCAGACACTGAAAAATGCAAGTTAAAGCTGCAAAGGGTTTCCACTTCATAATCATAGCATTTACAAACATGATAAAATCTGGTAATAAAAATTTTTGAGAAGAGAAGGATATGGGGAAATGGAATTTCATGCACTGTTAGTGGAATTAAAAGCTACTGGTAACTTATAATGAAGCTGAAAAAGTTTCCTACAACCTAACAATTCCCCTTCAGAGTACTTACCCTTACTTCACTGTAACAAATATTCAGGAATTGACCTACAGCGTTGTACATAATGAAAATAAATCCCAGACAAAACATCCAAAACACAGTAAGTGGGAAAATATAGTATGGTCTACTCAAAAATCATTCAAAATAAATGGGAAATGCCTAAAAACAACAGCATGGTAAATCTAGGAGACACGGTTTTAAGAAAGAAAAGAGTTAAAGAATGAGGAGTTATTTTTGATGCCAGTTATGCAAACTTTGAAAACAGTATACTATTCATATAATATGGACCAATATATACATATTCAAGCATAAAACACTACAGCGGATTGGTGGATGGCCTGTGATATTTGGAAGCAGCACCTCCAAGAAAGAAAGAGAATATCTAAAAAATACGCTCAAATGTAACTGTGTCCGCAGTGATTATGCATGCATTTTGGGGAAATATTTGTATTTGTAGCAAATGGATCATCACTATATGAACATTAATTTTTCTGAATTTGTGTATTTGAAATGTTTGATAGGATAAGATAAAATGAAATTACGCAGGATCTGGATTTTTAAGTAATGCAGACAAAACACAAACTAGTAGAATACTAGTAAAATCTTGGTTAATCTTTGTAAAATTCATAGGCAGCAGGCAGCAAGTGTAAATAGATTCGGGTGCTCAAATAATATCACAGGTATTTTTTTTCATTTGCATTCTGCCCTTTAGTCTTAATATGGTGTGCTTTGTCCCCACCCCACGACTCTTTTCCCAGTTTCCATATTAATTTGTTCTGGCTAGCACTCTCCACACAATAAGAAAGATTTCCCAGGTAACTGTCCTTTTATATGACCTGATTTCATGGAGAGAGAGGGCATCAAGGCTGCTCTCCCAAAATGCCACCAAATGGTCTTCAGTGGACAAAGATGGGTGCTGGTACCCATGGACACTTGACTGATGTGCAATGGTCAGGACTTTCCAGGGTGACATGGCTGGCATCTGTTCTCTGTGGTTGGTACCCTATTCAGAATTGTAAATGCATATGCCACACTGGCTGATAATGTATTGTGGATAATATTTCTTGGAGTAGGGTCATTTCATTGACTGGCTATTGTGCATGGTAGGGGAACCAAGAGCTCTGCTTAACAATCTAAAAGAGAAGAAAACCTGAACCTCCCAAGATGAAATCAGGCAGGACAGACAGGATAACTGATCATACCTAAGCACACAGTGTACATTAAGGTGACATAAATCCAATACTACTATGAAATCTCAGCATACTTCTCTCAGGTTTTGACAGATTGACAACAGAAAATAAGGACACAGAAGATTTGAATAACATAATAAATAAGGTAGCCCTAATATGTTTGTCTCCTGTGGAGTACACAGCTTCTTCTCCCACTTTCATGAAAAATTAATCACACCATGGATCAAAAAATTCTTCAGACTGAAAATTTTTCAGGCTACAATTTCTGACCGCAATTTATTAAAATTCAGAAGTTATCAAAGACTCTAATAATCCTCTGAGTACATGGACATAATTTTTCAAACTGTGCCTCTAAATAGCTATTATGTCCAGAGGAAATAACAAACATATATATAAATACACATTTATATAGCTTTAAAAGTAGCTAAAATAATAACACTTCAAGAAAGCACATATCAGTGGGTTGTCTTTCCTTCGAAGTTACTAATTATTCCAAAAATTTGAGCCCTTACTGTTATTCCAAAATTTTACCCTCTTGTGGTCTGCATCATTTCAGTTGCGTAGACTTTAAAAATTTAACAAAAACTCCTTCTTCTTGAGAAATGCACACACAAAAGCATAAATGTACATATGCACATTCACAATACTGCACATATTTCAAATCTCTTCAAATCCATCTGAGCATTCCAGAATCAAAATCTTTCTCACCCTAGTGATTTATTCTAGAATAAGTAGAAATTAAATAATATTTTTATAATCCCCAGAGTTCCTGACAATGATTCCTGTAAGTGTACCAAATCATATTAATCCTGTGAAAAACTGTTATTTCCTTGAAAACAAATCTACTGGCCCCACTGTTTTAAATGAAAAAAAAAACAAAAACAAAAAAACATCATGAGGAGGCCACATGCTACACAATGGCATTCCCTTGCTGAGGGTAAAACCTAGTAAGTGAGGTACTTCAGTGGCCTTATAGGAAAGTGTTCTGGTCCCTCACTACTTTTCTCTACCCTTTCAGGATAAGACATAAAAGCTATTGGAAGATTTATGTATGATTACACTAAAGACAGAGACAAACACAAAGGAAAAAACAACAAAAACTAGTATTCACATAGAAAAAAAATTGTCGTACATAATAGAACAAGAACAAAAATGCTCATCAGATTAGAATCCCCCCTATGGTGGACCCAGCTGTTTTTCATGGCATGAAATACAGGTTCGTTGAGTACATCAGTGAGCAGCACCCTCCTTTCCCCTTGTCTAGGTTCAGGTGGGCCGGTCTAGTAGACATAAATTCTTCCTGGTGACTCAACCATGACTAGGTTTTATTCAGGCCTAATCTCGGGGAAGGATTGGAAAGTCTACTTTACTACTTGCCTGTGTCTTGCTTTCCCACCTCAGTTTCCATGTTTCCCTTATATGATTAACATGCAGAATTTTCACAAGGAGATCTCAGGCTCTGCTATTTTAAAATAAAAGCAATGTAATCTAAGGTTTAAAATAGACACCCATAACAACTGCACTAGTGAGTTTTCTGACACCCTAACAAAAATCCCTAAGATTATCAACTTAAAGAAGGAAAGGTTTGTTTTAGCTCAGTTTCAGCATCTTAAGCCCAGGATAATTTGTCTTCATTGTTTCTTGGTGGGCCTGTAGTGAAGGGGAACTCCAGGGAGGGCAGTACATGGGTGACAAAAAATGCTCACTTAATGGCACCCAGGATGGAAGGAGAGTGTAGTGAGTCAGGCTCTAAAAACAAAATAGAGACAAAGGCCGGCCCTCCATGGAAACTTCCCTCCAGTGAGGCCTTGCCTCCTATGTGCCCAACATATCTCAGGAGGTCATTAAACTATGAATCCATCCTTCCATCAGTGGATTAATCCATAGATAAAGTCAGAGTCTTCATAAACCACTCAACTCCCCAAAGCCCGGCCTATGAATTCCGCAGGCTAAGAAACAAACATTCACCACATGAATTCATAGAGGACATTTTTGTTCAAGCCAGCACAATAGCTCACAATGTAGTGAACTCCAAACTCCAATGAACTAAGTGGATTCATTTCCTAGGAATTCACTCCACGAGAATGTCCATTTAGCACCTTCCTCTGTTAGACTGTTTTTGCTTTCCTTTTGACACATGTAAAGATGATCATTTTATTTAGTCAGGAGAAGGATGTCAGATTAATCACAGGGAGACAACGGAAAGATTAGTTGAAATGGAAAGGATAGACAATAAATACCAAGCCCCAGGAAAAATGAAAAACAACTAAAAAGTTCAAATCTTGATGATAAGTCTGTTAATGGTATAATAACTTAAAAAACTGTTTGCTTATCTATTAAAATATATATTATTATTCTAGGCCTTGTAAAAGCCACTCTTCTGTATGTAGCTAATAAAAATGCACACAAATCCTATGGTTCAGAAACCTGACAATATTATATAATATTATTTCATAATAGTCCCAAACTAGGAGCAGCCCAAATGTTCACTAAGAACAGAATTGGTAAACAAATGATACCAAATTCATAGATGAATGGATAAAGAGAATTTGGTGTATGCGCACAAAGGACCACTATTTAAAAACTAAAGCACAAGATTCTGTCACGTTGGAGTCCTCAGAACCTAGGCAGTTCCAGAGGACATTTAATCTAAGTAAATAAGTCAGGCACAAAAAGAAAACACAGCATGATTTCACTTATGACTAGCTGAAAAGGAAAGATCTCACAGGACTTGGGTAGCATGGTGGTTTCCAGAGTCTGGGGAGGGTGGAGCCGGAGATGAGAAGGTCAATGGATGGGTGCAGTGTGACTGTTTAATGAGAGGACTATGTTGCATGGCACAGCAGCACAGAGATGATCAACAACTATGCCCCCACAAGAGTGTTCAGACAAGAGGAATGTTGATGTGTTTAACTAGAGAAGTGATACAAGTTTAACGCAATGGAGATAGTCATTACCTTGCCTTGACAACTGTCCTATGTATTCAGAACATCACAGGGTACCTCAAAAACATGTGCAAGTATGACATGTCAATCACAAGCACAAGGATAAATAAATATAATACCCTATATAGAAATGAAAGAGTATGGCTATTCTGCATGTGCTTCAGTACCAGGCACAATACTCTATGGTGGCACGGGGCTTTGGTGATACTGAAAATTGATACATTCCATGTATTCAGTGAATACATGTTTTTCAGTGGAAGGATATATTTCCCTTGCTTAGTCTTGACTTTGGCTTTGGGAAAGGCTACAGGCATACTTTTCAGTATACCTATACTCTATAAAAACTATGGATAAACTAAACATAAGAAAACTCGGAAAGGTTGAGAACAGAAAACACAACAGCTCATAATGTTAGGACCAGGGGAAAGACACAGTAGTTTACTCGGATTTTCTTTTTGCCACTTGTACCTTAGGTATGCAGCTGCAAATGAGAGCCACCAGGAAATGCCAATAGGCATGAAAATATCTCAGGAGATGCCTGCTTTCTCTGTACCAAAGTCCCAGAGAAATTGCAATACAGCTATAGGAAAATGTTTTAACATAACTACGCTCCAACATCAAGAGACCACTGAAAGTAAACTATGTCTCCACGTTAGCCATATCAAAAAAGGCTAAGCAGGGAATCTATCACTTCAAGGGTGCTTTACCTAAGTGCCCAAATCCCACACAAGGATGGGGTCCCAGAAGCCCAAGTAGGGACTGGACATTCACTTCTTGATTTTTTTTTTTTTTTTTTTGTACCAGGGATCGAACTCGGGTCCTTGTGCTTGTCAAGAGGCAGATGGCAGAAGCACTGAGCTAAATCCCTGGCCCTGACATTCATTTCTGATAGCAAATAATGACATCTTTTACTCTTCTAATGGTCATAGTAGAGGCCACGTGGGGAGTCTGATTTCTGTCTCCTTCAACAGGCAGATGTTTCTCACATTTTTCAAAGGGATGACACTATTAGACTATTAGGGAGTGGAGATTTTTCTCTAGCACTGAGCAGTAACAAGATACCTCCAATTACAACTCCTATTGACAGTGAAAACCAATGAAGATCCAAAGTTCCCACTTTTACTGGCAACAATGAGGTATTGTCCTTATTTCAAGACTAAACAGAGGTTGAATGGGACACTTGGGCATTTATTTCTACTCAGCAATGTAGCAGTGCCTTTCTCTTTCCCTGCTTGATTGCTGTCATGGAAATACAGCTAATGAAAAAGTTCACAAAAGATTCAGAATCTCATAACATAAATGTTTAGAACCAAAAATAAAGATAGTTTAATATAATAAGAACCAGAAAGACCACAAACTGAATGAAACAAGATAATCAGCAGATGCCAGTGTGAAGAGGACAGAGACATATAGTAATCTAAAATCTGTAGTTAGTTTTAAAATAAGCTATGATAAAAATGTAAAAGAAGCAATTATGAATATGTTTGGAAGAAAATGGGGAAAAAAATAGAAAGCCTAAGTAAAGAAACAGAAATTTTAAGTAAAAAGTAGAAGAAGCAGAAGTTTGAGAAGGGAAATAAGAACAATCAAAGTATAATTTTAGCACAATAAAACACAATAGCCTAAATAGAAAGCTCAACTGAATTTGTAGGATTCATGTATGGAATGGTGCATGAGATACAGCACAGAATCATTGGGTCAGGGATTTAGCTCAGTGGTTCTGCACAAGGTCCCGGGTTTGATCCCTTGTAATAAAACAAAACAAAACAGGAAATAATCATTAAACTGAATTTCAAAATAAAAATTATTCTATACATTGAAGAATATCCTAACAAAACACATTCCTTAAAAATGACCAGGGCTTCATAGACTTACAGGTTTACAACGAAACAATCAACTTCTGTATCATCAGACTTTCCAAAGAGAAAAGGAAGAGACTAAAAATAATTTGAAGAAATAATTGTTGTGAGGTTTTCATAACTATAGATTTAAGAAGCAGTGTAGCCTCAAAGAGAATTTATAACAAGACATATCAAAATTAAATATCTGAAAGCTAAATTAAAGAAAAATAAAAAATTCAAAATCAGCCTTAGAAAAATAATACTGTGTCAAAGAAAAATTATTTTACCAGTAATTTTTCATAAAAAAGACTATGAAAGCCAAATGAAAGTGTCTCACTATTTCAAAAGTATAGAAAGCAAAGAATTGTTAACTCAAATGCTATATTTAGCAAAAATGTCCTTCAGGAATTAAAGGAAAGTCAAACATTCTTAGATTAAGGGGAATATGTTGTCAGAAGACCTATCTTAAAAGAATGGTTGCAGGATGTTCTACAAATAGGCAAAAGAAAAGAAAGCAAGGAACTTCAGAAATTAATGAAAAAGATAAATTCAGTAAACAAAATACAGAAAATACATCATCTCATATTTTCTAAATTATGAAATATGACTGAAGTAAAAATGATAACATTGCCTGATATAATTTTGAGTATAGGAAAAATGCCTACTTAAGAAGTGACTAAGATATACAATAATGATATAAATAGCAGAGTTAAGAAATAAAGAGAAGTGATGTTTTTGCACTTTACCTGAACTTGTGAAATAATGATGAAAGTTTCTTGATAGTGATGATATTTGTAAATACAATATAGCAGCTATAGAAATAACAGTTTAAAAGCCATGCAAAGAGATAACTAAAATACAGCAGATAAATTTAAAATGAAATACTAAAAGTTATTCAGGTAAGTTGCCCACAGGTAAAGCAGAGAAAATAATTAAACAAGTGTTAGGAAGAGGAAACAGAAAATTAAAAATACAATGCCAATTTGATCTTCAAAATATTAATAGCTACACTAAATGGAAATGATCTAAATATTCCACTTAAAATACACAGATTGGAAAAGAATCTTAAAAACATGATTCAAATGTATTCTAGGACATACATTTAGGAGTAATTTGCTTAAAATGCAATAGCGTATATTTGGATTAAAAAATGACAACATATATATCATATAAATATAAATATAAATGAAAAGAAAATAATATGAGTATAATAATAATTAAATAAAAAAGCAATATAAATTTTAAAAAGGGGAGATCAATATAAAGTAACAGAGAAATCACACAATATTTCTTGACATCTGCAACAAACCTACAAATATTTAGAGAAAAACTAATAGGACTGAAAGAAACAAATACGTAAAGTTTTATATACATAAAAATAATATCTCATACATTTATAAAACTGGAGAAAAATAAATGAGAGAGAAAGAACTACAGATAGGTGTCCTGCATTACTATTCACACAGAAAATTTTAAATGGGTTACTTAAATGAATTACTGGCAAACAAAAAGCAGCAAAATATATACAATACATTGTGCACAATGCTCACGTGGGATTTATCCCGATCAAGGAAATACGTTTCAATATTTGAGAATCAATCAATCTAATCTACCCCATAAACAAGTTTAAAAAAATCTATGTTTAATCCAAGTTTTAAAATAATTATTATAGGAAAAGGATTTGTTTAAAACTCCACCCCTAGCCGGGGATTTAGCTCAGCGGTTTGGTGGCTGCCTGGCAAGCGCAAAGACCCTAGTTCAATCCCCGGAACCAAAAAATAAAATAAAATAAAATAAAACTGCACCCCAGGCATGGTTAAAATCCCTCAGAAAATAATAGAAAGAAATGAAAATTTTCTTAACTTGAAGAATATTCACCAAAGCAACAGATACCATAGAATTAATGGTGAAATAAGGAACTATTGCTGTGGCTATAGGAAGACATGTATAATTCTTGCATGATAAAAACTGAACAACCTTGATGACGGAAATGAAATACAAATAAGTGAGAGAAAATAGTGTATTTGTGGATTTAAGAGCTCAGCATAGTAAAGATTCCAATATCTCTAAAACAATAAGCAATCAATATAACTCCCTAAAAAACAGGATTATTACAAGATATTTATGGAAAGGAAAAACAAACTGAATAGTCAATACATCTTTGAGATGGAAGAATAAAATAGGGGGAAATAGGTCTACCTGATTTCAAGAGTCATTATTGACTGTGTGACAGATATACAGAGCAATGGAAAGGAAAAGAGAATCCAGAAATGGGCCCACAACAACATGTGCACAAAGGAGTGCTTTTTTCAGGGGTGAGAAAGATCTAAAGCTGTTCAATGCAGCAACGGTAACCCTTTCAACAAGTGGTTCTGGAGCAGCTGAACATCCAGGAGGGACAAAGAGTGAACCCCAACATTAATGTCACTCCATGTACAAAATTAAGATCTTGTGTATACCTAAATATAAAGAGTAAGAAACAATAATAATAAACTGGACTTCATCAAAACTAACAGATTCTCTATGAAGTACTTCATTAAGAGGGGTAAAGGAAAAAACAAAGAACTGAAGGAGATACCTGTAAACCACATACATACAGCAAAGAACTGATGACTGCACTATAGCCATTACTATACTGAATGCCTGCAAACTCAGCACCCTGGGAAGCTGAACCAGGAGAAGCCATCTCAAGTTCAAGCCCAGACCATTTAGAAAGTTAGCCAGATCCTGTCTCAAAATAAAAACTAAGAAAAGATGGAGCTGAAGATGTAGCTCAGTGTGAATCCTCAGTAACACACACACACACACACACACACACACACACACACATTTAAAAACCTATGGAACAGAAAAAGAATCAGTAAAAGCAAACAAATAAAGGTACATTTTATATTTAAAAAGTGGAAGAAATTTAAGCACATGGAAATAAATGATTCACCAGAAATAATTAATAGCAAGTACAAAGTGCACATACACAAATTGTTTATATAATTATTGCACATGTTTCAGAATTATAGAAATAAAACATTCAGACCACCTAATGTGGGGAGGTGAGTGGACAAAACAGGTCATTTATATATTGTAGATGGGTATATAAGATGCTGCAACCATTATGGAAAATAAAGTGTCAATTTTTTTAAAAATCAGACATCTCTATCTACATATGATGCAGGAGTTGCAATAACCCAAATAAACAAGGACTTAGTTTCACACAACACCTCTTTGAGAATGGTCAGAGTCAAATTCACCCATCATAATACTATAGTCCCAAAGAAGAAACTCATTATATGCTCCTCCCTGGATGAGTTGTGACACAAAATGTGAGCTGCCATAAATGGAAAAATTAGTCAGCGAAAAAAATGAACAAAGAATAGATCAATTGGTGCATGCCTGTAATCTCTGCACTCGGGAGGCTGAGGCAGGA
>NW_022900921.1:46699169-46700738 GCF_012274545.1 Fukomys damarensis
AAAAAAAAAAAAAAAAAAAAAAAAAAAAAAAAAAAAAAAGATCATTGATCTACATAAATGTTCAGAAAATCACCCTGAGTGAAAAAGTAAATCCCAAGAAACTGCATACGATGCAGTGACATTTTCTGTAACATTGTCAAGACGGTGAGATTACAGAAGGAAGAACGTAGCTGTAAGAGTGAGGAGGAGGGGGTGAGGGTAGGCACAGTCACAGAAGAGCAGCATCTGAGAGCCTTGTGCAGTGGAAATGTTCTGTATCTCAACTGTACCAGTGTCAATAATTGGAGTTCAAATTTTATAAGTTTTGTGAGATGCTACTAGTGGGGAAGTTGAGGTAAGGACATATGAAATGCCACTCTATTATTTTTACACTCAAATATTAACGTACGATTTTTTTCCATAAAATTTTAGCTAGAAAATATCTCTTTCCCATTTAGCAGCATAGTTTTACATCTTGATATGCAGTTCAATAATTGTTCATAGACCCAGACATTTAAGCCATGTTTCTGGGAAACAGTGATAATTGAATGTCCGCAGATAATATTTTTATTGAAATATTTACTTCCAGATTCATTTGCCCCGTGTATATGACATAGCCAGGAGAGAACATAAACATTTGTGTGCACATATTTTAAATATGATAGATATAATGTGGCCATTTTTGTCAGATTTTCACAGAAAGGATTAAAGTGTCTTGATAATTTAAAGTCTACATACCTTTAGAGAATACTTGTTAATATTATCACTATTATTTCATGATATTTTTGTTACTTTGTGAACAAGATGTAAATGATTAAAAACAGTTGCTCAAAAAGCCATGAGTGGCAGACAGTAACCAAAATTATGTGATTAAAACTCTAATGTCAATGCAAAATAATGAACTTGAATAAGGAATCTTCTTAAATTTTAATTTCAAAACTCATTTATTCAAACAAATGTGTGGAATTGCAGTATGAGTAAAGAAGCAATTAATTTGTACTCATAGAAACAAAAGACATATCTAATTTCTACCTGTTCTCCTCACCAACTCTTCAATGATGAGGTGGACATTATTACTTTCATTTTACAGCAAGAACATTGAGTTTCAAACACGGAATTTTGACTCCGGGTCAAAGAGAGAATATTGCTAGTGCTAGCACTCCAACCTCCACACTTTCAATATATTAGATTATCTTTCAAATGGTGGGGAAAAATAAGTATGGCATTTCAATTATGGTGCATTTACTTTTGAAAACTGGCATAAATTTTTGGTTTGGCTCTGTGAACAGAAAAGATGTTGAGAAAATTAGGTTTTCTAATTATTATTTAATCCAATCAAATATCCTTGGACACTAAACCTATATTAATAATTACCCTATTCATTCTTGAGTAATATCCCTTGAAATATTATCTGACACTGATATTCTTCTTTTCTCTAGATTTTTCTCAGTAGTGACCTTATTTTGAAGATACTTCTGAAAATAATCCTCCATTCTCTGAGGCCCCTAAAAAGCTTGGTTCCAGCATGTCACTAGTGATTTATGACTACTCACTGGCTGGCATCATCAAGGGGTAGAATATATATATATA
>NW_022900921.1:46700749-46731837 GCF_012274545.1 Fukomys damarensis
ATTTGCCCTCAGGAAATGAAAAGGAAACATAAATAAAAATTGCATGGTTGATTGGCCTGTTTCTGGTGAGGTAGGCCACACTTAATAGAAATCACTTTTTTCCCCTCTTTCCTAGCTTGCTGTATCACTAAAATAAATGAAATTTTTTGTCTGGATGCCTTCTCTCCCTGCACGTTTAAAATATAATTGTTAAATTATGTGATGTGAACTCAAAGTGCTGCAACAGTCCAGGTGCAAAGAGGTCCAATGAAATCTGGTGCAGCAAGGGGCAGGTTACACACATCTCCTGATGAGGACAGGAGACCACTCTGGGCATGGGAGAAGCTGAGTCAGGTGCACACAACACTCCCACACTCAAGGGGCACAAGGAGTAGCAGTGGGGGCCAAAGCAGAAGCTGTACATCAAGGGGAAGAAGAATACAAGACTAGTGAAGTTGGTGGATTACAGAGTTCCATGAAAATGACCTACAGTATTTCAGTACAAATTGATGTGCACAGCTGAGGTTACCTTCTCAAGTTCTTTAACAATCACCTCTCATTCAAAACCCTGTAATAGCATCTGAAGACACACTGATAATGGTTTCCTGTTGCTTTGTGATGCATTAGCATTTTCAGGGTACTCCTTTCACATTTCTGCATTTGATGGGCTCAGCAGTCCTCCAAGATATAGGAAGCAAGCGTTACATAACTCTGCAGATTGGAAAATGCAGGTTTAGAGAATTCACGGATTTCATCCGCTCAGTTCCAAGGGAGGGCTGCCAAGCACCACCTTGATACATCCTTCCTGATACTGTGTGGTGTTGAGGTTGAGACCAGTGACTGTAAATATCACTGTGAGAAGAGATGATGCAAGAGTGTGAGCTTTTGTCTCTCTCTCTACACACACACACACACACACACACACACACACACGCACCCTGGGAAAGCACACTCTGTTGCTGATCAAGTAAACTTCTTACTGCCAATACCTCTTCCACTGACACCAAAGGGAAGGAAGGTCAGTGATAGTGGATCTCTTGAGCAGCTGTACTTGTTCTAGCAAAATATCATCAAAACCTTACATATTAGGTATTATACATAGGGCACATACTCAGTACCATATACACAATAGTTACATTCAAAGAGGATAAATAATCACAGCTAAGTCATCAAAACTAATGGAAATGGGCTGTCCTTTTCTTCCCCAAATGGTACACAACTTTCTTATAGACCAATATTGAAGAGGGAACGAACAACTTTTTATATCACCCAACTCAGCAGTCATTATCATAAAATCAGTACTAAGAATAGTTTAAAGCTTAGAAGGGTTATCTTATCAGTCTGTTACCTCAGAGCTGGCAGACTTATCAAGGGAAAACCAGCCAGATACACATACAGTGCAACCTTGGTTCACAAACTGCATTTGTTCCATGATTCTGGAAAAGATGGCCACATTTGTGTTCATCCAGGAAAGATGGCTCCAGCCATGCTCACCACCTGAGGCAGAGTTGTGAAAACAAAAACCAAAATTTTGCCAAATGCTTCTGTTTGTGAGGCAATTTATTCAGATTCAAAATCTTGTACTGTTTTATACCACTCCATGTTAGCAAAAACTTACAAGCTGGGGCCTGAGAGAAGCACCCATATTTCCTAAAGCTTTGAATGGCATCAGTCATTGAGTTTTTAGCTATTCTATTTGTCTAAGTAGCTACTTTTCATAAAAGATATCCAGTTCAGGTTTAGAAGAGCAGATCAAAGTATTATATCATTATGTTGTATGACACTGAAATTGCCAAAAAGCATTCTGCATTTGTTTGAGAAAACACGTTCATTTTGCAAGGGGCCCGCCACTTGGTGACGGTGGGTACTGTTCATAATGGGCATGGATGTAACTTCATTTCCTCCTGCAGTAATATATGCACAGGAGAGGAAGTCCAGTCTCTTCCACAAATATTAGGTGTTGGGTCATGAAAAGCAAAAGGAGACTGAAAAACACCATAAGCTGGCAGTTATATTTTGCTTTCATTCTACACATATCTTATTAGTGTGTTGGTGTGTCCTGATAAAAGCAAATAATTGATTAAATTTTAAAAGTCTTAAATTACCATTGTAACTACTTGAGAATAAACAGGTTCTCGCAATCAAAGATAAATTTCAGAAAGTTTCTAATTTATGTTTGCTAATGTACATTTGGATAAAGGAAGATGCACGTGTAATGGTTATTTTTGACAATATTAATCTCCTGAGGAATCCGTCACCCCAGTGTGTTCCTGAACCATCAGATCTTGTTTCATAAAGACCAGAATCACAAAGGATTTGCAGAGCTAAGTGAACCATGCTCTTCTCTCCCCTCTTCCCTTCTCCTAAGCTTTCCTTATTTCCTTCTGTTGTTTCTCTTCCCATGATTTGCTTTAGTTTTACCTCATATGAGCCCCATCTGTTCCTGGCTTTGCCACCATTCAAGTTCTGACAGCCTCTTATCTTCAACAAATAACAGAGAAGGGGACATGGAGATGTACACACAATGTCACCAATGTCTCCCTGAAACCAAGATCCAGCAGGACAGGTCCAGATGTCTCCCAGAAACTTGCATGGTACTCTCTGTTTACTTTTTTGTCACTCTTCTTGTATAACTACATTTCTAAAACATATACTATGATGTAATTCTTTATAGTATGAAGATAAAAAGAACATCCACTCTATTAGTTTAGATCTATAAGTTTTTTTTTTTTGTTTTGTTCTGCTTTGTTTTGTTTTTTGTATCAGGGATTGAACACGTCTTTATAGTATGAAGATAAAAAGAACATCCACTCTATTAGTTTAGATCTATAAGTTTTTTTTTTGTTTGTTTTGTTCTGCTTTGTTTTGTTTTTTGTATCAGGGATTGAACACAGATCCTTGCACTTGCAAGGCAGGCCACCAAACCGCTGAGCTTCCTGGCCCCTTCCAGTATAAGATTTTAAATCACAGGCCTGGGTAAGCTTCTGAGTTTTATCATACAGTAGCTGTGTAAGTTTAGGTAAGTTACTTTAATTCTTTAATCATTTAAATCCTGTAAGTTTACTTAAAGTCTGTATCTGTCTTAAAAATGACATATAATGATACTCTTGCTGTAGAGGCCTATTTTAAGGAGACACTGAGATTTATGTATGTGAAGTACTTACTGTGGTGCTATGTAGACTTTACAGGAAGACTTTTTTAAAGTGCTAAGTCCTCAACACTTTATTGAGTGCAGTGGGTAGATAGAATAAAAACATCTCCTGCAAAATGATCAGATCCTCATTCCCAGAACCAGAAAGTATGCTCCTTCACATGAACAAAATGACTTTCCAGGTGCAATTCAGTAGAAGATTTGGAGATGGAGAGGTGACCCAAGATAGAGCTACTCTAATCTCAAGATCCTTAGAAGAGCAAGGCCTGAAGTTCAGTCATAAAGACAGGGCAAGTGACAAAGGAAGCAGAGGTCAGAGTAATGTACTTTCATAGTAGAGGAAGAGGCCACTAGTCAAGGAAATAGAGTGGCCTACAAAAAGTAAGAAAATAGGTTCTCCCCTCGAGAGTTCAAAGGGAATGAGGCTCTAGCATTGTCTTCATTTTAGTTCATCAATCTCTGTTTGAGATTTTTGACTTCCAGAACTATAAAGTAAAATGTTTATGGTAATTTAAGCCACAGAGACTATGGTATTTTTTTCATTAAGTCTATTGGTACATTTTAGGTATACAATACAGTTACATTCATCATTGGGGTCTTGTACTTTTACATAGTGTATCTCGGTTCTTATTTTTTCCCCATTTCCCTGCCCTCCATCACCTCCAATCTTTACTATTTATAGAAACTTTGTTTCCATTTTTCCTTTTCTCATATTTTTTCTTTTACCTTCTTTCCTTTTTTCTATCCCTCTCTTTCCCCTACTTCTTTAGACTTTTTTCTTTCTATTTCACATTAACAATTATACATTCTATTCCTTATTTACACTTTTAGCTTTTCATGCCAAATAAACTATACGGTATTTACATGTGTGTCCTATTTACTTCACTTAAGAGTATGGCCTCAATGTGCATCCACTTAGCTATAAATATCTCTAGCTTTTCATTCTTTATGGCTGAGTAGTACTCCATTTTAATAAACACACACACACACACACACACACACACACACACACACATCTTCCTTATCCAGTGTCCAAGCCTGTGGTAATTTTTAATAGTGCAACAGGAAGCTAATACAATTGTAAACAGACAGGACTCCATAAGGGAAAGCATACCTAAGAGCCCCTCATCAACCTCTCATTTCTCTCCTTTGTCCTCCCCAACCAAGCCTGGCCACTTTTCTTCTTAGCCACGCTCCCGAGAGAGACAGTGACTGATGGGAAAAACACCAAGGGAGAAAGAGACAGAAAGAAACTCTTTTCAGTGAGAGGACATACATTTACCTAAGAAGCATGGGAAAAAAATTAAAGTCATGAATTCAACAAGTAAAATAAACATATTTAAACAATAAGATAAGGGCTAGGGATTTAGCTCAGTGTTCCACTGCCTTCCTCACAAGCACAAGGTTCGAGTTTGATCCATGGTATCAAAAAAATATCTCTTCTAAACAATAAGATATTCTTTGTTTCCTGTTGCCTCTACAGGACATTGATATCTCAGTCATTTCTCAACATGACCAGGGCTTCACGCAGACCACTCCAAGGGAAAAAAATGTCCTCATCAACATCTAATTTGTGATAAGCATGTAAATCTGAAGTGATCTTTCTGTCCTTCAAAACCAAGTCACATGAAATGCTACAAATGATAGTCTTGTCTCCTTACTGCTGTGCTCACAAACTTCAGGAGTTCACTTAGTTCCTCACATTATGAACTACAATAAATTCATCATCTGCTTCTGCTGTTTTACTCTTTCTAAGGATATTTTATCAGAGATGGGAATGGAAGGTTAGTTCTCCCCTCGCTATCCTCACTGCTTCCTTCCTTCATATTTTCCGTATTTTACTGGGGCCACGGCTGCCAATGACTGCTTCCTTTCATGGAGAGGAACTACACCCACACTCACCATCTTGAAGCACAGATTTGGCCTTGGGTAAAGAAATGAGGACAATAGAGGGCATCTTGCCTGAGCAGCAGAGAAAGCACAGCCATGCAATAAGGAATAGGTGGTGGCAGCATGTGACAAGGAACAATGATGTGACAATAGAAGAGTGCATATAGGGGAAGGTCACATGGGCATACCAAGAGCTGTGGGAATAGTTTCTTCACCGTTTCAGAAGGGAATTTCTCATAAATGGTAAAAACCAAAGGTGTTGGATCAGTGGAGATTATCGGTGTCAACTTTCTGTATTCAATGTGCATAAGTAGACCTAGATATATCAGTGAAGATCTACAGGAGGGTGAGTTATGAGTCTATGTATGTCTGCCTCCTCTGTGGCAGGGTTCAGAAGAAGTGTCCCCCAAGATCAGTCAACACTCCCAACACAGAGGTCTTGGACTGCTTAAAGAAACAAGTGAATCCAGTACTACAGAAGACTCAAATATGAACTGGAGCACTCTATTGTCTCCCTAGGTGAGGAAATACTAAAACAACGATGGTGATTTATCAAAATGACCAGGTGGAAGCCATCTCCCATGGTCTCTTGCTGGCCCAACATGGCACTACTTGATTACCAATAATAATAATGATTACAATTCTCTGACTAAATTAGAACTCACAATCAGGTAATCATCTTATAATGAAATTAGGAATCTATAAGGATATAGGCAAACAAATAAACATTTTAATAAAGAGAGCTATTTACATAGTTTCAAAATATGAGTAGAAAGGGAGGGAAGGATGAAAAGGGGATGAGAAGGGATTGTATGTACTATGGACATGTGCCGCCTCCCCACAAGGGATGTAACCACGGTGTACTCCACACATGCACTAATAAACTAAGGCGAAATGAACAAAAAAAAAACACTAAAAATATTTATGGGATTACTCTGGGAAAAGAAGTTACCTTATACTGTAGAATTCTGGGAGATGTAACTTTGCCAAATGGTCTCAAATAAATCAGCAAGCAAGGGACACATGGTATGTTGAGGATGTAAAGAGGAGGCCACTGTACCTGGCTGTCTCCCGCCAGAGCAGCACAATCTAAGTCTAAACAGCAAGGTTAGAGATATCCAGAATAACGACAGTCTAAGCGGGTAGCTGGCCTGTCACACTGGGATGTGTCAAGTGTAGGAGACTTAAGGAAAGAGTGAGGAATTACCCCCACTGCAGGAAACTAAAGACCATGACAGTGAATACAACCTGTTTCTAAACTTGATCCTTGTGTTCGAAGGAAGCTTTAGGGGACCACTGGCAAAACTTGAATTGGGTCAACCAGTTAGATGCTAATGACACATCAAGGCTAGGTTCCTGATTTAGATGAAAGTACTGTACTGAGGCAAGAAAATGTGCTTATTGTATTGAAGCATCCTGTGGGCCACTTACCCTCAAAAGTTTCAGAGAAAAATGTGTTCAATATTGTTCTTGAACTTTCACTGTACATTTGAGATTGTTTCCAAGTAAAACCCTTCAAAATGTCTGATGGCTTCTTCATGCCCATGAGCATAATTTTGCTATATAAATATAGCTTTCTAATTTAGTCCTTGCTTACCATTTTTTCTGAAATAATTTATTTTTATTCATGTTGTCTGTTTCTGAGCTTCTAAGAAGAATATCTTTGTGGGAGATCTTGAGTCTTACAGGATCTTAGAAGCAAAGTAACTTGGAGAAACGCTGAGAAACTTAATGTAGGAGGAAGTAGAGGTGACAAAAAATAAAAACAACTTATAAAGTCTTGCCTTGGGACAGAAATATTCTACTATTGGTTAATATTTCTCCATACCCCTGACCCACCTGCCTTCCCTGTGGACCAGATTAATAGAAAACCTTCCTCCACCAGAGCGATGCTGCACTCTTTGTGATTTTGTATTTTCATCCATGCTCTTTCACATAACTGCCTGGCAGCACCCTGTGCAATCTCTTTATAGTGAACATGTACCCATCTTCCAAGATAGTAAGCTTCCTCCTAAGATTCCCAGCATGCTGGATGTATGACTCATAACCCATGACATGCTCCAGCCCTGTTTCCTGCTGTGTGTCCTTTCCTAGAATCAGGAAAGATGAAAATAAATTTATATTCATCCCTGTGACCCCAGGGATACAACTGTGCCAAACACACTGGGAACACTTACCACTGTCTCTCAAAATGAATGAATGAATGAAACCTTGAGTGAATGAATCAACGGGGAATAAGCGAATGACAAATCACAGTTTGGATTACAGTGGAAAAGATGAACTAATTTTGCTCTTTGGCACTATTGGTAAGAATTAGATCCTGTGGCATTCCTGTAGATGTGAAAGAGTATCAAGATTGAATTTTTGTGTAATGTTGTAATGGTAACAATGACTCATGTTCATATGAAACTTCACATGCTTGAAATTGTCGGTATTTGAATAAAAAACATGTGCTAGGAAGATGGTGGTGGCAAAGAAGGAGAAAAGAAATGCTAAAATGTAAAGTGCTCTTAAAGATTGAGAAACTGCAGCCCACATCAGATAAATGGGGATTTATTGTGGTTGTGTCACACCCACGTTCACTCACCTCTATTTATAGTAACACATAACTTCAGTGACCTTGGCACACTATGAGGCAAGATGTGCAGTGTTGCCCCTGCGATCATGGGGAGAGCACACTATATAGATTTATCAGTTGTGCTAATCACTATACCTCAAAAAATTGCCAAGGATTTGAAAAGTGAAAATGTATTTGGAATCATATACAAAATCATCACGAGAAATATTTTGAAGGTTTAGGTAAAGGTTTTATACATACATGTTCCAAACAACCATATGAAGATGAGTAGTCTATTTTCTCAGCTCAAGTCAAAAAAGTGTAGCTAATGCTGAAGGAACTAAAGGAGGCACAAAAAGACTGACACTGCAGGATTCTACTTTTATGTGGAATCTAGAGAGAGGATTTCATAGAAAGAGAAGGAAGAGATACCAGAGTATGGGGTGGTGTTGGGGAACAGAGAGGAGGTGAAAGAGTTGTTGACTGTAGGAACAAAGTCTCATTGGGCCAGAGAAAGTGGTTCTGTGGTCTACTGCACTGTTTAATGACCAGTCAGTAACGATGTATGTATTATTCCCTTCACATGGGAAATATAGTAGACTTCAAGTGTTCCCATCAGAATAAAGTACATAGGTGAGGTGATAAATGTGTTAATTAGCTTGATTGAAACTTTGTATCATTTAAATGTGGATTATACCCTTTATGTGTATTTCTAGCAGAAAAATATCCTACTTTAGAAATGGTGTAAAATACAGCACAAGCTCCCTCCCCATAGGACTGAGTCTAATTCGTCTTTGCTCGCATAGCCCCTGTGATCCAAACAGTATACTTCCTGAGGTCTACATTCACCTGCCCAAGTAAATAGATAAAAGGAAAATTGTTTTAATGATGGCAACACAGCAATCTTAGCTGAAATTACTTATATAATTTTAACTTCCTTTTTAAGTTCTGCAGTGTTTCATTTTTTTTTATTCCATAACCATATTTAAGTAAAATGTGCTAAACATATTTAGACACATAGGGTGGATTATTTATACGAAGTTAGATGAGAGTTAACTTCAAAAAATATACGTGAAGAATACTTTAGATTTCCTTTCTTCTCTAATCTAAACCAGATTCGAGGTATTAGTCAGTTTTTCTTATTTATTTTTGCATCAGAAAAATGATAGTCACCCAATCTTTTGAAGTCAAGCTTAGGTGTCCCCCAAACCACAGTGCAATGATGAAAACAAATAGAAGCTTTGTACTCACGGTCAACTTTTCAATGGAGCTTTTCAAAATCTGTAATAAACACTTTCTCATTAATGCTGTACCAGGCCACGCTGCAGAATGTTAAGATGGTAAACTAATACACCTATCAAAATACAGAGAAAATCTATTTCATAAGAATGCTACCTCCTTTCATACTAATCAATGTCAACTTCATGGATTTTACAAGCGGGGAAGAGAGGGTAAGTTTTCAAACGTGGGTTCCCTCTCCAGCGCACCATTAATTCATCTCTTGTGTTGAAAATAATCAGAGCCATTCTGACCCCTCCCTTGCTTGTTACAAACGTCAGACACATGCGAGAGTTTTCTGTCCATTACAAAGTGCTTTTAAAAATCAGTGGAAACCAGGGAAATATTTTATGCAAGCTGCTCCTCAGGGCTGAGGAGCACCGGGTGGTGATTTCCGTGGGACGCTGCCCATGTTGCTCCAGCCGCTGCTCGCTCTTCTCTGCTAGGATGTCATCGCTCTCACTTTAGCCCACTTTGGGGTTTCTCCATCTCTTTGAGCTAACAACACCACACAGGCAAACAAAACCCCATGGGCCCACCTAAAAGGACTGATGGAAAGTAGGGTGTGCGTTTAAACAAACAACGAATCAAACTGATTGTAGTCAAAGACACGTTGCGGTGAACACGCCTCACCGTTCTCCCCGTCGATTCAACCACTCGTGTCCCACTCTTTTCGCTACTCACTGAAGCAGCTCTGGAAATCCAATTTTATGAGCACTGTGCAAGGGATGTTAAAGAATATGGTGAATGCTGCTGCCCAGGGCCACCCGAGGGAAAGGAAGTTTCGAGTAACACGGTGTGTCCTCGCCTACCTTACCAGACCTATCACCGTGCGATTGCTGGCTGTTCCCCAAAGTCAAAATGACCATGAAAGTGAAACGTATCCAATCAGTTCAGGACATCGAGGTACCCATGGCAAGGGGATTAATGACAATGTTTCTTTTACTGTAACATGGATTTTTTTTTTTAATTTACGCATAATTTTGATCACCCCTGTAGTTTGGTCCCGGGAGCCCCGAGACTGCGTGCCTCTGTGCCTCCCCCAGGAGACACTCGAAGAGCACCTGCTTCTTCCTGCCCTCCAAGGCTCTCTGATGCCGGGGTCTCTACCTGTGTGTTCCCTGAGCCACGGCCTGCACTGCTCCGACTGTGCCCCTTGTGACACTCAAGGTGTCCCTGTCCACAGAGCTCACCGTGAAGGCACGATCACCCTTCCCTCTCAAGTTGAAAACCTCTTGCCTTTGTAAGATCTCACAGCATCTTTCCAGTTCCCCTGTGTAACAGTTTTCAAAGGAGAGATCTCTTCATAACTGCAGGATTCTTAAATCAGGTCCATTTTTCTCCTCAGATTGTAATGTCCACATGAAGAGTGACTTTGGTTTTCCACATCAATACATTTCCTGCTAGAAGTATGGTCACATGGCACTAAATAAATATTAGTTTAACTAATAAATTTGACACAAAAATGGGTCCCTAAAGGGCATACCACATTTAATTATATTTTCTGATAAATTCCCAGTCTTAAATTAAGGCCTTATTATTTACTTCTGAGAAAGGTTCCCTCTACCATCAAAAAGAATATAGAAATGTCCTCTTTCCACATTGCTACAGGTTAGAGGATTTTGAATTAAAATGTGGCAAGAAATGATACAGCTAGTTTATTTGTTTTTTGTATGTGTACTTTTCTGAACATTACCTCTCTCATATTACCAAAAAAAGAGTGTTAGAAATGTTCTCAGCATAATTGCATTGTACAGATAAAGTAAGGAAGAGAGAATTAATTTAAAATGTTTTACTCTTTAAATTCATTCAGTGTTGTTGCACTTATAATCAATTTTTGTTGGTAAAGAATAATAGAAATAATATACCTTATTCAGATCTATAGACAATATGAATGAATTTGATTTTTAAAATTCTTTCAAATTTAGGGTATGTTTTCAGAAATGTCAGAAACTTCCTGTTTTGTTTTATACTTTATGTTTATATATCAAACAATAATAATAACATAGGGTGTATATTGAGTGCTGGAGAAATCTTCAAATTGAAAATGCACTGACGTTGTTGTACACTGTCTTGTGGAGACTCAAAGCTCTTCTGCTGTCAGGAAAGGGCAATAGAGATGAAAGGACATGTCATTGCTTGGTCACCTTTTGCCATGTGTCTATGCAGACCACACACACACACACACACACACACACACAAGCTCACTGGCTGGTTTCCTCATCTGTAACTGGAATGTAGGAGCCTATGGGTCAGGGAAATAAAATCCTAGCAAAACCAAACTAAGATAAGACAAAAATGACTTGTCTACTGCGTGTGCTAGACAGGAAATTATCAGCACTCAGATTTCTCCTTGATTTTACTTAGTAAAGTCTATTGTGACAGATCGTGTACACCTTTTCCTATCTGATTTATTTTATTTCCCCCAAGCTTCAACTCCACACATGCACTCCGATCTAATGCAATCCCCAAGGAGCTACCTTATTTCAGTCTCTGCTGAGATCAGATCAGCCCCTGCAGGACCCCTTTTCAGGGAAGCAGCAGATAAGCATACCTGATTCCCCTAGTCAGATGCCTATAGGCATTTGAAAAAAATTTGTAGTAGAATTCTGATGAACCTGGAGAGGAAAATGGGTGCCTTACAGGTGTGTTATATTTGCATAGTGCTTGTTATGCAGCTGAAAAGTGCTTGGTGTTATCAATTGTAGAGTGATCAATACTAATATTTAAAATTTGAAGCATTTAAATGTTAAGAAAGACCGCTCTATCTTTTTAATTAATTCTTAAGGTCTTTCCAGTATGAATACTACTTAATTTCCCTAAGCATTAATTCAAACTCATACTGCAGAATGTCTTTCCCCCCCGAAAAAGAGAGAGGAACCACTCTGTTTAGAATAGTTAGATGTGCAGCTCTCTCTTCCCTTCATCGAAGAATTCAGTGAACATTATGGGATGCTGAATCCTAATAATTATAGGAGGGCATTCTCTACTTAATTATTCTTCGTAACATCAAGAAATTTCAGCACATGTAGGCATGATTAAAATCCAGAGTTAAACATTACTGTTTCTTTTATAGTAACACTAAAGTTACAACTTTTCTGGAGAAACTAAGTTTATTTTTGCATTACATTGAATGTAGGAGGATTCTTTACCCTACATTTATAATTTTGAACACTCATGAACTCATAGTATTTAGTACTTTTATGGGAAAAGGTGAAAAATCTTTGTTGTGTATTTTAGTACTCAGCATCGTACCTTTTCTTTCAAGTAACTTTTGGGACATCTTTGAGGCTGGAAGCAGTTATATGAGGTAAGGTAGGCTGAGGGTTCATATATTTTTTTCAGGTGGCAAAGGTTATGGCAAAGGGCATCCCTTCTACTTTATTGTTACACCATTGTTTCTGCCGTCTGGGTGAGAGATGTCGTTAGTTTTCTTGTGGTTGCTGCTGTTGCTGCTTTTGCTGTAAAGAGGCCACCACACTGGCCATGATTCCGATCCTGCAGAAGGGAGCCCGGAGCTTGGTGACTGCCCTGCCACGTTCACGAGGACTGGCCCTTGATCTTTCTCACTCTAGCTACACGGGACTTTGATTCCAGCCCGAGGTGGGGGTAGAAAAGTCCTATTACATGTTGTTTATGGTTTTGTTGCATTAGTCAGTTTCTTTTATTAAACCACATACAAGTTGTGACATGCTGTTAATTCAATCACTAATAACTAGCTCAAATTGCGAATCTATGTCAGCAGGTTGGTGTTGATTAAGCTGTAGCCGCCACTAGCATATTGTTTTAAATGCTTGATAAATTTTATTTTCTACAGCGATAGACTGCTTGGTTTATTTCCCCCCTTTGCTCTCTAAGCGAAAAGCCTAGCACAGACGTCCCCGTGTGAGGCCTCTGCAGACCTGGGCTTCCCTGCGCTGCAAAGCGGGCTGGTAACCACTAGAGGGGAGGAGACAGCCGGATTTATTGAAGGCTCCACCGAAGATTGGGGTAAGGGAGCTGCCACAGCTTGAGGTGCCCAGCAGAAGGGCGTAAGGCAAAGATTTGCACTGTTAGAAAAGCTGGGTTTCAGAGGGATGCAAGAAATGTGCTTCTCATAACTTAGACCTGCCTGGGACAGTGATCTGCAGGTTGGGGGTGCGCTTACCTGTTAACCTGTCTCGTCAGCATTACCAGGGTGATCTGTGAGACCAATCTTTGTGCCCTGATCTGCTCTTTCCTTAGGGCTAGAGCTAGGCACATAGGCACCTTTATGGTTAGAGGAGCAGCCTTTGGGAAGGGAAGGGAAAGGAAACCAAGATGATTTTTTGACTGTTTCCAGTAAAGTAAAACTCAGCATACAGCTCACTTTCTACCTATTCCAACACCTGCCTTGTCCCTACCACTGTAATTTCCTACATTCTATTGCTAAGGAGAAATTGAGGAGACATCATAAAAAATAAAATATGGAGACAGCAAACAAAGAGATGGGTCAGGAGAAGAAAAACTTTGTTTTACTTTCCTGAACTTTCCAAAATATATGTAATTTAAATTTTAAAAAGAGTAAGCTAAGAGTAGCGAAGGATCACATATAGTTTGTGTTACTTTTTGATTTTTTAAATCCAGCTTGACCTCTTTGATGTTAAATTTTTTAAAAAAAGGCAATATACTTAATATTAGTATTGTTAAAGTGCTCTAATGTAGAACTGGATTTTGTTCTATGCACTCTCCTGAGTGTAATTGCACTAAGATCATTCAGTTTCCATTTGGAAAGCCAGTGGCAATTACTGGAATACAATGTATCATGCATTTGCTCACTGGATATAAAACGTATATACTAATTCGCAATAAAATGTAACAGCTGTCAGTGCATTTTCTGCTCTGTTACTTCAATAAATTGGAACTCTGACTAGAAAATGGGAATATTGCATTTTTACACACTCTGTAATGTGTTTGCTTTTTGCAAATACAATTTATTTTTTTCATGACAAAAATTGTGGTTTGTTATTACTGCTAGTGGATAAATATTCCTATATCAGAATGAATTACATATGGTATCTGTAAAGAAGTAGTAATATTTTCTGCTTTTTATTGTAGCCTGTCTCTAGTAAACAAAATACATTTAACCCACTTCTGTCACACACCGAGTGTGTGTGGGATTTTTTCGTTCTTTCTTTTTTTTTTCATTGTAAAGGCTGTGTGTGTTGGGGGTAGGGAAAGGATGTAAGAGTTTATTTTTTTACCCAACGTTCCCAGGTGCCTGGGTCGATCATTAACATTTATTTCCGAAAACCATCATTTCCTTCTGTGCCTATTTTTGTTTAAATTTAAACTCTCTTCTTTCATACATTTGCTAATCAGGGTTCTTTAGAATACGAAGCAGTGTCTCTGAGTTTTATTTAAAATAAAATGCCTGCACATTTCTGTAATTTTGTTACTTGAGGTCAGACTTTTCACAGATAATTAGCCTTTTACACACTGTGAAATCAACCTGCACTGGTTATTTGGCTAGACTCTTTGCTTCTGTTCTTTATTTCCCAGAAGGTTAACGTGCTGAAAATCTAGCTTCAAGCTCAGAGTACTGTCTCTTTGTGTTGCTAATTATCCTGTTGCATAATTATTAATATCAGGAGCAGGAAGAGGAAACAAGCTCACCAAATAGTCGCGAATGCTGGTGTTCTGGCAGGAAGCAAGCCCCGCATTAATAAAATGTGCCTGCGCCAATATCACAGGAGATAGGAGCGTTCCTTGTTAAGGATCATTTATTAACTGAGATCATCTTTTAGTTCGCCTTGGGGTAATGACTAATGTCAATGGCAAATTTCACAGTTGTCTAGAGAAATGAATTAAATTTGTAATAAAAAGCCCTTCGGCTTGTTGTACATGTTCATTTATTGGAGTAGTTGAACTAGGAGAACTGTAAGGCAACCAAGAACATCGGCTTAATTTTCCTTACATATAATAGTGACCTTTAGCTTCATATTGAAAAAGTTACCTATTATAGACTGGTAAATTAAATAAGAAGTTCCTTTAATGCAAAATAAACTAGATGGCTGAGCTAAGTGAATCGGCCTTTCAGCCCGTAAGATTCTTGGTGGAAAAATATCTTTCTTTTTTAATATGACTCTTCTGTTTAAGCCATCGTAAAACAAGTCACTTGACATATCTGCAAAAGAATGAGATAATTCAAAGTGAAGTCCATAGTTGCACCTACTTATATTTCTGCGGGTTCTTTGGTTGCTTTCATTTTGTGCTCTGATGCAGAGCTTTCGAAAGTGTTTTATTGCTCTTTTAATTCTAAACATACAGCATGTTTTTTAAAATTTATTTACTTGGCGTAGCATGTTGTTTCTCTACTTATTTACAGAAGTTTTTACAGTGCTTTCCATAGTTAAGGAAAAGCATATTTCCCAGGAGGAAGAACAATTACACCACTGTCTTTTTCTCTTGTTTTAGAAAGACTAATTCCGGGTTCCTTTCTGAGGCTGAATTGGACTTGGAAAATGATAATTACTTTTAAAACAAGCACGATGACCAAGTGCAGTGCTCTCATTTTATAGGAGAAAATATAGAACAGCCAGTCTCCTTCTGCAATGTGTTATCTATACCATAGTGCACTTGAAACAAATTATCCTAATCAAGGCACCGGCCCAGCTAACGATAGCAAGTGAAAAATGGACATTATTTTCAGCCAGTGAAGACGATTACAATGTTTATGTAAATTGAAATGTAATATTTCTTTCAGACAGGTTCACTTCCATCTCATGTTTTAAAACTTAAAAATAAAGTCTCAATATTTTCACCTTTAAATCATACTTGTGAAACATATTCACAGGCTTACAAAGCTTCATTCTCCCTTACAGTCTGAACTCAGAGAAATGTCTGTGCAGTGCCTTCCATGACAGCTTTAAATGTGAGGATCAAGATGAATAAAAATATCTAAGGGATCCTTGGGAGATTAAAAATAATAATAAAATGCAGCGATGTGAAATATAGTTAATTTTAGTTATGCTCTGTTTTTTTGTATGTATAAAAATGATTCTTAGAATTTATTTCTTCCCAAATTTTAGGTTTGGAACCATAATAAATGCTTAATTTTCTCAATTTTAGTTATTTTTCCAATTTCTTCCCTTCATGCTTCTCCTTTTAACCTAATTCGCTGTGTTATACCAGCCATATTATCACACACAAGTGGGTGGAGTTACCCACAAACCGTTTAATCTCTTTAGCTTGTTGGGTGTGCTCTAGTGTGTACCCTACTTATTCACCACTCATAGAACCTCGGAAATATGGACATCTTTTTCTACTCAAAGGAGATTCTTACAGCATTCTAATAAGGCCGGGAAGAAGTTTAGAGTCCCCTTTCCACACTCACCTCGGCCCCTTGCAGCACTGAACCATATTCTCTGAGGGATTACTTGGATGAAAACCAATTAGGGAGCAGCTCGCACTATAAATGCATACAGATTACCACGGATTGAACATTACCCACCCCAACTCATTGTCAAGTTTAGAATACTCTGAATGGCATAAATATTAAAGACCTGTGAGGACATGGACATAAAATACTGAGAAAAGTCCCTGAATGCCAAATCGAGACTCCTAAACGCTCTAACTGGAGGGTGGACTTCTTTCTACACCACCTCCCATTCCCCTCCTGTGTTTCTCCTGGGGGAGCTATACCCACAGGCCTCCTCAAGTGTGCTCTCCGTTGCTAATCCTCCCTCAATGGTCCAAGGGACTTGCGGACGGGTCCCCCATGCCTGGCATTCTATGACTGTCAATTTCTGTCTAATCAGCCAGACTCCACCCCCCACACACCATTCTTAAGCTGGGAGGGGGCAGCTGTCTCAAAGCCAGGACAGTTCTGAGAATGACTGAATGGGCAAATCAGCATTTAGCAACCATGGTTTTCAGCAAGCTTACTGGGAAAAGTGCAGTAAAGAAGGTGCTGGGGAGGAAGATTTAGAAAGGTCCTCCACACAGGAAAGTTGGAGTGTGGTTCAGAAGGCCAATAGGAGTTGTAGACATAGCAAGTGATGGATGCAGCACCTGTGTACTGACCAGTGGGGAGAATCGGCTCTCATGCTTTTCTTTTCTTTTCTCTCTCTCTCTTTTTTTTTTCTTTTATTTTTTGCAGTAGCTAGAAGGCCAAAGGATCTGTTTGTTTTTTTTCCCGAAGCTCCTTTAACATATTTTCTATAGATACTTTTTCTTTTTCCTTTATGTACAGATATTGACAGTTTTCAAGCCAAAATGCTAAAATGTTAGGTAGAGACCAGTATTTGGGGGTTGCATATTAAAATGTGTTTGTTTTTCTTTTTGTCCCTTGAGTCTGTTTCCCTGATGATTTTTTCTTATTCTGAGGTGCCCTGATTCTTCTGCTGGGAGGAGCCATTTATGGACTTCATCTAGGAACCATGCACATAATGTTTACCTTTGGGTGAACATGAGATCATGGTCTTGGGTGCAGGTGCAGTCAATGCTCCTAGTCAGTCATCACAAGGCCTCACTAGGTGTTTCCCCTGTTGGGAGAAGTCCAGCAACTCCTCCAGTAGGGCTGTGGGGAGGTTGCTGGAAAGGGCCTTGACGCTTTAGCCAAGGTCTCCATGACCTATTGCCATCTTCTCCGCTTGTCCTATTTTCAGTTTCCGACTGTGGCCCAGTGGCATGCCACCACTATTTTATCTTTGCCAGGGGTCAAACTCTCACTCCTTCTGTCATTACAAAGTAGCATACTGAAAGTAGGCAAAATCTTATATTATTGCATTTATTTTAATTAATTTGTTTATCCATTTATTTTGCAGTGCTGGGATGGAACAAAGAGCCTTATGCCTGCTTGGCAAGCACTCTGTCACTGAACTGCACCCCAGCCCATCTACTCCTACTTTCTTTGTGTTTATTGTGACACCGTTCATTAAAAACAAAACAACATTCATAAGTGTTTCATATAATTAAATGTGAAGATGTTACCTGAAATGAGTGACCTCATATTTTTAATGAGGTCTCTTTTCAAAAGAATAGATCTTTACAAACACTAAAAATATTTAAATTAAATTCTGTATATATAGACACAAAAATATATATTTCTTTTCACACTGTTTCATTTTTTAGTACACATTTTCAGTGCATAATGGATTGCCCTCATCATCAAAAGTTGGTACAGGTACAAAACACATCTTAATTCTTTTTATATCCCCTTCCCCTTCCTCCCTACTCTCTCATCTGTGGGCCCCATTCTCAAATGGAAAAGCTCTTTTACTTAACCATGTACCTTTTGTCTTTTTTTTGAGTTTATTGGTACATTTTAGGCATACAGTACAGTTACATTCATTACTGGGATCCTATACCTTCACATGACAGGTCTTGGATCTCATTTTTTTCCCCTTGTCCCTGCCCTCCCTTCACCCCATCTCTACCATGTATTTTTTCCTTCCTCTTCTTCAGCATCATCTATGTGGCAGTGTGTTCTAACCCTGTGTGCTGGACCTGGACTCTAGGAGGACATGACAGGGATTCCTATGTCCATCTCCACCACTAATTCTCTGTGTGGCCTTTGGCAGTATATTAAATTCATCTGTACTTAGGGATTTTTTAAAATTAAAAAAATAGAATTAAAAGACAACCTCTACTCTAGAGTAGTTTTAAGGAGACAATGAAGGTGCTCAGGAATGTGTCCAGCACAAAATAAATATTTGATAAATATCAACTCTTGTTTCAGTGTGGACTACTAGTGCATAAACTTTTAGACTAAGCTGTGGCCAATGTGTCATGCAGTAAAGGCAAATACAACTTCTATTTATTAAGATAGAAAATTAAAGTGCACTGGTTGGTATATATTTAAATAAACAGAATATTCTGAGTAATAAATAGAAGTAAATATCAAGTGGAAACTGTAAAATTAGTCCATATTTTAACCGAGGTGGTGATGACACCAATGGACAAGCATAGACACATAACCCGTAAAACCCAGCTCTAAGGAAGTGGTAGACCATGAGGACAAGTGGAGGTCACATTCAAGGAACCACAATTTCTAAAAAATATGTACTTCCAGGCCGGGAATTTAGCTCAGTGGTTCCACTATCTGCTTCACAAGCGCAAGGACCTGAGTTCCATCCCCGGTACCAGAAAAACCAAAAACCAAAAACAAACAAACAAACAAAACAATAAGTACTTCCTATGGAACTCACCGGAGACACTGTCAGGATGTGGAGAAGACCTGACAAAGCAGACACACAGACTACATATCTTGTGCAGCATGGAACTTATAAATAGCTTCAATTATTTCTAAATTATAACTATATTAAGACTCCAATAATAACAGAACTCATCCCTGTTATTTGAAGCTAAGTAATTTACAAAATTTACTTAAAAGGAAAAAAAACAGAAAAAAACAGGAAATAAAAAAAAATTGCAGGTTCTTGGTAAAGGACTAGAGTCAGCTATTGAAATAAAATGTAAAGCTGTACTTCTAGGAGTTGGGTTATATGAAGTAAGTAGAATAAAGATCAGTAATCTGCAGTGGAAAATTCAGAAACAATTTAAATCCAGGTATTCAACTTAATCATATACTCAGCATAGAGCAAAGATTAAATTATCTTATTAAAATATGGACAAGGAGCACACAATAATCTACCAATGAAAAATTCAAATGTTAATGAAAACACAAAGTAAATCTGTACTGTTTAGATGTTGGCTATCTAAATAAAAAATAGTGAAACTGACAGTGGAGTGTCAGGTTCTTATATCCCTGCTTCTGGGAAGGTTGAGGGAAAAGGGTGGTTTGAACCAAGTGAGTTGGAGCTAGCCTGAGAGCCCAGGTCATTATGAAACTGAAGTCTCTCAGAAAGAATAGGAAACTGTCTTTCTAATGTGAGAAACTGAAAGCATAAACGAGGACCAAAATGTATAATTGATACTGTGAAAGAGGAAGAAAAGGTTCAAAGTGAAAAGGAATGGGGGAGGGGGAGAGGAAAGAAGGAAAGAGCAGAAACAAAGCTTTTGTAAATGGAGACTGGTGGAGGGGTAGACAGGGTGGGTGGGAGGGAATGTGGAAACCAAGATCCAAGATATATCATGTGCAGGTACAAATTCCCAATGATGAATGCAATCATAATTTATACCTAAAATGTACCAATAAACTTAATGAATAAAAAAAGAGAGACACAAGAAAGATGGAGAAAGAAAGAGAGGAACAAAGAAAAACAGAAAGAGAGAGAAAGAAAGAAAAGAAGAAATAAATGAAGGAAAGGAGTGGTAGTGCACACCTGTAATCCTAGCCCTTAGGAGGCTGAGGCAGGAGGATCACTATGAGTTTGAGGCCAGCCTGGGCTACATAGTGAGTTCCAGGTCAGTCTCAACTACATAGTGAGTCCTTGTCTCAACAAAACAAACAAACAAACAAACAAAAAGTAAGAAAGAAAAGGGAGGGAGGGATGGACGGAGGGGGAGAGAGAGAAAGAAAGAAAGGGAAAGAAATAAGAGAATGAAAGGAGGAAATGGAGGCAGGGAGGAAAAAAGGAAGGAAAGAAGGAAGAAAACATTCTGTCACACTGAAATGTCAAGCTGTAAGCAAGCAATGCCCTCCATCAGTTTTGATATTAATGCAAATTTATAAATATACAGTAAATGTGAAAAGGAGCTCCCAAGTGGTCCTCATTAAAATAGTGTCATTACATATTTTTAATAATATGGGGAGTTTTCACAGTAAGGTGATAACTCTAAATATTTGATTATAAAATAAACCACATTTTACTTTAAATTCTTTACAAGCAAAAAACACATACAGCTATAGGAGAAATTACTAGAAGACTAGAAACTCACATTCCCCTTTTGGGTGCTGTGCAATTTCTGTTTAGTTTTGATTTCATATGTTTTTTTTTTTAATTTTAATTTTATTTTTTGCTTTTGCTAATTTTATTCAGTAAACATTTTGTATTTTCAGAAAAAGACCTTCAGAAGAGACCCAGTAGTGTCCTGGTGTGGCAAGGAGCAGGGTACGGAGTTGCACTGTCCTGTGACTGTGGACCCATACTTGTACCTACAGTCCCTAGCAGCTTCTGGGACACCAGAGAGTTGGGCTTGGTGTCATCATAGTCTTTACCAGTGGTGGCAAACCTATAGCATTGGTGCTCTTTGTATCACTGAAAGCTCTAAAGGTTCACCATCACTTGGGTGAGTAGAATAGCCTCTATTCCCTCTGCCAGGAGAATATTTTCATGCTCTAACACTTTGGTGGCCTCTGCATTTTCCAGGCCTGTATGCACCCACTTACATGTCCCTTCCTCATGGCTGCTGTGTCCATACACCTAATGAGGATCTCCACTAGGTTCATCCCTTGACTAAATGAGCCCTTTACTTACGGGGATGTTTCCTGGGAGAGAGCATTTATCTCCCTCACTAGACTGTGAGTTCTCTGTGGGCAGCTTCCCTGCAGATTGCTCATCATCGCACACCTGATAACTGAGGACGGCCTCATGGCCCTTGGTGAAAATCATTGTCATCTTATGGAATCCCTGAGACATCTGTGATGCCATAGTCAGAGGCCTTGTGGCTGCTGTTCCTCAGACGGCCCACATTCTGTACGCATGGCTTCTGAATGTGCAGATTCAACACTTTTCAGATCAAAAATGTAAAAAAAAAAAATCCATCTATTCTGAACATGTACAGCCTTTTTTTCTTGTCGTTATTCTCTCAATAATACAATATAAGAGCTATTTAAATACTGTTTGCATTGTTTTGCATACTATAAATTACCTAGTGACAATTGCATAGTATATAGGAGTGTGCACATTGACACTATGAAAATGCTGTGGCATTTTGTATGAGGTACTTGAGCATCTATGGATTCTCGTATCCATGGAGTTCCTGGAAACCATCCCAGCAGATAGGAAAGGATGACTGTATTGTCATCATAGGAATTAAAATACTACCATTCTCAGAAAATTGTTTTTACTGAAGAAGAAAGATGATATTTATGAAGTGCTTAGACAATGGTGGATGCTAGTATTAAACTTTATTATATTACATAATAAATAATAATGATTGTTGTAAACAAAGAAGAATGTTTAGAAGACTTATAAATGGATATGGAGAAATTTAAAAGTGAAAAAAAACTATAAATTTTAGAAACAGCTCAGAGTGACTTACTGTCCTAGTTCCTTTCTCATTTCTGGGACACAATAGCCTTCACCCTCAGCTGTCAGAAGGACAGGTTTATTTCCGCTCACAGTTTTGTAGAGGTTTCTATCCTTAGCTGGATAGGCAGAGGGTCCTGGCAGAGGGCCAAGGTAGGGGAGAAAGAGCTCATGGAATGTCAATTAGGAAGCAGAGAGGGACCGATGGAGGAGGAGAGAAATATACCCTCATAGGCCACACTCCCACTGACCACCTCCTCCAAACAGGCTCCACCTCCCAACGCTACAGTTAGCTACAAACTACTCAGAGGACCAATCCACCCCTGAGTATCACAGCCCCATGATCTAATCACGTCCCCAAAACCCCACCTATGAGCTCATGAGGCTGTGGGAAGCATCTGGACATAAATGATAACTCTGACCTTTTGGGAGAGGATGGGAAGGACAAATTAGACCCCAACCCACACCTGAATCTTTGCACTCATCCATTTATTTCCTTGATGTTTCAAGTGCAGTCTAGAAGTGTTAATGCACATATCCAGAATAATACACTGTATCAACTAGAGTGCACTAGCTTTATACACTTTCTCTGCTGTTATTCTTACAAATTTCACGCATTTCCACAGTGATATGGACTGGCCCCATTTTCCCCAAAGCTATTTGGAGAGACTGTTTCCTCCATTTTCAGTAGAGTTCAGTTCCCATCACATTCTCCATACTTTCTTGAAATATGCTTTCTTGTTCACATCCTTATTGTTTTACCATACCAGAATGTCATATAATTGGAATCACACAATATATGACATTTACAGATGGTTTTCTTTCACTTAGCATATATTTAAGATTAATCCACATTTTTTATAAATGGAAAACTCACCTCTTTTGATGCAAATTAATAAATATCAAATTGTACATATGCAATATGGTTTGGTTATTCACTTTTGGAAGGGAATCTTGGTTGCTTCTATTCTTTGATGATTGTGAACAAAATTGGGGTAAACATTCATATGTAGGCTTTTGCATGGACATGTTTTTAAAGTAGTTGGATAAATATCCAGGAACCTAATTGCTGGATCATATGGAAAGGCTATGTTTAGATTTGAAGAATTTGCCAAACTATCTTCTTAAGTGGCTGAATATTTTGCATTTTCACCAGCAAAGATGAGATCTTCGTGTCCTTGCTGTCATTTGATATATTCAGATTTGGGTTTTAGTCATTCTAATATATGCATATTGGTATGTGAGGGGTATTTTTGCATTTTTGCATGAAAGTTGATATTGAACATACTTTCATAAGTATATTTACTATCTTGCATCTTTGGGTAAGTGTGTATTCATATCTTTGGCCCACTTTTAAAATGTGAGTTTTGGTTCTTTAAGTTTTAAGTTTTTATGTATTGTATATTGCATACATTGAAAGATTTTTTTATCACATATGTGCTTTTTAAATGTTATTGTAGGGCCTATTACCTCCTTTCTGACTTTCTTAACAGTATACCTGATAGAACATATATTCTTAATCTAATAAAACCCAACTAATCAATTTTTCATTCATGGAAATTTACTTTTTGTATTATAACTAAAATATCTTGAACAAACAAAAGCTCATGAGAGAAAGAAATAAAAGGAGGAGAGATAGGAAAAGAAAAAATTTAAATTTTTATTATTTGCTGATGATATGATACTCTAAATAGAAGACCAAAAATCAATAGCCTTCTTGTACATAAATAAGAGACTCACTGAGAGAGAAATCCTTTCACAATAGAATCTAAAATAATGAAATATCTAGGAATCACTCTAAGGAAGAAGCAAAAGACCTCTACACTGAAAACTACAGCAATCTGAAAAAAAAAAAAAGATTGAAGAGGATATAAGAAAATGGAAAGACATTCCTTGCTCTTGGGTAGGAAGAACCAACATAATGAAAATGGCCATACTTCCAAAATTTCTATACATATTCAATGCAATCCTGATTGAAATCCCAATAGTATATTTCATCAAACTAGAGAAAATAATCCAAAAATTAATTTGGAACCAGAAGAGATCTAGAATAGCAAAAGCCATTCTAGACTTGACAGGGGATGTCACAATTCCCAACTCAAAACTATACTGCAGAGTCACTGTGACAAAAACAGCATGGTGCCAGCAAATAAACAGACCCAAGGATCAGTGGAATAGATTAGAAGATTCAGAAATAACTCCAGACAAACTCAGCTACCTCATTTTGACAAAGGAACCAACCATCCTCAGTGGAGGAAAGATAGCTTTTTCAATAAATTCTGTTGGAAACACTGGATTTCATCCTGCCAAGGATTAAAACCAGACCCCTATCTTTCACTTTGCACTAAACTAAAATCAGATGTTGATTATTTTGAATAATTTTTTTCTTACTCTGTTTTTTGAAATGTTATGTCCTTTGTTGAATTAAAGTTCATCAATTTAAAAGAACTTTCAGGTTGCAAGTATATTCTTCTTGTAGATATTTCTGGAGATTATCTGCCACTTACAACTTTATGATCATTTATTAATGAACTTTCTCATATGGCATTTTTCTTGAGAAGCTTTAGTTTCTTTTTTCATAAAACTACCTACCTCACAGAGATGCAATAAGAATTAAAAGGGCCAATACTCTAGCTAGGAAAAGAAGGACATCTTATGTGTAGAAACTGCTCATTCAGCATTTTTATTGCTATAATTATTTCAAACATTGTAATTATCTTTATTTAATAAGGTTAAGGCTTGCCACGCTTTGTAAGTATCTCACTTTTTCATGGTGTTCTACCATGAAGAGTACCGAAGTTGCAGAAATTATAAAAAACAGTGAAGTCCCAAAGCACTGAATAAAAAATGGAAGAGTAACCCAAGTCAAAAAATTAAAATTTTCCCAGATTTGTCTCTGGAGATAGTCAACACCTTTTCTTCCTCCATTTGTTTCCTGAAGGAACAAATGCTAGGAATGCTAGGATGTAAAGAAGAGCCCTTTATATTGACCTTAAATCACAAAGGCATCTGATGCATTTTGGGACTCAGCTGCCCCTCACTGTATGGTCCCCCCTGGGTATGGAAATGGAATTGTTGCCTGGCTTTGAAAGTGGCTCGTAGGATATGACATTCCTCTAAGTCCAAGAATGCAACAGGGAAAGGAGAGGAGCTCTGTCCAGCAAGGATTGATTCAACATGTCCAATAAAATAAATGCACACTTCGGGTACAACCCTCCCATTCATACAACTTGTTTTCATTTTCTGTATTGTCCTGGTTTGTGTATTCATATTGGTTTGCTAATTTTGTGCCATTGAATGTACTCTCAAATTTGATGCATTCAGGAATAGTTTCTCAGGCTTAAAATACAACAAGGCAAACAAAGATATAGGAAAACTCTGAAGATGAGTTTGGATGGTAAATGTGGATGGATCTTTTTTTAAATTCTGAGAAGTAAGTCATATTTTGGCAGAGTTAAATTATTTTAAAACTATTTTAGATTATATTTCAGGTTTTTTTCTCCTTTACATGGAACTCACATCATCTCCACAATTCAGGGTCTTAGTAGTGAAATCCAACAGTCCCTTCAGTGAGAAAAGGAAGAATGCATTCTGAAGAGAAGCTGCTGCTAGGATCTTTCCTGGAAGTTCCCACCCTGTGGCAGATGTACAATTGCAGTCACTGCTGCCATCCAAGAAAGCAGCACCAAGTGGTGTAGAGTGCTGGCTGCCCACGAACTGTAAGTGCGAGAAAACAAACAGAAAAAGCAGTGCGGTGATCATTAGTATAAAGGAAACAGAAACAGAATTATAAACTTTATATTTTTGCCTAAGTTCAAAATTATCTATATTAATGCAAAACAAGTCTATCAACCACTCAATCCACCACTCTTCTCAATATTTAATTAAGTCAGTCATTTCAAACTACTCTATCAACAGATAAATGAAAAGGAATGAAATTCTTTTCCTTATCTTATCCTAGATTTATTAATCAGCATATTATCATAGGAGAAAGGCCATACATCTGACATTAAAATAGCCAATAGTCATTTAAGTACTTGAGATATTAATTTGTCTGTAATATTCATAAGTGCCAAATTCCTCTTATAGAAAATTTGATCAATAAATATTAGTTTGAATTGATTAAGTGTAGATGAAATTTTATGTGTCTGAGTCCAGGAATTCATCTCACCACTCAGTGGCTGTGTTAGAATCAAATTCTTTGGGCTATAAGTCCTTTCCTCCATTGTAATGTTGGGACATAGGACAGCTGCGTTGTAGGACGGTTGTGTCAGTGCAAAATTCATGTAAGATGCTTCAACTATGTCTTCTACAGAGAGCATTACCATTAAATATTTTTAAAGGACAGAAGATAATTGTGTACCTCCAATTTTATCATACACTACCTGCTTCATAGTCTTGAAACAAGAGAAAGTCCCCCCATTCTTTATTTTTTTAAGTTCTTGCTTCTAGTTAAATTTTCTTTTGGGGTCAAATTAGGGTCTTTTTAGAAAACTACCATACAGCATTAGCTGGATTTTTTTTTTTTTTTGAGATCTCTAACTTGGCAAGCAACAGCTTTCGTCATGAATGTGATAATAAAATGTGGAGAGCTGCACTTGGGGAGAAGTAAGGCAGGGCTGCCTTTCGGGGATAAAAAAATAACCAAAAATAATTCTCCAATTTTTGCAACTGTTTTAGAGGCAAGAAGAAACTTCAGAAAACACCTATTTCACAATACTTTTTAAAACTCAATTGTATAAAAGTTAGCAATGTCACCTCATGGTTTCCTTCCAATATAGTACAAGTCCTAATTGATACTTTTCACATTTAAAAAACTAGCTTTATATTATTCTCTCGAGTCATAGAATAGGATAAAACTGAATATGATTTTGTTTTTTTATCCATAAGATAGTTTTGAAGAACCGTGTTGTCCTTGTGGCACATTAGGAAGTCCACAAGAAAAATAAAAATTCAATATCACAATACACATATAAAGCCAAGATCAAATTAGCTCTACAAATGGTGGTGAGGTCAGCCATATTCAGAGCTGAGACCCCAAACTACTTTTCTAAAATGTCTACACAAAGCTAGACACACTAGCCAAACATATGGCATGTTGATACTACGTAAGCAAGGATTGAAGATTCTGTGTTCAGTGTGACAGCAAAAAGCATATGGAAACAAAGGAGGAAATGATTGGATTTGCCCCCGATCATTATGCGCATCTGAGGGTATTTGGTGTGTGGTCCTATATGTGTGCACTCATACACCCAATACACACATGTGCACTCACACGCATCTCTGTTCAGGAAGACACAAAGCCTGCTACCACAGAAGCATTATTTAACGGACCTTTCCTGAATGTACTGCATGCAATTATTATTGGTATTATGTTTCACATTTCTGTAACCATCAGCATCACGCTCTGAGCCATGCAGCATGATGGGACCGTACATCATGTCTGCCCCGTAGGCGCACAAGCTCTAGTCAAGAAGCTGACAGATATGCCGAGCCTGGGGGAAGAGGGAAGAAGATTGGGCTTTGCACTGGGCAGAAATAAGGAATGGGTAATGTCACAGAATCTGTTCCAACTATCTTTAGTCCTTCATTCAGATTTTGAGCACTAGATTCAGACAAAAGGAAAGCATCTTTAGTGGAAAGTTTAGGATAAAGCAAATATAAAAAGGAGAAGAAGAAGTTACTTATTGTGTAATTAGTGGACTGTTCTAATAAGTCAGGTGCATATGGAACATCACATGCATATAGGAGTGAGCTTGGTGAATGGAAGCCACACAGGAGACTGAAACTCTGCCAGAAAGAAAGTTAGCACTGGGACGGAGTTACTCAGGAAGACCCGTAACCCTGAATGGGCGTGAGAAATGCGTGCTGTTTTTCTTTTCTTTCTGGAGTCAAAAGGAGTAGTTCAGGATTTCCCCATTAATTTGCTTGTGTATTTAGCATATTCCTGGAATCTTCCACTCTTCCTGAGGGGTCAGTCTAGTCCACACGGGGAGGTGTCTGTGTTTGCCTTAGCCCATACAGTTACAATAGGTAAATATATTCAAAAACATCCTAAGGCCATTCTACCTGATGCCTACAAGGTTTTTATTATTTGTCAGACAGTACCTACTCATTACATGTGGTATTTAGTTTCTCTATTGTCTTGATGTCCAATTGTATTGAAGAAGAAAAAGCCACTTAACACAAATCACCAAGGAGCAGTATGTGAAAAAAGCTTATTTTCTAAAGACACATATAGTGAAGAGACACATTCATAACTTAACTGCCCCACCTTCATGACAATGATGCTCTTTGTTCTTGAGGAAGAAAAAAAGTACCAGCTGCTCCTAATACCAACTGTGAAGTAGCCATCCGTGCTGTTTTTGCTGGCCATTGGCTCCGTTCTTGCTCTGTTTATATCAGGTCACTGTGAGTCAGTAAACTCTGTGATGCCCACGGCTGTGTGTTGTAGAGAGCAGCACAAAAGGCAATGGCATCCTCTGGAGCCCTGCAGGCTGTGGTGTGGTCAGCTCTGTGTCTTCAGAGCAGTGCCTCCCAGGAATAGGGGCTCAGGGGCCCAATAGGACAGCATCACCTCAGCTCAGAGCCAGTCTTGGAGGAAGCGAAGAGCAGGAATGAAGTATCCTTCATCTCCTGAGCCATCTTTAGCCCAGCCTGAATCCCACAGCTTTCTCAGAACCCTGTAACTCATCAACAAGGCCCAAATCCCTGGCCAGAATCCTCTGTGAATGAAGTTAAGGAAAAAATGTGAAAATCATATTTCATGTAAATTTTTTTCTTTGTTTGAATAAATTTAACTGGGTATGTTTAGAATCTACAACATGATGTGTTGAGATATAAGGTTTATGGTAAAATTATTATTTTGGTAAAATAGATTAACATATCCAATATCTCCTATACTCACCATTTTTACCCACTCTGATAGGTATACTTATAATCTACTCATTTGGTAAAAAAACGAATGCAATGCATTATTATTAACTATGGTGCCCATGTTGTGCATAGGATCTTTAGACTCATTCATGCCACCTACATGTCCCCAGGGCTTCTTGCCCTTGGTAGCCACTGTTTTATTTTGTCTGTATATTTGATTGTGTAGAAAGAAGATATAACATATATTGCATATGATGTCATATTTATTACATACACATACATATTTTACATTTAACATATAAGGAAGACCATATAATTTTTTTTCCTGTGTCTGGCTTATTTCACTTAGCTCACCATCCTCCAGGCTCATTCACATTATGGCTAACTTCAACAACTCCTTTATTAATTCTCAATAATATTCCATGACCTATTGATACTACATTTTTTAATTCATCAAACTCGTGACAGGCACATAGGCTGATTGTGTATTTTGACTGTTTTGAATAATGTTGCAAAAAGCATGGGATTGCAAGTGTCTTGACTAGGAGATAATTTTATGTATTTTGTGTTTATCCCTGCAGAAGAGATTGCTGGGCCACTGCAGACTGTTGTAATCCTATTTCCAATTAAGGCACTTATAGTTTTCCCTATTACTGTGTTTTGCATGTCTTTGTACCCTCTGAAATCCTTTGGGGAGGGGGAAAAAACATAAAGTAGAGTAACACATAGTCACAGATGTATTTCCCACAGCAGCCTGGGCAGAACTCATACCTATTATGAACTTGGAGACTGCATGTTGACTAAGTGGGAAAACTGCCACGAGGCTCCCACGGTCTCCATCTGGACTTAGGGGACAATGGCCCACATCCTATTGCAAACACCAGGCTGCATCCTTGGCAGGCAGAATTGCTCTTATTTCTTCCTTCAAAGTCAATGAAAATCCTCAAAATCAACAACTGCCACATTTTTTACGTTTACCAGTTGTCATAAGTCCTCAACGAAAGGGAAAATTTCAGAGTGCTTTTTTCCTTCCTGTTCTTAGTCAATGATAAAATTTGAAGCTTTCTGTAGCAATGAAGAAAAGTAATTTTAAATGTGTGTTCCTGTCTAAAAATACAATGAAATATAATTAGTATATGTGAATTGAATGATTTCACTAAATCTTATTATTTTTGACAGAAAATTTATTTTTAAAATATTGAATAACATAATAATTGAAATGATGGCCTTAGATGGCCTTTATTTTTCTTAATTTAAAATTCTTAAATGTTAAATGATTGAAATTTTAATATTTTGAGGTCTATTCAGTATCATAAACATTAATGGATTCATTTTAGTTTTTAAATTTTAAGTTTGTGTAAAATTAAATCATTTATCTTTGGAAAGCTTCAAAATATGCAGCATTTGAGCTATTTAAGTACGATGAAATATTCATTTCACTATTTCTGCTTGTTTGCTGATTTTATTTCTTGAACTTTTTGTCTCTTGATGTTATCTTATTTTAGAAAAATTAATTTAGGAGTCAATACATGACATTCCAGCTTGTTGTGGGTAGATTGAAATTCCACCACTGTCTTACTTGGGGTTTATTTTACAAAATAAGTGGAATTCACTGGTAATCTTCAGAGTGTTTCTCTATACTGTTAATCAGCTAAACATAACCATCAATTATAAATGCAAATTTTCAGGGTTAAATCGAGTGTTCAGATGCTTTAATGTAGCTTTTATTGGCTGTACATTGCCAAGTCAACACAACAGCAAATAAAGTGTTGGGTCAATATTTATTTTTGAATTGGTGCTCTATAGAGAGCTAAAATGGGGGTAATTCAGGTCAAGAGAAAAGAAATAAGGGCCTTACAAAGGCAATGAAAAGAGTCTTTTTTAAAAATTTTGTATTTTTGCATGAATTATCTGGATCATATCAACTGTGTAGATGTCTGCCTGGGAGCAGAGCTGGGAGTTTATTCAAATGCTGACATTTGCAGAGAGTGTTCACGTGAAGAGGGTCCAGGAAACAAGAAAATAAATTTTAACATGTAACAAACAGAAAATAATCATGGAAGTTTTCTATTATTTTATATGCATTCATTGTTTACACTTTTTTAGTGAAAACCCAACTACTTATCCATTTTCTATTGAAATTTTATATGAAAAAATAGGCAGGCTTAAACATACATTTTTCCTTTTTTTTTTTCCCAAATAGCATCTCCAGAATAAGAATAATTTGTAAGCTACCAGCAGT